>NC_025996.2:13114928-13449658 GCF_000442705.2 Elaeis guineensis | reverse complement strand
ATGAACTTCATCATCCGGCCGTTGATCTCGTCGGCTGGGTCGCCGGAGGGGTACGACTAGGTTGCGTCACTGGCGAGGATCGCCGAATCAGTCGGCGATCGAGAGAAATCGACGATTATGTCGGCAATCTCCGACGGCCGGCGGGGCGGGGAAGAATTTCTTGGAGCTCACAGTGGATGAATCGGAGGTCGTGGGTGAAGAAGAAGTGGAAGCAGTACCGGCAATGTCCGACAGTGGGGAAAGGCCTTGCTACTGGCGATGATGGCGTCGCACCGTGCTCCAGGTAAAGACGAGCATGGCTTTTCGAAATCTTTTTTTATTTATTATTATTATTATTTTTTACCATAGTTAAACATGAGGAAGCAGGCCAGCAGCGGTTTAAACTGGACAACGTGCCTAATTTTTGATAGATTAGTCTATGGCCGACGTGGTAGACCAAGTCTATCTAAGTTCCATCGATGGCATGTTATGTCTATAATGTACGATCAATTATTGGTTGGATCTAATCGAAAGATCATAAATTATTTAATTCTTTTTTTTCTTTATTTTTCCTCCTCAACATACGCCTTATCATCATGTATTTAATATCTTCTCCTCCTTTAGCAACACGCGTCACGGTGCATTTAATTTCATTTCTCTTATCCTAAATACCAAATTAATGGTCCACTTTGGGATGGATCCAACCAATAAATAATTTATGCTAGTGTACAGATATTGCTTAAAAATACTGAAAAAGAAATTAATATTAAAGAAGATAAAATACTAAGACGAGATATATAAAGCTGAGAGGCAGCAGAGGGAGAGCGGGCAAAAGCGACAGCACCGAAAAACCACAAGACATTCCGCGACATGGCCTCTCTTCCTCCTCCTCCGCCGCTGCCGCCCCTCCGGCAGCTTCCCCTGTCGTCGGAGGATTCCGGGTACAGCGCCTCCCCCTCCCCCTCCTCCTCATCATCCTTGTCGTTCGCGTACAGTCCCAGTCTCCTCATCATCGCCGCCATTCTCGCCTTCGTCTTCGTCGCCTCCGCCTCCATCCACCTCCTCCTCCGCTTCCTCTCCCGCCCGTCCTCCTCTTCCTCCTCCTCCTCCTCCTCCTCCTCGGCTCCGCCTCTCATCCACCACGGCCGGTCCTCCTCCACCTCCTCCGCCTCGTCGGCGCTGTCCGATCAGGAAAAAGCGGCCCTGATCGAGTCCCTCCCTCTCTTCTCACTGGCCTCCGCGGTCGCCGTGCTCCCCAAGTCGTCTCCTGACTGCGCCGTCTGCCTCTCCCCCTTCCACCCCCACGACGAGCTCCGCCTCCTCCCGGCCTGCCGCCACGCCTTCCACTCCCCCTGCATCGACACCTGGCTTAGATCCACCCCTTCTTGCCCTCTCTGCCGCTCCTCCATCACCCTCCCCGCTCCGCCCCTCCCGCCGCCGCCCCCATTGTCGGCAGCGGCGGAGGACCCTCTCAGATCCAGCAGCTTCCGCATCGAGATCGGAAGCGTCAGTCGCCGGAGGACGCCCTCGGAGGAGGACGCTGCCGGAGCGGCCACCTCCCTCCCCACTCCGCCTCCGCCTCCGCCTCCGCCTCCGCTGCCGCAGCCGCACCTGCGGTCCTACTCGCTGGGGTCGTCCTTCGAGTACGTGGTGGACGAGGAGGTAGAGGCGGTGGTGGCCCGGATCCGGAGGGCGAAGGAGTACAAGGCGGACCCGGCGGGACCTTCGCCACCCGGGGCGGAGGTGGCGGAGGCGGCAGGCGGAGGAGGAAGAAACTGGCTCAAGGAATACGTGGACTGGCTGGCCTCGTCGGCGTCCTCCTCCTTCTCATCGCTCCGGTTCTCAGGGCGGTGGAGCCACCGCTACGACGACGGCGTCGGCGGCGGAGGACGGGACTCGTGGGACGTGGAGGGAAACTGTCAACAACGGGAGGGAGAGGAGAGCTATCACGCCTTCTACCGATGGCTCGTAGGGGCATAGTTGTAAATAAATCCCACTGTAGCGGGCAAATTCCATTCTTCCTTTTACTTTAACCCCCCTGGTGCACCCAATGGAAGCTTCTTCAGGATAAAACCAGGCATGCAAAAGAGTCGCTGTTTTCAGAAGAAATTACAAGAATGCGATCCCGGCGGCGGAGGCTCGGGAGTCGGCGTTCCTTCTTTTCTTCCCTTCCTTTCTGCCAGGATTTGCTCTGACCGACGAATGGGGATTTAAGAACGGCGTGACGATATCAAATCGCACCGGCACCGAGTGGAATTAGAGTTCGAAAGACTGTTAAATGTGGGAGGCTGGTGGGTTCCGCAGCATTGTTGGGAGTGTTTTGCTTGTTCCTGAGAGATTTTTACTTCAGTGTGGACTCCAGGAGAGGAATGTGGAAGGAGTGAGAACAGAGGGGTTGGAATTTTGGGTGGGGGGGATCACTGATGAAGGGAGACAAGCATCTCTCCCTCTCTTTCAATGCTCTCATTAATAGCTCATTGTTCCACTGCCAGGCGCCAGCACCCAGTTAGCTGAATGTATTCATGGTATGTATGGGTGGGTCGATACGAAAAAGGGTAAAGTTTCTTTTCCCACAGAATATTGTCATGTAAAAAGGAAAGTTGATGTATAGTGAATGTATACTTTCACCCATTATTTGTCAACCTACTTTTTATGTCTTACTCCAAGTTATTATGGTTGTAACGTTAACATGAAGAATGAGTATTATGTGTCGATACTGTCACTCCCAAGTTGATTTTATGCTTGAGTCGACAAATTAAATTTAGATGCCCAGGAAAGAAAAGTTCCAAAGCGGAGGGCTGACTGTTCCCTTTTTTTTTTCTTTTTTTTTTTTTTGTAATTACAAAATTGCCGTGTCATGTGGGATGACGATGGAAAGTTGAAGCTAGGTGTCATGGTAGTGAGTGCAAGAAGAGGCTATACCCATTGCATTCCAGGATATGCTTGGTTGGAAGAAAGTGCAAGGGCAAAAGCTTGGTTCTGACGTATGTCATCATTTCAATGTGTTCTGCTTGGTGGAAGTGTAAAACCGAAACAAAATTTTCTGAAAACTGCGATATTTAATTTTCCAAGGGAGAGAGAGAGAGAGAGAGAGAGAGAGAGAGAGGAGTAGGACTGATAAAATATGATCCGATTCGTCAATTCGATTTGTATTCGATCCATCATAAATAAATTTAGATTTAGACTAAAAAAATTTGGATTATAAATAGATCGACCTATTTAACCGTTTAATAATCGGGTCAGATATGGATTTTAGATATATGATCTGTTTATCCCGTTTAATCCGTTTAATATTTAGATTGGATTGAGTCAGATAACCCATTTAACCTGTTTCACCTGTTTAACCTATTTCTGATCCATTTAATCCGATCTGTGTAATTTGTTTAACCCATTTAAGATCCGTTTAACCTGTTTAACCTGTTTTTGACCCATTTAACTTGATCCGTTTAACCTGTTTAACCCGTTTAACCTAATTTGATCTATTTAATAAATGGATTAAACGGATTGGATCAGGTTACCTGTTTAATAAATAGGTCAGATTCAGATTTGAATTTTTGACCCGTTTAATAAATAGGTCGGGTTTGGGTTGATCATTTTCTGACCCGATCCGTTTATGACCAACCCGATCCGTTTGCGACCAACCCGATCCGTTTGCCACCCCAAGAGAGGAGGGGATCCAAAGTTACTATAAAAAAGTGGATGTCTGCGACTTTTAAGACATGCAGCGAACCTTGCAGTAATTTTCCAAGCTGGTTGCTATAGTACGAGGATGGTTGGCGGCACCTGGGTCTAGAGTTCACACAATTCTAGAGTGGAGGTAGGGCCGGCTTAAAGATAAGACCATTAAAGCTCTTGCTTTAGGCCCCCAGGCTCCTCTGCAATCTGTCTCCACCGCATCCAGCCATTCACCTACAAGAAGAACGGTACCAGAGATGGAGACGGCGAGACGAGAGATGACGAGATGGGAGTCGTCCACCTCTAACATCTCTTAGGGCCGTCTTCTCACTGGAGACGACGAGACGAGAGTCACGACCTCACGGGACTCAGGAGTGGTTCTTGATGAGGAGGCGGAGGGCATTATCAGTGGAGAAGAATGGGTGTCCATTGAGGCCGCAGGCGAAGAAGTCGGTAATTCGGACGGTGGGATCACCGGAGAGCTTGCAAAGGGAGGCCTCGAGGCGGGCGAGGGTGATACCGGTGAGGAAGCCATCGAAGGTACCGGCGGCACCATCGTCGATGGAGAGGATGCAGACCTGTCCGACGGCAGCGGTCTGGCTTGAGGGGCGTCTCCCGATCTTCGACTACGGATATTTCAGGCTTGAGGGGCATCTCAAGGCGGCGACGGAGTCCTAAGCTTCTGGTGGAGGGGCTGTTCCAGGCTTCCAGCGGCTGAGTAGTGGCAAGGAAGGTGGAAGGGCACGACGATCATTTTTTTTCTTTTTCTAGTTGCGACACATATGGCAGATGGTGCGGCAGAAGAAATAAAGACGTCTCTCTTCGCTCATCTGTCTCTCTCCTTTCATGATTAAAAGAAGAAATCACGGCATCATGCCCGTCAAGAGCTTGTCTAGGGTTTGGTTTGGCCATCCCTCGGGCTTCATCTGCATCTGTCTCCATGGCATCATCTTCGTCAGCAGCGGCCACGCCGGTGCCTAAGATCTGCTTCAACTCCCATTGCAAGGAGCCGAAATCAAAGGGTCCTCAGAGGAAGGGGTGGCGACTCTGCTCTGACGAGTTCGTCGATCTCTGCGACCGTTGCTCATATGCTCTTTTTTTTCTCTCTCTTGTGCTTTTGTCCTTTTTATGTATTTTATTTTTTCTACATCCGAATCATTCTATGAGTTGATTTCTACATTTGATCTTGTCGGGCTTTCTTGATTTCTTGATTTGTTGCTTTTTCTCATAGGTTTCTACTATAACGATCCAGTGGAAGCACCATGTGGTTTGTAAAATTTTATTTTTTGATTTGTTTTTTAGTCAATTTTGAGATTTATCAAGGATTTGCAGATTGTTTTATGACGTGCTCAAGTTGGAGTTCTGTTGTTACGAAGAGGCTTTGATTTTTCACCGATTTAACTTTCGGTTGAAATTATTTATTTTTTTTATATTTTTTGTTTGCTACTGCATATTTTTTTGGATCTGATAGGCTTTGAAGTGATTCATCAGCGTAGTATGATGCAAAAAATAAAATTTTAATAAAAAAATTATATAAATTTTAATAAAAAAATATTTTAAAATTTAACTTTAGGTCTATCTATATATTGAGAAGCCCAAAATGGAGGTAGGAGCACCCACGTTTTATTGATAGTTTAAGAAGTATTGTACAGGGCTATCAATTCATTGAGACGGGATTTTCTTATAGTCTACTTTTATGGCTTTAAGGATCCTCTTTCCTTTTTTTCGGGATTAAAATGTTTTACTATTTAGGGAAGAAACGGTCGTGTTCTTGCTTGCCCCATAACAAATATAAGAAAATCATATATGATCGAAGTGCAGTGAATGTCAACAATCAGAAGTCTGAAAGCGGCACAACCATCTATTCCACGGATTATCATCCTACAGTAAAAGATGATCATTATAAAAAGAAACCTGGAAACATAAAATTGCGATTAGACATATTTTAAGTATACTCGTACTCTCTTTGTCAAAGATCACTTTCTTTCTGAATGTGTAGGCTGAGTGGCCTTGGACTGGATCTGGGACGCCAAACACTATGCCTGTCAGTCTCGTGCCTGTTGGGTATGCAAGTCCTTGTGAAAAAATTCAAAGCCCGATTAGGGATCAAGAAGTCACGGAAGCAACCTACGGAAAGATGAGCACCTAAAGAGACAGAAGATTTTATATTCGAGTCAACTTGATTCCAGTATGAGTCGATTCGACTCCATATGAATCATATTTCGAAATTCAGTGGATGGCATACAGACAAGTCGATTCAATTTCAATATAAGTCGATTCGGTTTCAGATGAGTCAACTCGATCTCAGTTCAAGTCAATTCGATTTTCGTGACACAGTTTAAGCCAATTATTTTAGGATTTCGATGCCTAATTAAAGATAGCTCACGAGGGTTTTACATGCATGCACTCAAAGCAGCGTAAGGAGCCTTTCTTGAGACTACAATCTAGAGATCTATTTTATGTGTGATAGATCTTTGTCCTCTACTTATTTTTGAGGGATTCTACTTGTAACTATCCTTATATTGAATCTTTTGGAAGTAGTGATTAGTTTGGCTTGGCTCCGTGGTTTTTTTCCAATACGGATTTTTTCACGTAAAATCTTGGTGTTCCTCAATTTTTTATTTTACCCTATTTACTTTATCTCTGTTATTATCTCTCCTTCCTCTTAACAAGTGGTATTAGAGCGACGTTCGAGATAGAGGCAAAGGCTACTCGGATGATCAGCTTAAATGAAAACAACTAAGCTATCCGAAAAATATGAATGAAAAATCTATTGGCGTGCCAAGATCTTGATGCGCCGTTGCTTGGGAAAAATGCCAAACCTAGAGATATGGAAGATAGTGAATAAGAGAGACTTGATCGAAAAGTTATCGGTTTCTCAGACAATGACTTGATGATAATGTCTTTTATCTTGTTTCTATGAAAACGTCCGAAGAATCTTTGTGGAAGAAGCTTGAAAGCTTGTATGAAAGGAAAACTGTTGGCAATAAGGTTTTCTTGATTCGAAAGCTTGTGAATCTAAAGTATGTTGAGGGGAGTTCCATTTCGAGTACCTCAACGAAATGCAGAAGATTGTGAATCAACTTGCTGCTATGAAGATGATTCTTGATAGTGAGTTGCAAAACTTTCTTCTTCTCAGTACTTTACCAGATAGCTGGGAGATTTTGGTCATTTTTTTGAGCAATTCGGCACCTGATGATGTTGTTACCATAGATATTGGCACTTCTGCCTTGCTAAATGAGGAGGTCAGAAGGAAATTATCGGGTATGTTCTCTTTCGATGCATTAATTGTAAAAAAGCAGGGAAGGAGCATGAATCACAAGCAAGGAAGGCTTGATGGTTTAAGAGGGAGATCAAAGTCAAGATTTAGAGGCAACTGTCATTATTGCAGAAAGCCTAGTTATATTAAGAAATATTGTTATGCATTGAAGAAGGAGCTAAAAGAAAAGAAGAAGGACGAAGAGAAGTCAGAATCTAAGAAGTCTTTAGTTGTTTGACTGAAGGAAAGGTTATATTTTGTTCATCACTAAATTCTTGTCTTTGTGTTGTTGGTAATGGCTTCAGTTGGGTGATTGACTCGGGCGCCTCATATCATGTTACTCAGAAGGATTTTTTTCATCCTATTGGAGTCATAATGGTGTGCTAAAGATGGACAATACTGGCTCTTCCAACATAGTGAGAATTAGTGATATTTGTATTGAGATCAATATTAGTTCTAAGCTGGTGCTCAAGGATGTGAGGCATGTACCAGATCTCCAATATAATCTGCTATCTATTGGAAAGATCGATGAAGAAGGATACTACAGTCTCTTTGGTGGAGGTCAATGCAAGCTGACTCGTGATTCTCTTATTATGGCAAAGGAAAAGAAATGTTGTACTCTATATCGGATGGAGGCCAAAGTATGTGATGGAGAGGTGAACACAAGTGAAGATTATTCTCTGTTCGAGCTATGGCATAAGCATTTTAATCATGTTGGCGAAAAGAGTCTTTTACACCTTGCGAAGGAGAAGCATCTACTTGATTTCAAAGGTGTGACTCTCAAATCTTGTGTTCATTGCTTAGCTGGTAAAGGATATCGTGTTTTTTTCTCCAATAAGATTCATACTAGAAGGAGGAATATGCTTGATTTGGTACACTCGAATGTATATGGTCCTATATTAGTTAGGACACTTGGTGGCTGTCTTTACTTTATCTCCTTCATAGATGATCATTCAAGAAAGGTGTGGGCTTATCCCTTGAAGAGCAAAGATCAAGTATTCAAAGTTTTCAAGTAATTTCATACTATGATGGAGAGGGAGATTGGGGTGACCCTCAAATGCATCTGAACTGACAATGGTGGTGAGTACTTGGGTCCTTTTGATGCTCATTGCAGGAGCAAGAATATTCGACATGAGAAGACAACTCCTAAGATACCGCAGCTCAATGGTGAGGTCGAGCAAATGAATCGTACTGTTATGGAGCGAGTTCGCTGCATGTTGTCAAATGCCAAACTGTCAAAGCAATTTTGGGACGAGGCCTTGAGGACCGCTGTTCATATCATTAATATCACTTCAAGTTCGCAGCTGGATGGCAATGTTCCAGAGCATGTGTGGACTGGAAGGAAAGTCTCTTATGATTACTTGTGAGTGTTCGAGTATCGAGCACTGGTACATATACAAAAAGATGAAAGAACAAAGTTGGACACAAAGTCAAGGGAGTGCATTTTTCTTGGGTATCCCAATGAAGAGTTCAAGTATCGTCTATGAGATCTAGTAAACAAAAAGATTGTTCGTAGCCGAGATGTGGTTTTCTTGGAGGATCAGTTTCTTGATGACATCAAGGAGAAGATAGAGGTCTCAAGGGTTATTTTTACTGATTTGAAGATCAGAGAGTTGATTGGACAGCAACAACCTGAAGCTAATGGTGGCGATACATAAATGGGTGCTAAAAACATACAGCTGGACTCTTCTAATGAATCAGGATGTTCTATTGGTACTGATACACAGCTAGAGACTGAGAATGCAGAAGCTGAACGGCAAGTAGAGACACAGCTATGAAGATCTGCATAGGGGCATATTTCATCTAAGAGATATTCATCCAATAAATGTGTGTTACTTACTGATGGGAGAGAATCAAAAAACTACCAAGAGGCCATTTCGTGTGGTGATGGTCAGAAGTGGCTAGAGGCTATGCAAGAGGAGATGATCTCATTGTATGAAAACCAAACATATGATTTGGTAATGCTCCCGAATGATAAGAAAGCTTTGAAGAACAGGTGGGTGTTCAAAAAGAAAGCTCAGGAGAAGACTTCTCAACCAAGATACAAGGCAAGGTTGGTCGTGAAGGGGTTCGACCAGATAAAAGGTATTGACTTTGAAATTTTTTTTTCTTTAGTAGTTAAAATGAGTTCTATTCGTATTATTCTAAGTATCCCTACAAGTTTAAATCTTGAAGTTGAGCAACTTGATATGAAAACAGCTCTTCTTTATGATGATTTGGAGGAGAAGTTTTATATGGAACAACCGAAGGGTTTCAAAGTCAAAGGCAAGAAAAGATTAGTGTGTAGGTTGAGAAAGAGTTTATATGGACCGAAGCAAGCACCGCGCCAATGGTATAAAAAGTTTGACTCCTTCATGGTTGATCATGGCCAAAAGAATACATTGTCAGATCATTGTGTTTATGTGCAAAAGTTTGATGATGATGATTTTATTATTCTTTTGTTGTACATCGATGATATGCTTGTTGTAGATGGTGATATGAAGAAGATTTATATGTTGAAGGATGAACTTAGTAAATGCTTTGCTATGAAGGATTTGGATGTAGCAAAGCAAGTACTTGGCATGCAGATTTTTCATGATAGAGAGACGAAAAAGTTATGGCTGCCACAAGAAGGTTATATTGAGAAGGTGCTTCAGAGATTCAGCATGGACAAAGTCAAGCCTGTAAGTTCTCCATTGACCAATCACTTCAAGATGAATTCTTAACAATATCTTTCTACTAATATAGAGAAGGAGGAGATGAGACATACACCCTATGCTTCGGCAGTTGGTAGTTTAATATATGCAATGGTATGTACAAGACCCGATATTGATCATTCAGTAGGCATTGTGAGCAGATTTCATTCAAATCTGGGCAAGCAACATTGGATGGCAGTGAAGTGGATTTTGAGGTATCTATGTAGTACTTTCAAATTTTATTTGTATTTGGAAGGAGAGAGGCCATTGCTTGAAAGATATATTGATGTCGATATGGTAGATGATGTTGATTCGAGAAAATCGACCTTAGGTGATTTAGTCATATTTGTAGGGGGAGCTGTGTCATGGCAATTTAAGCTCCAGAAGTGCATTGCCTTATCCACCACAGAAGCTGAATATATTGCGGTGATGGAGGCATGCAAGGAATGCTTTGAATGAAGCGATTGCTGCAAGAGTTCGAGATGAAGCAGGATAAGTATATTGTTCATTGTGATAGCCAGAGCGCAATTCACCTAAATAAGAATATATTTTATTCCAAGTCAAAGCATATTGATGTGCGCATGCATTAGATTCGAGATGTGCTGGAGCAAAAGAAAATATTTCTCGAAAAGATTCATAATGACATGAATGGAGCTAATATGATGACAAAGGCACTTCCAAGAAAGAAGTTGGATGGATGCAGAGAGGTCGCTGGTGTGATAACCCGGCCCGTTGGGCCTAAAGCCCACTGAGCCCACCCAAGAAAAAAAAAAGGGGGAAGAAGACTCCCGATCGGAGTCTTCTCCTTCCTCGATCTCGATCAGAATCAGAGTCCTAGGGCTATTAAAGGACCCTAAGATGAGCCTTATAAGAACCCCCCTCCTCTCCTCTAAGAGAGGACATAATAATCACCGACGATCGCCGGAGTTCCTCTCCGATTTTCTCGATTGAAGCCGCGGCCCCTCGACTCGTGCTCGCCACGATTTCTCGCCGGTGGGATCATCGGAGGCTGTGGTAAGTCCTTCCTCCTCTTCCTCTCTTCTCTCCCTTCTTTTCCGTGCCGGTGAGCACGACTGCCGGCGACAGGAGTCGTCGGATTTCGTCGGAAAAGGAAGCCCTATTCGGCCTTTCCCTTTTCCTAGTTTTTAAGGCGCCAACGGTCACCGCTGACCGCCGGCTCTGGCCTCTCCAAACTTGGGAGGGTCGCCCCTTGCCGTCGGCCACCGTCGGGCAAGGTACGGCCGTGAACGGTCGGTCAAAGACAAAGGGATCTCTAGGTCCCCTGTTTCGGCCAAAGAAGGCCATGGGAAAAAAAAAGAAAAGAAAAAAAAAGAAAAGAAAAGAAAAGAAAAAGAAAAGAAAAAAAAAGAAAAAGAAAAGAAAAGAAAGAAAATATATAATAATAATAATAATAATAATAATAATAATAATAATAATAATAATAAAAGAAAAAAAGAAAAAAAAAAAAATATATATAATAATAATAATAATAATAATAATACATATGAGAGAAATTTCTCTCATCTCTCTCTTAAGTCTTTCTTTCTCTAGAATTAGACTTCCTCTCTCTACCTTCTCTTTCCATTTTTTCTCTCTAGATTTTCTTCTTATTTTCTCTCTCTAGACCTTTTATCTCTATTTATGGATTTTATCTCTCTAGGGTCACTCTCTCTTTGATTGCATCATAGACCCTAGGATAAACTTGAGATGAAAATTATGATGACCTGAATTACTCCGAAATTCGTACAGAATTGGATCCCGATCCGATCCTTATTCGAAATTAATAACATCAATCATAGTTAATCCATATTAAGTCATCCTGATATGACCTCTGATGATCTCAATCATGATTGCCATTTTTGAAGGATACGAAGATTCTCTCTCCACTTTCTCTCTCTACTTTTTTTCTCATGATTGACTTTCTCTCTCTAAGAAGGTCTATAAATCCTGTTCCGAGTCATGCCTTCATCTTTTAGGAGCTCATATTGACTCTAACAAGATGATTCAAAGTTGCTATAATATTTATGCTGTGTGTCAACCTCATTTGATCACATCAAGTATCTTTCAAATTCATTATTAATGAACTCTATTGATTAATCTTGATCTAATCTGTGCTTCACAATTTCTTGATCAAGCCACTTGAATCTGATCCTCAGATCAGAGATCCTGAATTATCCTGGTATTTGGATGGTCCGACACATCCAGTCAACAGTCCTCTTTTCTTATGATTTAATCTTATTATATTCATGGAATAGAAATTGACGATGATTTGATATTTTAAATAGGATTAGCTGATTCTTCTAACGAAATCTGAAGATCTAAGATGAATGATATAAGTGGATCTTACGCTCCTTATTTATTTTTAAATCTTCATAATTTTCATGCATATGATCTCTTATTGATGAAATCATATTTTTCATAAAATAGGAATCAGCATATGTAATATGAAAAAGTATGTTTCATTATGAGCATTGATTGCATGAATGTATTTTATAAAAAGTTGCATGATTATGAAGCATGAAATTTTATTATTTTTCATCTATGTATATGTATGTTTTAAGAAAAAGATATAATAATCTCAAAAAGACTCTCAGATGGCTATGAATGAATCCCTTCGGGAAGGTCGACATCCGGAGCTAGCATCCACACGAAACATGGCCCTGCCAGTGGGTATAAAGTTGGCACATGAATTAAGAACTCTGTCGATTAAGAAACATGACCCTGTCACGGGTATAATAGTGACCTTAGCACGAATATCTGTGAGCAATATTTTGAAACATGATATGAATACATGATGAAAATGATTTACGATTCATGATTGTGAAATATACATGATTTATGCATACATGATGAGTTTATAACTTGTTTTGTTATATGCTCTATGAAATGCTTTATTTTGTATTACTTGTTATTTTCTAAATATTGTATTATCATAAAAAAAATTTATGCTTGATCCGATAAGGAAGCGCAAGTTCTACTTACTGGACTAGTGTAGCTCATATTCTTTTTGTTTTCTTTTTGTTTGAACAGAGGAATAAGGTTAGGATCGGCAAAAAGAATCCAGACTTGAAGATCTGCATAGCAAGCTTGAAAATTTGGTAGCAGAAGTTTAGTTATTTTATAATCACGAATTTGTAGTTATTTATAAATATTGAGATTCGGGTTGGTACTTGCTTTTAGATTTAGATGCTCTGAACCAATATTGGTTCGATTATTTGATGAATAATGGAATTGAATCTTTTTATTTGATGGATTTTAGATGATTATGATGGATTGGATTCGTGTTATCGTGGGCTTCATCCCACGGTAGCATGGCCGTGTTATGTCCCGGATTTGGGACGTGACAGCTGGTTTGACGTTGGTGGATTCCTCCCCATAAGTTGGGAGGGAGAGTTTGTTGGGTTTTGTTTCTCCTTAATGAGGATGACCCAACTGATCAGTGTGAAGTCCTTGTGAAGAAATCCGAAGCTCGTCCAAAGGTCAAAGAGTCATGGGAGCAGCTTGCAGAAGGATCAGCCAAAGAGGCAGAAGGTTCTGCATCCGAGTCGACTCAATTCCAGCATGAGTCGACTCGGCTCCATACGAGTCAACTTGGTTTCAATCTGAGCCGATTTGGTCTCAGAGGAGAAGTTATACAAAGAGCCATGTTTTGGGATCCCGTAGATGGCACGCAGGTGAGTCGACTCAATTCCAACATGAGTCGACTCGGTTCCAGACGAATCGACTCGATTTTCGTGACGTAGTTTGGGCCAATTTTTTTAGGATTTCGAGGCCTATTTAAAGGTGGGTCACGATGGTTCTGCATGCATGCACTCAGAGCAGCGTGAGGAGCCTTTTTTAAGACCAAAACCTAGAGATCTATTTTGTGTGTAATAGATCTTTGTCCTCTACTTATTTTTGAAGGATTCTACTTGTAACTATCTTTGTATTGGATCTTTTGGAAGTAGTGATTAGTTTGGCTTGACTCCATGATTTTTTTTTTATACGAATTTTTTCATGTAAAATCTTGATATTTCTTTTTTTTTTTTTTGCTCTATTTATTTTATCTTTACGATATTATCTCCCCTTCCTCCCAATAGTACCTGTGCTAGATATTGATGAGATTTCCATACTTGTCACTTTTATCACCTTCGGGTTATTCATAGTTTTGAATCCATGGAACCAATCATGGTTTTATTTTTTTTTTTTTGATAAAACAGATAATCACCTCCTTGATAATCAAAATTTAAAATATTAGAAAACTTAATAGAAAGATCAGGCACCCACAATATAGTTCTTTAAACCAATCGCTGTTTCAAAGAACTAAGATTCAGGTGGACGCATGTTAGTTGTCTTCGTTACATTATAAAATGATGACCCTAGGCAGCCGATACTTGCTTCTTTCTTATGTTGTCCGGAAAGACATACGTGAATCAACCGATAGTCTGACACAAGTCAAATGCTTAACTTGCAGTTGGTGTATCAGCTTAACCTGCTCCCATCAATAATTGAGATCTACTCCTAGATGAGAGCCGGGGGGGGGGAGGCGGTGCGCGTATATTAAGGACAACCAAGTGACCAACCATGTACTTATTAAGAATATTCTATGGCCGGGTGACCTAAACGTAGACCCACTCTTGGAGATCTCTGAGAGTTCTACGCATTCACGCGAAGGGCGTATTTACATTACTCACGTCTTCTAGGAGTCAGAAATTGAAGCACGAAACCAGTTGTGAGAATAACCATGTTGTAGTTTATAATGGCCCAATACGTTGGATGAATAACAACACGGATGGATACACAAGCAAGAGACTCCAAAGCTAGAGATGTTAATATTTATCGATGCTGATAGACAATTTAAAATAAAATAACCCCTGAGATGGTTATGGTTCTGGAGAATCTCCATCATCCATCCAGGTGAGGCGCATGAGAGAGAGAGAGAGAGAGAGAGTTCACTTTACCTAGCTAGAAATGAGAAATTATTGCATGCACCAGGTGCAAGCGAACCGGGGCAAATCCCAGAGCATATGCATGGTGGAGAGCGCGTGGGACTTGCGCGGTCCAATTGCACATGGTGCATGCAATACAGAGGCGCTAGAAACAATACTGCAAGTTAGTGCTGCAGATCGACACCATTTGCAGTCGGGCAATGCCAAGCTCTAAACTTAAGGTCATATAGCGTAGAGTTAGGAATGCAGTTTCTACGTCGTTAAGCCACTGGGTGCTCAGCCACTCTGCCAGCTTGGTAGCGGTGTTGAAGAGATGAACCACGTCCGTGTGCCCTCTGGGGCCGAAAAGCGTAGCCAAGTAGCTCGGCCTCCACCGGATTATATGGTCCTGGCTCGCGTGCCCTCCACCGGCCGCCCCCCTGTGAATATCTTTTAATTACAAAAAATGTATTTCTCGGTATAGAAAAGCTTCCATAGGGTTTCTTTGCTGCGGAACATTTGTTGGCATTGGATGCCATTAGTGTTGTTTTATCGTAGCAATTTCTGCCTCCTCGCAGCTGACTACAACTTGATAGCATAAAGACGCCTCCATAGTGGTAAGCAACGTAAAATTTCTTAAAATAAGACAAACCAGTGCATTAAAAAGAGATTGTGTGTACCACAAGCGGTGCAGAATGCACACATCACCCACGATAATTGACCCACGGAGCCAAAATACGATGTCTAAAAAAAAACCTTTTTTTTCCTTCCAACCCTGCACCCGCAGTTCTGCATCACCTGCGGTGCATAGAATTTCTAGCGCACTAAATTACCTTTGACAAGTTCCTCAGAGCCCAAATATCACCAAATGAGAAACAATGCTACAATGCTTCCCGTCTTAATTTTCATTTTCACTTCTGCAGCCAGAGGGGTTCTGCATAACGAGCGACGGAGGAGGAAAAATTGATGTTTCTCAACTGATGTACGCATGGCCCTCATAAATGTTTGCGTGCAGGCTCTCTGTGACTTTATTTACTTGCAGAAAAGTCCAATAAACAACTACAGATAACAAATAATTTAATGGAAAAATGGTCATATCTGATGACAAATACAATGAGCACCACCCACCATACCATACAGCTAGTATTATTCAAAAAAAAAAAAACACTCAACATAACGCCAAGATTAGTTGCTATACACTCAGATCATCCAGAAGAGTCGTTCTACCGAGAAATGACCCCTTTTTTTTTCTTTCTGCTCTGGATTACCAGTTGGGTTTTCAAACTAAACCTTTATGAACACCACAGTAAGTCAGGCCAAAGCTACGGTCCCTTAAAATGCGGGGGGTGAAGGGGAATGCCTGGCTTCCTGGCAGCAGTTTCAGACACGAACGGAACTTTAGCGCAATGCTGCAAACAAAACCAAAACCTAGACCGGGTTAGAATTTACAATGAACAACATATTTACAGTGACAGACTCTGACAAGAAGCGTGTATCTCTTGCTCTGGTCACAGAGATTGCCATGTTGCCATGCTTGGAGTATCAGCCAACTTAATGCCTCTAATTTCCTCTTGCTTGGCATGAATCTCACATCGCCCAAAATTTCTCTGGATCTGGACTAAACAAAGATGGGTCTTGGATTTCTAGATTTGCAATGTGCCAATTGACCAAGCCTGCTTGCAATGACTTAACCAGAAGAAGGATTGTGGGCAGAACCCACCATTCATTGTCCTCCCTATACACACGAAAGTGCAGTCTTGTCAAAACTTTTGGATCCACATGCATCAATTTTTCCCATCAAATAAGTTTCATTTAGAAGCAGAATATATTCCTTCTATGGATACCAGTTGAAACACATCAAGATCCCATGAACAAATTATTCTTTCATTGTGTTTGTGTTTACCTCCTGTGTGCGCTCACACCCACGAACAAGTATGGATTCCATGAACTTTTGTGGGTGTGCGCATGCGTGCATGATTGCATTAGCACGCACCTACTCCGCTTTGCCGCACTGTGCTGTCTATCAGCACACACTGATAGATAGACCACCGTAACCCCTCCATGTTGGGGGAGGTGTCCACGTTCATGTGCATGGCCTAGAATTTATGGGTGCATGTGTATATAAGGTGCATGTATAAATATATAGATAGGCATAGACAAATGTAATCCTTTGATATAATGACTGAGCATCCAATCCATTTAAGGGTTTCAGAAATCAGTCATTGAAATGTTTCATGCAAAAAGAAAGTAAAGAAAATTAAAAAGCAACCCAGCTTTTACTATCAAGTGGATAATTTTCCAATGTTACTGTTTCTCAAGTTAAAGTGTTTTTCCAGCTTTTACTATGATCCTTACTGGCTATCAAAGCATAATGTAACAAGAGAAAGATCAGAAGTGCTTCCCAGAATTGTGGCCACAGAGAGAAAGTAACGCACCTTAACTTCCATGTATTCAGTCTTGCAGTCATTTCAGATGAAGAAAATCCATAATACATAATTCCACAGACAAATGCCACAATCTGCAAGAAAACCACAATCATCTTAAAGAGCAAATAAAATATACGCAGTTATGCAATGTCTACAAAGATTAAGTTAATTAGCAAATGAGACCTCTGACTGACATTTAAAGAGATTTCTGGAACTCAAGATATACAGCAAACACAAGTCAATTGCACAGTGCATTTTAAACCTCGCAGATAACAATATGGATGAACTTTGTTTACTGCATGGTCCAATACTTTCAAGCACATACAAGTTTATCATCTTTGAAAAGATCAATGATTCAACATTTTTTGAGAGAAAAAAGGTCTAAAGTCCCAAACTTTCTAAAGGCCAAAACTCTTGAGTGGAAGAAGTGCCCTGACAGTACAACCACTTGATATCAAAATAATTTAATTGTGCAAAATAAAAATGATAATTCCGGAAGCTAATGTTCAATTATGTTCAGGTTGTAAATGAAAATCAACACATTATTTTGTTTATGAGCAAGCAACAAATTCAAGGACTCGTTATCTGAAGATATCAACACAGTGACACAATTCTGCGGTACTTTATCCTGATATAATTGAATAAAAATTTCATTTACTTGCTAGAGTGCAACCCAATATATTTAGCCAAGGAACCAAGACAACGACAGTGAAAAAGAAGATGCATCCTTAGGTATTTTGATGGTCTTAAGCCCTGAAAGAAATATCTTAATGATACACAGTGCAAACACCTATATATTGTCAGAACTCAGAAGGATGACACTCAATATTCATACTGATTTCGGCTTTCTTTTATAGAACTTGAATTTCTTCACTGATGGCTATCATAACAAATTGCAGATGACCACATGAATCTATTTTCTATTTTTTGCTTCATTTCTTAACGATTTCCTTTAACCATTAGCATCACTATGTATCAAGAAATTAGCTTGGTGTATTCACTCTGTTTCCTTCCATTTATTTCTTTCCACCTTATTTTTCATGTTGAAGCACATGCTCATGATGATGAATGCATGAATTCCTTATTCTGAAAAAAAATATAAGAAGTAGAGCAATGTTAAATCAATCATCAGTAAGATTAACATTTTTTTATGTGTTTGCATCAACAATATCATGTCTTGGGAACCATGGATATATTGAAGGTTGTCCAAGAAAGGAAAGGATAATGATGGAGAGACAATGCCCTGGGACTCCACAAGTAGATGAACAATCATTGTATAAGACACAGGAATTCTTTATAATTAACAGATTGGAATGAACCTCCATTAATACAATGATCCTCATCTTCAGTGAAGTAGAATCACATACTTCCAATAAAAAAATTTTCATGGAGAAGATTTGTCGTAGTAAGGATCTCATCAACAACCTTGTGTAGACATAGTACAACTACCTATGAAAATTCAGGTGATCCCCTTGGTAACCATCTTAATTAGGAAAAGAAGCTTGTACAATTTCTTTTCTAGTTGATCCAATGTTAATTGAAATGCCTAATAAATGAGGATGTGCAAATCCAACACCAAATAAGTGGACAAGGCTGGATGGTTATAATTACGATCCAATGCAAAGAGAAAAAGGGGTTCTCCTTTTCATATGAACTGCTGTACCTTGATTTATGGTTTTAGAGAGAGAAGGCCCTTCCTGATTTCTGACAGCATTTAGAGATTGTGAAGAGAATGCTGCGAATATTTCAAGTCGAAATGCTTTACTGTGAAATGCATCATAGCAGTTGGACTAAGAATCTAATCTTGAATAACTTCTTCTGCAGATGTCATACTCCTAGTCACTCCCACCATGCATAAGCATGCAGCTTTGCTTTTTAGCTTGACAGCTGCAAGATTGACTTTCGTTAGGCAATTCCATGATTCAGAAGAAATGATCTACAGCCACAGATGATTTTCCAACTCCAGAATTTTAAATTGTCCAAGGCCATTATTTCCATCCTTCACTTAAGCTACTGATATGGTGGATCTCTAACTTAAACATTCAGCAGACCTTGTCACTACACTCTTTACATGGAGCACCACCTTATGGAGGAAATAAGTGACCTCAGCAGCTGAGGTTTCTCATCAACACCCCAAACAACTAAATATTTAATCACTGTTTAATCTTCTGCAAGATTGTTGTAATCAAACTCCCATTTTTCTGGAGGGTTTTGGCTCAAATTCCTTTTCTGCTACTGCCAAAACATTCGATATAATCACGTTCATAGTGTTCAACATGAAGCATACTGATGACTGAAACTTTAGTACAGACCAGAGCGAGATCATAAAGGAAACTGTATCCTCTGTCACTATTGATAGATAGATGTCTAGCAGCTATGCTAATAAATTGTAGTGAAAGAAATGGCTTAATAAGCCTCTTATCAAGGTTGGGCATCCTAGAATCCAAGCACCAGCTTGGGGAGTCGTTCAAAGACATCCAAAATACAAGATAGTGACACCAGCAAATAAAATTTGGTGCACTGCCATCCCTCTTTCCCATTTTGAATCCCTTCAAAGCAAGTCGTATAATTCATACAGACTGATAATTTATGCCTCCTAGATATATCTCAGTATTTCAACATCAAAAAATTATGTTTTAAAAGATGGAATCTTTGGATGCCCAGATGACCCAAGTACGTGAAAACATCTAGGTGCTTGCTTTCAACATTTTGCATCATGTTTGATCATGGAGAATGAGATTGATATATAAATTAATGCTGGACATTGCAAGTGGATACTTATCATTATTTATTACATCTTATTTGATGTATTGTATTTCACTTGTTGGATCATCACCAGCTTCAGGCTTCTCCTTATACTCGACCCATGGGCACTTGCCTAGGCACCTAGGCAAGGTAGTTCCCCTAGATCCTCATCTATTACAATATTTTAATAGTTCAGTATAAGACATAGATAAAACACATAGAATAATAAGAAACTGCACAGAGATTGGATCCCAGCACTCTTGTATCTTCCTCTCCTCCATCCCCTCCTATTCCTTGCTTTGCTTTGGTAACTTTTATTGATTTTGAGACGTCAACTAAAGACATGCACAAGGTATGGCAGAAGTCTACTGAAACCATGAACATAAAAAAGCGATCCTGTTATCAATATGATTATTTGCTTTCAGAAGCTAACGTAGATTTCTGATATGTACTGAGGCAACTAGAAACCTCCAAATTCAAACAGATCAAGATATTCAGTTGCAATTGCAGGCCCAAATCTTCTTATGCTAGAGAAAGCATAGTTTTTTTCTATACATCATTAAGTTCTATATTTCCAAGGCTTGCAATCTTAAGGCAACATAATGGTAAAACAGACACCACATGCTAAGACGGTTATACCTCTGCCATTTACTGTAAAGTTATAATGACATCATTCATACAATATCTTGGTGTAATTACATGCATGAGTATCAGCCAGACAGGATGAAATTGCACCTCTAGATATTAAGTGTGATAACCCGGCCCACTAAGCCCATCAAAAAAAAAAAAAAACAGGGAGGAAGACTCCCGATCGGAGTCTTCCCTTCTCCGGTTTCGATCAGGAATCGGAGTCCTAGGGCCATTAAAAGACCCTAAGACGAGCTCTATAAGAACCCCCTCCTCTCCCCTAAGTGTAGACCCATCAGTCACCGACGATCATCGGAGTTCTTCTCCGATTTTTCTTATTGAAGCCGCGGCCCCTCGACTCGTGCTCGCCGCGATTTCACGCCGGTGGGGGTCATCAGAGGCTGTGGTAAGTCCTTCCTCCTCTTCCTCTCTTCTCTCCCTTCTTTCCCATGCCTGTGGACACGACCGCCGGCGACAGGAGCAGTCGGATTTCGTCGGAGAAGAAAGCCCTGTTCTTCTCTTCTTTTTTTTTCGATTTTTATGGCACCGACGGTCACCGCCGACCGCCAGCTTCGGCCTCCGAGCACAGGAGGGTCGCCCCTTGCCGCCGGCCACCGCCGGACGGGGAATGGCCGTGATCGGCCGGTCAAGGCACGGGGACCTCTAGGTCCCCTGTTTCGGCCAAAGAAGGCCACGGGAAGAAAAGAAAAAAAAAAGGAAAGGAAAAAGAAAAAAGAAAAGAAAAAGGAAAAAGAAAAAGAAAAGAAAAAAATGCAAAATAGAAAAATAAAAAATAATAATAAAATAAGAGAAAATTTTCTTCTCTCCCCTCTTTCTCCCTCTTTCTCTCTCTTCTCTCTCTTTCTCTCTATATTTCTCTCTCTAGACTTTTTATCTCTTTTTATGGATTTTATCTCTAGGGTCATTTTCTCTCTCTGATTGCATCATAGACCCTAAGATAAACTTGAGATGAAAATATGATAACCTGAAATTGCTTCGAAATTCGTGCAGTAGATTGGATCCCGATCCGGTCCATATTCGAAATTGGTAACATCGATCATGGTTAATCTATATTAAGTCACCCTGATATAACCTCTGATGATCTCAATCATGATTGCCACTTTTGAAGAATACGAAGATTCTCTCTCCACTTTCTCTCTCTACTTTCTCTCTCATGACCGACTTTCTTTCTCTAAAAAAGGTCTATGAATCCTGTATCGAGTCATGCCTTCATCTTTTAGAAGCTCATATTGACTCTAACAAGATGATCTGAAGTTGCTTTGATATCCGTGCTGTATGTCAACTTCATTTGGCCATATCAAGTATTTTTCAAACCCATTATTAAAGAACCCTATTGATTGATCTTGACTTTAATTCGATCTGTGCTTCACGATTTCTTGATCAAGTCACTTGAATCAGACCCTCAGATAAAAGATCCTGAATTGTCCTGGTATCCGGATGGTCCGACACATCCGGACAACAATCCTCTTTCCTTATGATTTAATCTTATTATATTCATGGAATAGAAATTGACGATGATTTGATATTTTAAATAGGATTAGCTGATTCTTCTAACGAAGTTTGAAGATCTAAGATGAACGAGGTAAGTAGATCTTATGCTCCTTATTTATTTTTAAATGATCATGTTTTTATGCAAAGAATTGCTATTGATGAAATCATAAAATAAGGATCGGCATATGTGATATGAAAAAGCATGTTTTATTATGAGCATTGATTTCATGAATATGTCTTCTAAAAATAGCATGACTATGAAGCATGAATTTCATTGTTTTTCCATCTATGTATATGTATGCTTTAAGAAAAAGATATAATGATTTCAAATGCTCTCAGATGGCTATGAATGAATTCCTTCGGAAAGGTCGACATCCGGAGCTAGCATCCACACGAAACATGGCCCTGCCAGCGGGTATAAAGTTGGCACATGAATTAAGAACTCTGTCGATTAAGAAATATGACCCTGTCACGGGTATAATAGTGACCTTAGCATGAATATCTGTGAGCAATATTTTGAAATATGACATGACTACATGATGACAATGATTTACGATTCATGATTGTGAAATATACATGATTTATGCATGCATGATGAGTTTATAACTTGTTTTATTATATGCTCTATGAAATATTTTATTTTATATTATCTGTTATTTTCTAAATATTGCATTATCATGAAAAACTTATGCTTGATCCGATAAGGAAGCGCAAGTTCTACTTACTGGGCTAGTGTAGCTCATATTCTTTTTGTTTTCTTTTTGTTTAAACAGAGAAATAAGGTTAGGATCGACAAAAGGAATTCAAGCTTGAAGATCGGCATAGCAAGCTTGAAAATTTGGCAGCAGAAGTTTAATTTATTTTATAATCATGAATTTATAGTTATTTATGAATGTTGAGATTCGAGTTAGTATTTGCTTTTGAATTTAGATGCTCTGAACCAATATTGGTTCGATTATTTGATGAATAATAGAATTGAATCTTTTTATTTGACGGATTTTAGATGATTATGATGGATTGGTTTCGTGTTATCGTGGGCTCCATCCCTCAGTAGCATGGCCGTGTTATGTCCCGGATTTGAGGCGTGACATTAAGCCAGGTCCTATATGTTTACAGACAACAAAGCATTCAAATTGAAAAAGCATAAGAGAATCAAATAACATTTTCTGGAAAACCCCCCTAATCAAGAAATGCAGCCATTCAATTAAGAGCAATTATAAATTGTTTCAGTTGTCACCAAAAATAATAGCACGCTCATGGCATAATTATGTTGAAAATGAACCTGCACAACTAGTTAACATTTATCATCTCATGGAAACCAAAACATAATGTGGAAGCATATTTCTTTTGCTCTTTTGGTTCTACAATGAAGCAATAGTTGTACAAGTCGTTTACCCAAGGTTAAGGTTCAAAAAACTTGGACAACTATTGCCTGCTTTCTTGTGCAACAAATAAAATCAAGTGTTTATCAGATATTTTTTCATAATCAGAGAGAATGGAGTTATCCCAAAGACAATAAACTTACAATGTTTACTACAGATGTTGCATTCCACAATGCATAGATACGAGCAAGTGAGGATCTTTTATGCCCCCGACTGAAAAGAGCATTAAGACCAGCAGGAAAGGGAGAAAGCAAGGACAGCGGAAGAATAAGCAGCACAGCAAGAAAAGAACCAAGAGAAATCCAGTAAAACTGAAGCAGTGTCAGAAGGGTGATCGTACAATCTCCCAAGAGCAAAATACAGATGAGTAGCTGCAGTGTTTCCTGAAACAAAACCAGATATTTGAAACCTCATATAAGGTACTACAAAACCTCGACTAACCAGGTTGTTAAACTGAGAGAACTGTCGTAAATCGTCCAACAGATTACCTGGAGGCCAATGGGCCTGGTATTTTGCAACAAAAGAGAGAATGGGTAGAGATAGTCCCGTTTATAATCCAATGACTTCAATGTTGTCTCGTTTATTATCCCACCATTCACACCTCCAGTCAATCTCTTGCGTGACACTGCATTGTTGATGCAGGGTTGATTCTGTTGTGACTGCTTAAAGTTCTTACGCGAAACTGCAGCATTTCTCCTGAAAAAAAGGTGGAAAGACAATAGAATCAGTCAATCAGATATGTTTGGAAGATAGTTTAGAAGAACCCAAACACATTAGCCAGTAGGAAAGTTGAGAGGAAATCTAATAAGAACAAATTAGCAATAGCAGGAGAAAATATTATGCACTTTACAAACTTGTCATACATTTCTGGCATACCTTGAAAGGTCGCTTGTATCAAGAATATCTGACTGGTGCACACTATTGAAGAAATACTCGTTCACTGCTACCAAAATGCCTAGTTGGTAATAACCAGAAGCTGTGGCCTGGAACCAACCCAGTTCAACTTTGACACCATGGTACTCAAGTTGGGGATTTCCATGACTGTTGATCCATGTGATTACATGACCCAGATCCGAACGAATGCATCCCCGTCTTACTGTCCTCAATTGAGCATTAAACCCAGCAACCAATCTGTTCCAGATTGCTGTTGACATGTACTACAGGAAAAAGACATGCTAGCATTACAATGCTAAACAAATGTGATAGGAGGTTGAACAAGACTGCAGTTTTAGCATTGTGGACAGAATATCATTACCTGGCCCAGGAGATTGGTCAGCAGTGTGTCACTATGAAGATAGTATGGGGACATATAACTTCCATCACCACCAAATATAACGCACATGGGGAATCTCTGCTGGATAGTGGATGCTACGTCTAGCCGTTTCTCATCACCACCCAGAAAGAAATCAATGTACGCAACCATCAGATCTGGTGTTGATCCAACCTGCAGTTACCACACCTTTGAGTTAAAGTACTGATAAGATTGCCTGCTTATTAGAACATGACATGACAATGTGAACAGCTTAACAGAGCAACTCCAAGTCACAGCTGGCAGCTACTATATCAAGTTGAAGCATCATAAGAAGATGAAGTTTCATGCCAGGACTTTCTTTTTTGAAGGCAAAAGTGGCTGACCCAATCAGATAATGGATAGGATGGTGGTTTTTCATGCATCAGCAGGAAAAGAAAGTTTCCAAGCTCTTGGTTGCTGAGGGAAAAAAAATGAGGGGGGAAACTAATTCGCTAAAGGAAGATAGAAGAAAGGAAAAAGGAAAAGAAATAAAAATTTTCTCAGTTCTCCACCAAGAAAATTGTAGATGCTGCATTTTATGATCTAGAGGAGCTAGTCACACCCAACTACAGGGGAGGAAGATATATGGTTCCTAAGAATATTTTGGTCTTTATTTTCTTCATTTCAATTCCCTCTGAATTTTATTCTGATTGAAAAAAATGGTAAACACTATGTCCTCTTACTTTCTTTACCTTTTTCATTGCCCTGAGAATATGTTGGTTCTTTATTTTCTTCAATTCAATTCTCTGACTTTCATTCTAATTGCAAAAAAGAAAAAATATATATCCTCTTACTTTATTTACCTTTTTCATTCTCAACAAGGGAGCATCGACATGGAGCATCACGTAATCTCTAGTTTGGTGGATATGCATATGGTTGCAAAGCTTAAAACTTGTGTTAAATGGGTAAATATTTTGCTTATGGTGACTTTAATTATTAATTTCACCAAGTGTTTCCGTTTGTTGTACAAGCAGAGATGATTCTAACAGTTTCTGCAATAAACCATTCAGATATAATGGATGCAAAGTTAGCAACCACTAGTAATCATTTCTTTCAATGATCCATCTTTGAGTTAATGACAGTGATGTTCCCATGATAATCACAATGATGACATCAATTCACATTTTTAAAATTGAAAATAGTTAACATTTTAAAATGATTTATATCTGAATAACAAATATATTGTTTGTCCCTGTTATATCTGAATGATATTAGTTATTGGATATTTGATTCGTAAACAACTTTTCCTTTCCAAGCTCCTCTAGTTGAGTTATTCTCAGTCCTATCAGAATCCCTAAATCTTTTATTGAAGATTTCATAACCAAGATCTAATTTAAAGTTCTGCAGGACATTAGTAGATCTCCAGCAGTTTATAAAAAAGAATATTCACTTCTGAATCTTACTCAAAGCAGAATATAAGAAGGACACTTTGCGGGTCAAACCTTCATCCCTTTGTAAAGGGCTCGTGATCTGCAAGAACGGAGGCATGAGTGGTCGTACTCTGATTTTACATATTCTTGAAGACGATGAATCTTCTTTCTCCGACGCCACTGCTTCCAAGACCATGCACAAGGGTATGCAAGTATTGCCAGTATACTGTGTACTGACCCTTCCCACCACTCATATGCAGCAACAGAGTTTATTTCATCAATGAATCGGTTGAAAGCATCTTCATACCTGATGATGTTTCTTACATCACTTGACGAATTGTAGAATATTAAATCTAAGAGGGTACAGAGTCTGATCTGTGCTTTTATGAATGCATTCTTATGTACCAAGATCCTTATCAACTCTATCATTTTATGTAAAAATGATTCAGAACTGAAGGAGATGCAACTCTAGTTTTCATAATCATTATATATTTTTATATAAATTTAATCAACACAATGTAAATGCAATTGCTACTGCCCATGAAACTAGAAAATCCAGTAGATATAGCATATTTAATAGGTACATACCAAACAGCAGATGCAATGAATCAAGGAGAGGATGAAGGGTCGATTTACTAGTATTCTTTTTTGGCCACATTAGTCTGATCTCAGACCAGCATCAAGTAATGTGTTCACTAATTATTTCCACCTATACAATTGTGAGAACAATCAACTATAAGTATTCATGAATGTGCAACATCAAGCATGAATTTGTTCATCACCATAGGATGGGCAGGTGTGATAGTAACCATGATTGCCAATACAGGTTATGGATGCTGAAAGGCAACTGCAGGTATGCACAAGTGCTTCAGAAACAGGTCAGACGCATGCATAAGTGCCTATCTTCACCTTGAATAACAAAAAAGTTAACAGTCTTTCATACACAATTCCAATAATTGCATCAGGTGGAGAGTAAGGTAGATGCCAAGGTTCTCTGAAAGTAGTCGGACCCATGAAATACATCCTATGAACATAAAAGTTAATAGTCTTTCTTACACAATTCCAATAATTGCATCAGGTGGAGAGTAAGGTAGATGCCAAGGTTCTCTGAAAGCATTTGGACCCATGAAATACATCCTATGAACATGACTTTGAGTTTCTTCAGCCCTGCTAGTCCCTGGAACCTATATTTTCAGTCACACATCATAAGTAGGGAATAAGAACATTGTGCAACTACATGAAAACAAAGATGAACAGCAAAACTTGAAATTCTAAATTAGCATTTTGTCTACAGCAAATGCTTATTTATAGGAATACCTCTGCTAGTGAAAGCAGATAAGGAAGAGAATCAGAGCCATCATGTTGAATGGAACTTGCAGATCGATAAGAAAAATCGCTTCCGACGATTTTAATTCTTAAAGCACTCAACAGAAGTGCTAACAGAACCAAAATGAATGACAGAAGAATTGCAAAGGGCCATGGACCTCCGAAAGTATGTATCAGCTCCTCAAGTGGTGTATAGCATTTTGGCATCTTGTATTTCTCAGAGAGACATTTATATGGACAGAATGGCTGGGTGACACCTCCTGCAAAAAGAAAATTAGCATTTCCTGCTTTTGCAAAAATCAAATAAGCTTTTCTTTTTTTTCAAAATAAAGGAATATTTATTAGAAACATCTATATAGATTTTGAGGTGTGCTAGCAAAAATACATGAAATTATAGCAGCAGAGTCAGAAAGGAATTACCTCTTACATATATGAAGTCTGCACGGTGAGGAAGAATATCAAGTGAGCAAGGAGTGCAGAGTGATGAGTCAGATCCAACAACATTCTTATAGGTGCCAACTGGGCATTCCTGAAAGCATTATCTCTCCACACTGAGTAAACCATCACAAGTTGAACTTTCTCTAATAGTATCATCTCACCATAAGCTTATGGCAACTTTATTGAATTAATAAAGTCTTACCCTGAATAAATGACAATAACAAATACAATTTTCTTGAATATGTGAGAATGTTTTGATTTGATTCATTCTTATTAACTCGAATCTTCTTTCTAGGTGCCACACTTGCTCCGAAATCCTACTTCTAATGTGATATATCTCATTCCCTTAAAGAATCAGCTGTCATTTACCCAACAAATACTACAAAAGAATCACTATTCACTACAACATATAAGTATGTACTTACATATGCATACATGCATAATATGAACATACACATTTACATAGCCACATATGTGGGTGAATATGTAAAAAGCATAGCCAACTACATGCATATCAACATACAAACATATGTAGTATATGCTCTCTCTCTCTCTCTCTCTCTCTCTCTCTCTCTCTCTCTCTCTCTCTATATATATATATATATATATATATATATATATACACACATGGATATATTTGTGTGTGTGTGCATATATATGCATGCATGGAATGCCAAATTGCCCCAAACCAGGCAGTTTGGGGCATGCCAAACTATACCAGCGGCAACTGATGCAGCTCGGGCATTCAATTCAGAATGCAGGTGAAAACGGAGCAAGAGAGAAGAAAAGAGAGGAAAAGAGCGAGGGAAAAAGAGGGAAAGGCTAGCAATGGCTGGTGGTGGCCTGCTGAGGCCGCCAATGGGCTGCCAAGGCCTTCGAGGCTCTGCCCTCCTCACGAGAGAAGAATAGAGAGAGAGAGAAGGGAGGAAGAGGAGCGAATGGATAAAAAGGCGGTGGGGAGGCCGCTAAAGGGCTGCTGGAGAGCTGCCGAGGCCCCCAAATGGCGAAAATAGACCCCACACCATTTATGGGGTCGAAACAAGCACGACCCACCCCTATTTCACTATTTTTATTATTTTTTCGAATTCACGGTGAAGTCAGCAGTCTTGCTGCTGACTTAAGTGAAGTCAGTAATGAAACCCTTGCTTTCTCTTGAGACCCTTCTTTAATATAATAATTTTGCCTACTTGTTGCATAGTGATGATTTGGTCTAGTTGTGTGTGATAACATCTGCTTCATTTTTTTCCCATTTAAAATATGCTGTTGGGCACAAGGATGGTTAGTGATTAAGCTCATGAGACTTCATAGCACATTCACTGGGGGAATTCAAGCAGATGTTTGTGCTCTTATGCATGTCTACACACTGGCACCTGCTTATTGTTGATCTTGGTGATAGATGTTTTAGGCACTATACATCCGTTTCTAATGGAGAGTAAAGAGTCACCAAAAGATTTGTGAGCAATAAATTGCTTATGGAATATTGTGTACACTAATATGATTTCTCATATTTCGATGATTTTCAATTTTATGTTGTAGATGACCCGATTGACTAAGATGGTATGAGAACTCCACTCCATTGATATGGATAAGTAGACACTTCAGTTTGTTGACTGCCCACAACACGACGTAGAATAAGTTCTATATTCCACTTTGCCTTTGTCTTTACATGATACACGTACATGCCATCCAACATGCCAAATAATGGTTTATGCCAAATAACAGTCCATGCCAAATATTATCCGATTTGAGTTATTTAGAGCCTATTTATTTCACTGACTGTGACAATATGCCATTTTGTACTTTTGATTTTGCCATCTATATGTCATGCATTTTATCAAAAGCATGGCGACTGAAGGCCAGATCATCATCACGGATACTGCCGTGCCAGAATTGCTTGTCAGATATGCTGCTTAGATTATCTTTAAGGGTTGAGAAGGGGCATCATCATCCTTGGCTGTGCCTCTACTCTATTTTCTTTGTTGTAAAAATTATATTTTGGAAAAGACCTTGTGTGTTATCTGTAAGATATTTGTATTGTGCCAGAGCATTTGAGTTGTGTTGGATCAATGAACTTATTGTCCCAGAATTGTGTAACATTTCTATAATGTATTTTTGCAATGAATTCAAGTTGTATTATGAATATTTGTGTGAACTTGCAACAACTGAATTCATTGTTTTGTCTATTTAGCACAATGCAATTTAAAACATGAATTGATTGTGTTATTTTCTGGCTGATGCAATGAAATTAATGACATCTGAATCCTTTGTCTAATTATCTCGCTAGTGCATCAAAATTGTTGACAGGTGAATTGGTTTTTTTGTTGTACAGTTGGTTGTTGTTTCCTCCATTTGTTGTAATTCAAGTTACGACAGGTGACTTGATTTATTTTTGTTGTATATTTGGTGCAATGAAACCTATAGCAGGTCAATTGTCATACTTCTTATACTTAAGAGGGCAAAGAAATAAACGGGTGAGTTTTTTGTTCTAACGCGAGAAAGATGACAGTTTTGATTGTGCATGGTTTTGTGTTTATCTTCAAGATTTTGTGTTTTCTCTATAAAAATTTAGTGTTTATCCCGGAAGCTTTCTATTTATCACAGCATAATTTGTGTTTATTCCAGAAAGTTTACATTTATTTTCGAGGGGTATGTGCTTATTCCACAAAGTTACTGTTTATCCTTCACTCTTATTATTTACCATGTGGGTACTCTAAAGTGACCTAAGGGTTGAGGGTTGTGTTTGTGTTTATTCTCAAAATTTTATGTTTTTCTTAACAGAGTTTGTATTTATTCTGGATAGTTTTTGTTTATTCTGGAAAGATTGTATTTATTCTGACAAATTTGTATTTATACTGATGGGTTTGTGTTTATTCTCTCGGGCCTGTGTTTATCACCATAGAGTTTATGTTTATTCTAAAGAATTTGTATTTATTTTGAAGGGGTTTCTGTTTATTCTTCCATGGGAGCCGCAAAACAGTATGGAGGGGTGTCTGTGTTTATTTTCGGCCAGTTTCTGTTTATTCCAGAAAATGTTCATTTTCAAAAGGTTTATGTTTACTTCAGAAAAAGTTAATGTTAATCTTCCACCATTGTTGTTTATCATGGAGTAACCCTAGGGTTGGGGGTCACATTTGTGTTTACTCTGATGGATTTGTATTTATCACCACAGAGTGTATGTTTATTTTGGTAAGTATGGATTTGTATTTATTCTTGCATGGTAGCCGGCAAGACAATTAGCTTGGAGAAGAGTTTGTGTTTATTTTGGGCCCGTTTCTATTTATTCTAGAACGTTTGTCTCTATCATCAAGGGGTTTATGTTTACCCCACAAAAAAGTTAGGGTTTATCATCCATCATTGTTGTTTGTCATGGGGGAACCCTAAGGTGACCCAAGGGTTGGAGCTAAGTTAATGTTTATTTTGGATGATTTTTGTTTATCATCTTAGAGCCTGTGTTTATTATGCTGAGTTTATGTTTATCGTGAGGGGCTTATGTTTATTTTAAAGATTTTTGTGTTTATTCTTGCACGGGAGCTGGTAAGACAGTGAGCATGGAGGATTTGTTTGAGTTTATCCTGGACTAGTTTCTATTTATTCTCTAGAGTTTGTGTTTATTTTGGTGGGATTTGTATTTGTTACATCAGAAGTTAGTGTTTATCCTCCAACTTTGTTGTTCATCATAGAGGACTCTAAGGTGACCCAATTCTTGGAGCCAAAGTTTGTATTTATTTTGGACGATTTTTGTTTATCGCCATAGAGTTTCTATTTATTCTGTGACATTTCTATTTATTCCAATGAGTTTGTATTTATTTTAGAAGGGTTTATGTTTATTCTAGCAAAAAAGCCAGCAAAACAGTAAGCATGGAGGGGAGTTTGTGTTTATCCTAGACTCTTTTCTATTTAATCTCGGGAGTTTGTGTTTATTTTGGTGGGGTTCATGTTTATTCCAGCAAAAGTTAGTGTTCATCCTTCACCCTTATTGTTTATCATGAGGGAATGCTAAGGTGACTCAATTCTTGTGGCCCGAGTTTGTGCTTATTCTAGACAATTTCTATTTATTGCCCTAGAGTTTCTATTTATTCCGTGCCATTTTTGTTTATTCTGGTGAGTTTGTGTTTATTTTGAAGGGATTTGTGTTTATTCTAACAAAGAAGCCCACAAGATAATGAGCATGGAGGAAAGTTTGTGTTTATCCTGGACCTATTTCTATTTATTCTCGAGAGTTTGTATATTTTGGTGGGGTTTGTATTTATTCCATCAGAAGCTAGTGTTTATCCTCCATCCTTGTTGTTTATCATTGGGGAACCCTAAGGTAACCCAATTCTTGGTTCAGAGATTGTGTCTACCTTGGACAGTTTCTGTTTATTGTCGCAGAATTTCTATTTATTCTACAGTATTTTTATTTATTCTAGTGAGTTTGTATTTATTCTAGCAAGGGAGCCAACAAGATAGTGAGGACTATGATGAAGAGCAGTGAAGTTGGGAGAGCAGACTATGACGAGAGAGGTCGAGTGCTTTGCTGTGAGGGAGAGGGTGCTTTGGAATGGTGAACAAAGACAGAGAGGTAAAAGCCGCTTAGAGATAGAGAGGGCGTGGAGGGTTTTGGCGAGGGTTTCAAATAAGAGTAAGGGGAGGATGCTTGTTCTCTATGGAGAGAGAGAGAGAGAGGGTGAAGGTTCTTCAACCAGCAAGACAGAATGAGAGAGAGAGAACCAACGAGGGTTTCAAACGACGGCAAGAGGAGGATGGTTGTTCTCTGTAAAGAGAGAGAGAGAGAGAGAGAGAGAGAGAGAGAGAGGGAGGGAGTGAGAGGACAGGTAGAGGGGTTTCAAACGAGAGGGAGCTTTTTCGCCGCCACATCATCTAAATGGAGCAATGAAAAGGCCGTTAGCTTTTCTTGGCTGCATCAAGATTCACACGAATCCAACAATGGGGACGCCACTATATTTGGGCCTAAATTCAGTCGACCTAAGCCTAGTCCACACCTCTCTCTCTCTACCTATATATATATATATATATATGCATATTTGTGTTGTGATGTACAGGAGCAACCTTAGCACACTGAGCTGCGTCTATTGTCCAAGTGGCTGCCCAGGCACCCATGGAAGTGCCCGTAACAGCCTTGCATTATATATAGCTATCTAGCCATAAAATTTTCTAACGGGCACATTTTACTGTACTATTATATCAAGCAATTCATGATTTGTCCATGTTCAAATAAAGAAGCAAGGAAAAATATAACTAAAAACAAGATAAAATTATGAAGATTTTGGATTGAAGTACTTTCTTTGACAGGTCTTTAAAAGAGCTTTCCAACACATCTTTAATTGTCAAAATTGGAGACTGGACAGGGAACTTAGGACCAAATTATAGAAGTTGCTGATACCTTAACTGGGTTGCATGGACCTACGTAACTACAGTTCCTCTGTGCCAGCTATCATGGCCGTTAACATCCAGCTGTCTAAAGGACGCTACTATGAGCTTCATTACACGTGTTAGGATAACTCTAGGTTCCTTTTTCAGTCTAGTAAGATAAGTCTGCAATATAAAAGGAAGATTTTGTTTACATTTTTCAGTCTAGTAAGATACATCTGCTAGGTTCCACACAGAGTGCACAACTTGTTGAAGATAGAGAGACTTCGGTAGGTCCTATATAATATACAATGCAATTAGAGGGAATTTTATCACTTTGAAAGTTAAGCTTTGAAGTTTGTGGTTCAGGACTTCCCCATCATAGACCTCTTATTCTATTATTCTTCCTCTTGATTCCTTTTGAGAGTTTCTCTCTGTTGCCAAATTGATCTTGCTATTTTCTATCAAAGCTATGAAAATTGCATGCTATATTTCATGAAACAGTTACTACAGTGGGACACTAAAATAGAAGCAAAAAAAACTAACCTAAAATGAAGATGACCTTCCATGTTTCCGTAATTACCCAAATATTCAAATTCTAATGGACAATCCATGGCCCAGAGTTTGCACAAAGATAACAAACAGAAAATTTATTCATGAAAATAAAAAAAGCAGAGTAGTTAGAGTAAGCCTACATTACAAAATGTACCATAAAGCCCCTCTGGACACTTCTTTCCAGTAATTGTACCATCCTCCCCACGATGACCACCACTGTTCCCAGCCCCTCCGCTGTAATACATATAAGAACTGGTTAGAAAAAATGCTCCACACCCTAGAACAATATTATATGAAAGCAACTGTATTTTATGACAAAGCACTATGCATTGGTTTAACAACTCGATTGACACAGACTCAATATTAGAGCAGTATGTATCAGAAAGTCTAAATTGTATCAGAAGTTAAACCTCAAATCATCCCATTTCAACAAGTTTATGAAAAATACGAAAGTCAAAAGACTCAAAATATTTAAATTGTCAACGAACCTGACAAGAAGGGCCATCATGATGCAAATGCCACAAAAAATACTACAAAATGAGAGAGATGACATACTTAAAATGTTTAGAGGTTCTTGGTCCATGTTTCTTCCTCATAACCTCCATGTTCTCATCACTTATAGTCAATCTATAGGTTAAACCAGAACTTTTATAGGATTATTTGTGTTGTTTTGCATGTTTCCATTATATAATGCTAACTCCCCAACCTGATTAGTTATTCCATGTTTTCACCTCATCTCTACACATCTCCACTCCAATTCTATGGAGATAATCCCATTATTGATAGTAATTCTTGATCTGCACCGGTCCATACAGGGCATCCAGTACGATCCTGACACAATATTGGTATCATATGGGGCTCAGTATGCTCCTGCAACAGAACATGGTACAAGTGCTGTGCCAACTGCAGCAATGTACCATGCATCATTATAGGAGCATACTGCAGCATACCAGGCCTAGCAAAAGGTTTTGGGATGAGTTTTGGTGCAGAGAACCACAATATCGGTTACAACCCTCTATTAACATAAACGAATATATAAAATAACAAGTCAACAAAATAGAAGAAACAAAAAAACTTCAACGAAATAAGAACCACAGCCATTTCTGCCACCGTTATCATGCACCTCACATGCTCAGCTATAGTGGTGCTTATTACTTCTTTCTGTTCATTATTTATTTATTTATGTCTGTCTGTCTGTCTGTTTGTTTAGTATGTGCCATTGCGGGGCAAGGTGGGAAGGGAAGGGAAGCTGTCAAGTGGCAAACAATTGTTGTAAGGAAAAGAAAGAAATGAATGGCAACAAAAAGAACAATTCTAGCTTAATATATATGTACATATGTCTGTATATATGTACAACCAACAGAATATAATTCCGAATTATAATTTTTGATCAAGAAAATGTCTAAGTACCTTTTTCGAAAAAGTAAGATAGTACTATGGAGCATCTAAAGTTAGCTATAGAATATGAAACACCTAGAAGGTTTGACTCAGTTTATCTGCCACACGTTCTAGAAATTAAAATGAGGTTTCAGCTGCAATATTGTAAATTGATTAATTGATTATCAAGGCTTCTAGCATGCATTCTAGGAAGCAACTTTTGATGCTTGACCTATTACTGTAGAAATGAAGTTTGGAAATGTCAGGAATAAGGATGCAAATCTAGGATTAAGCATCATGTAATCCATATTGTGCCCACATCATGCTGACACTTCAGTACCTGATGGAATGGACATATCCTCAAATTTGTTTTTTAGAAAAAAAGCAAGCTAAGATAAACTACTTTATTCATTTTCTGATTTACACCGAAGTGTAGATAAAGCTGTTGCAAATAAACATAGTATTTAACTGACATACAGAAATCTAGGATTATAACTCATTCTAGATATCTGTGTTGATTGTATTTTAACACATACACTACATAGTTTCAAGTAATATATCATACCAGTTACACCACTATTTAACACATACGCAACTCTAAAAAGATCAAAATTCAAGATGAGAGTTATAGGAGAACAAGTAGTTACTTTACACAACAACAACACATCATGTGTTTTATGCATATTGCCAGTACCATGGTAAACTTATATAATGATGGTAATATGAAAAGATTATACGCCACACCTTAGTAAAATTTCTATTTGTAGCACAATGACATTTTATCACTATAATGTCCAACGAGCTTTCAAATCCTCATTTAAGGAAAAAAAATAAGGAAGAGTTCCTAATCAATGAGAGTAGAAACATAGGCTATTCAAGATGGTCATATACAAGTTTAACAAAGTAAGGTACAAGCGTGCATCATGACATACCAGTTTATTTGCATCCAAAACAGAGAGATATGCATGATATGGACCCATACATGCCGACACAAGCAAGCAACAATGTAGACGGAAATACCCTTGTACTATGGTGATAACCTACTAAGTGGTAATGCAATGTACTAGAAATGGGCATGAATTATCATGAATTCACCTAAACTCTAAGGACATCATTTTGGGTTTGTTCAAGTCAAATATTGGAGATTCATCTATCTTTATAAGCAGGGAAGCCTTCATGATTATAATGGTCAATTCACATGGTTAGGTTCGGTCAGTTCAAGTCATATCATAATAGACACATGCCCAGGTCCAGTCTGGTTCACGAATTGATTAAGATTGTGGAGTAAGATTGTGGAGTTTTGCCACCTTGTGGTTGTGGGTTGAGAAAGGGATTGACACTATACTAGGATAGGTTTAAGTTGAACTTGGGGTCTGGTCAACAGTCCTTCAAACCATGTGCAGAAGCCAAGTTCTCAAAATTAAACTCATTTATATTTGAAATATAATATATTTTACAATGTTTCTCAAACCTAGATATAAAATGGCTTGTGGCATGCACCTTAAATGAAATTTTGCAATATTTTGTAATGCTATGTAAATTAGGATCAATACAATGATATCAAAAGATATAATTAGATGAGTACCTTGAAACTAGTAATACTAACAATGCTCACAAGCATGTCATTATATCTCAGAGAACTATCATTTATTGGGAAATATAACATGGTGTATGAAATTTATATCACTTCTCTCTATGACCATAAAACTAGAATTTGCATACCTCGATATGATTGTACCATTTATAGAAGCAAACGGAACATATTCATCTCCAGTAGCAATATTAGACCAATCAAAGTGAACTCTCCCACCACCACCACCACCCCCACCAACTGGGCCACCATTTCCACCAGCTACTGATAAAGATGAATTTTTCTCAAGTGTAAGTGTTTGAAGGAAAAGAAGAATTGTACCACCAGAACCACCACCTAGCCCACCCATCAAAGTCCCATCGCGGTTTACAGTTGATTCTGGGTGGCTTTGGCCATCTGCCCTTAATGATCCATAAATTTCTAACCCAGAAAGCGGCCACTTCATGGAACCCATAACTGGAACAACCCAACACAGATATCAACATCAGGTCATATGTTCATCAAGATTATAGAATAAATACTCAGAACAAATGAATTATTCTGGAAAATGAATTTGATCTAAAAATATAAAGAAAAAGTGATGGAATCATTCTGTCAAAATTAACCTCATGTGATTACACATTCAAGAAACATATACATATGCAGACATACATACCTAAGTGCGCACATACATATGTATGTATCTATGTACGAAGGAGAGGGGGGAGATAAAAGAGGGTTGAAAAGTCATCAATAAGTCATGTTTAATTCAAGAGTTTCATATTTAGCTATTCAGGGTTTTAATTTTTAACACCCAATGCATACCCAGAGATTGCATCTCGCTATGGGGATTCATCAGGAATAAAACACTTACTCATAATAAAGTTGGTCTGGAAACTAGCCTAGATATGCTCATTTTCACTCTTTGATTCTCAAGATACAGGGTACATTCATTTGGTTGATTTCTTTAAAACTGGGTATAGCAGATCAGATAGCTCCAACAAGACAAACATGGGACATCACTATTCCTTATCCCTTAAAGTGAATCCCAACCTATATTTTGAACCATAGGACAAACATGCTGCAATAGGTGTAAAAGAAATACAAAATCTGGAGTGTCGCACTGATATTTCTCCAAAACTGGAGGGAGGAATCAGGTATGTTTCAGTTTCACAGGCATAAACATAAAACTGTCTACTCTAGCAGCATTATTTTCTACTGAGTTACTCCTCTTTAGTCTTTACATAGAATAAGTTATTAGTTTCAGAAGTTTGATATAATTCCCAGCTTTGATTATTCATGTCATCTTTGTAGTTGGTTTTGGAGTTCTTCAAAGAAAGATTAGTGTATAAAGTTCCTATTATGGACAAAGTTTCGAAAGGAAAGTTCAAAAAACCGTCAACTTCTGGTAGTCTAAATTTTGTTTTTCTCGATTCTTTCCTTCTTATGCTTCTATCTTTTTGTCTTACCAAGTCCCTCTAACTGCTTTTGACCAATAAGAAGAGTCATTACCTGTCTCAATAAGATAAGTTCTCCCCCCTCCATTGTCCTATACTCCTAACACTCTAAAGGGCTACCCTTGACTGTAACTGGCACTTGAGTAATAAAAGAAGAGATTCAGCTCTTTTCCATAGCATGATTTCATGCTTCGAAGATATAGCTGCAAACCTAGGTGCAACTGTGCAATAGGTACTTTGGTTGTAAGATGTTTGACCTTTAACCTATGGCAATCCATCTAGCTTTTTCTCTTGTTTTCTACCAATGGCAGGTCAGCTAAGGCCAAAAGAAGCCTGCTAAAATAAATTAAAGCAAGCATGTGAATGTGATTAGCCCTCCATAAAACCTTCACTTCAAATGACTCAAACCAAGGTATGCTAAACCGGTACCGCCGGCCGTTTCGGCCGACCGACGGTATGGTTCGGTATGGTTTCATACCGTACCGAACTGACGACCCAAACCGGAAGAAAAAAAGAGAAAGAGAGAGGAAGAAAAAAAAAAGAGGGAGGGGAAGGAGCTAGTGGGGCCGCCGGACGGCCTCCGACTAGCCGTCGTGGCCGCCGGAGGGTGCAGTCCACGCGCGCGGCACCGCAGGAGTGCTCCGCCCGCTCGACCGCCCTCAGGCCGTCGGCATCGGCTCGCCGGCCACCGGGAGCCTCGCAACGGAGGCACCATCTGTCTGGTAGGTTCTCCGCCCCCCTCCAAGCGCTCTCTCTCTCTTTCTTGCTCTCTTGAAAACCCTATCGGGTGATACGGGGCGCGAAAGTCCTCCGACGGCCGCAGCCGGCCACCGCCGGCCTCCGGTGGCTCCCACCTCCCTCCCTCCCTCCCCTCCTCTCTCTCTCTTTCTCACTTTCCATTCTTTTGTCTTCAGTACCGCCGGTGTACCGATTTTACCGGCCGAATCGTGCCGGTTCCCCACCGATCCTATACGAGATAGAGTGTACCGGCCGGTTCGGCACGGTATGGCAAACCTTGGACTCAAACCCAAGATTGAGATAACTTAGGTAATCTCCAACATCAGATCAACTTTAGGAAATGAATTAAACCAATGTAATTCAAATTAAGATAAATTTTAGTTTTAAGTAGAAAATTACAATAGGCTTAAGTTTCATTGTTTGCAAACCAAAATAGAATTTAATTTGCTGGTTGAAATAGCACAGCACCATATATATCATGCGAGTGCCTTACCAGCCTGTATCACTGGCAGAATGCCATAACTAGGAATGCTGCCATGCCCGTGCATGCTAAGCATGACATTTCACGTGCAATAGTGCCAGGCTAACCACGAACACTAGATGCTTCAGCGGTTCCACCCTTGAATTCAATCCACTTATTTAAGATCCTTGTCCTCTTATCTTTTTACTGCAATTTGGTTGTCAAAGTACTAAAACTGCATGCCTGTCATTATTTAGTATCAACTTGTGCAAAGAAATATCCCAGGAAATGCTTCAACAGAAGTTTAATCCCATTAGATACCAAAGCAAGCTACTTGAAAACATAGAAGCACCAATTCAAAACACTTCATCAGTGCCCTTTTCTCCTTGCCATTGAATCTAGCATTTTGAAGCCGAAAAATGAAGAGGATCAATCAATGATTTGAAATGTGAAATAAGTTTGTGGATTCTTTAAGTTTGTTTATTTTAGAATAAATTATGCTTTTAGTCCCCCAAGTTTAAATCATATTTTTAAATGGTCCCTAAACTTCAAAAACCTATAATCCTTAAGTTTCACTGGTGTTTTAATGTTGTCCTTTCGGCCAATTCCGCCATCGGAAAGTTAAACGTGATGCATACATGGCATTCTTTTCCTTACCAGCACCATTATCAGCATATAAGTAATGACATAACATGATGGGTGGAAATTTTTATTTTGATGATCCAGCATATGAGTGATGATATGGTATACGGATGACGATGTGTCATGCAGCATGTGCCACAGCAAAATTTTCTGACCAAAGTTGTCTAGTCATTGAGTACCACATCATACCGATACACCACGTTATCACCTATATACCATAAAATATATTTTTGATCCTTTAAGTTCCAGAAATATTTTTAAACAGTCCTTATAGTTTAAAAAACTCTAATTAGGTCCCTTGGTTTGCAAATGTGATTCAATACAGCCTTTTCGGCTGATTCTAGCCAACTTTTGACACTAGGAATGCCCAGGAAACTCTGATTAGGACCATATGCCCCCTCCTCTTCGGCCTTTTCCCTATCTTTAGCACCTGGCCCCTCCTCCATCCTCGGGATGACCTAACCCCCATCCCCTCCTCCACCCTCGGTGACTGTCATTCCCCTCCACCCTCAATGATCACCAAGTCCCACCTTCCTTGCCCTTGTGACAACCTATCCCCCCTGCCTCCTTGTGCGGCCCTCCTCTTTCTACTCTGCCTTCACCATGCCACTGCACCCGCTCTGCCCCAATCTCCTCCACCAAGTCCTCACCCTCACTGAGTCCGCCACTAGAGCCTATTGTTGCCTCCTTTCAGTCAAGCCTGCGATCACATGGCCTCTCTCTCTCTCTCTATCTTTTATCCCACCAACAAGGCACGTCATATGTGCATCACATGCAACTTCTTAATACTAAAAACTGGCCAAAATTGGTGGGAAAGGCTAAATTAAGTCACACTTGAAAATCAAGGGACCTAATTATAGATTTTTAACGTACAAGGACCATGTAAAAACATTTGTGAAACTTGGACCAAAAATATATTTTATGGTATATCAATGATAACGTCGTATATGGGTGATGAGGTGGCACTCAACGACTAGTTTGGATAGAAAATTCTACTGTGGCATGTATTGGGTGCCATGTCATCACCCATGTGCCATATCATCACCCATTGCTGTGTCATCAAAACAAAAATTTCCACCTGTTATGCCACATCATCACCTATATGCTAATATTGGTGCCAACAAGGAAAAGAATGCTATGTGTGCATCACGTGCAACTTTCCGATGCCAAAAATTGACCGAAATTGGCCAACAGGGTGAGACATTAAAACACCAGTGCAAATCTAAGGACTCAATTAGAGGTTTCTGAAGTTTACGGACTATTTAAAAACACGACCTAAACTTGGAGGGCTAAAAACATAATTTACCCTTCATTTTATTTGAATCAATTTTTCTATATGTTCTCAACAAGTGATGACATTTATGGACTGCATCAGTCACACAATCCATTATAAGATATTAAGAGAACAGAATGTTTGTGGGTTAATTGCACCATGTTTAATAGGTGCAGGTAGAATTTTATTAATAGAAAGTCCATATCTATTTAGTGCTACAATAGGTGGCCACCCAGGGCGGCCACTTGGGCGCTTAAATTGGCCAACCTGCTTGAACCCCACCTTATAGAAGGTTTTGTTTCTTATTTTCTTTTCCGATTTAAGCCCCCTATGGGACAACCGGGAGGGAAGTGAAAGCTACCACCAACCTTCTAACAGCCCAGCCAACATTGATGAGCACCAATGGTGGCCGCAAGTCTTCTCCATCTGGCCATTATTTTACTCATTTTCCTAACTTTTCCCCTTTGGTCTGCTTGTTAGCATCTTGTCTGCTTGTCTCCTACTCTGCTTCTTGCTACCTAGCTATATTCTATAAAACTTGCTGGATGTTGCAGAGGCAGTAATGCCATTACTAATAGATTTTGATCTGTGAAAAATAAGTTCATGATCCCAGATGTGATAAAAAAAGAGCATATATAGCATGTCACATGCTTATTCATGCATATAATTAAAAGTGTGCATAATAAAATCTTGAAAAGCTTTCCTCCCTAGGCAGCCTCCTTAAAGCCTGGGTGCCCATCTAGACTATACAAATGTTCATCACCTTACCTAGGCAATTTGACAATCTTGGTTCTATTGAAGGACCACATTGTCTTTTTTTGCATAGAATGAAAACTCAAATGGCCATCCAAGCACCAAATTGTCATTAAACTAAGAGAAGATATGGGGATTGACTAAAAACAAGAAAAATGATGCTGATTGCACATTCACGCAAATAGTGATGCCACTAATAAAAATTTACATTCTGGAATCTTATAGGACTATAATCTATGAGATTAATAAAATAAAATCCATATTGACGTTCAGAATTCAACAATAGTGTGGAAACTTAAATGTCATGTAGAAAGTACTCACCTATCATTCCCCCACCAGCAACATTATCAACTGACTCACTGGAGCCACCACTCCCACTCCCCAACTCACAAGGGAGATCAGCATCACCATACTCTTGGCCACCTTCAACTAGCATCCCATTATAAAACCCTGAGCCACCCTTCCCTCCATGCCCAGCACCCCCACCAGCTCCATATTTTAAAAATTTTCCCTTGCCAATGCCCTCTTTACAACCTACCAAGGAATTAAAATTGGAGAGTTGATATGAGAGAGAGCAAGAGATAGATTGATAGAGAGAGAGTTATCTCAGATATTTTCTTCACCAAATATTAAATAAAAAAAAAGTTGCATCACCTAATTCTGATGCAGTTATTATGCCATCCTCTTCAATGGTGACAGTCCTTGCTCGGTGAATGTCAATGATACTTCCCCAAACTAAACCACTGACAGTGAGGTCCTCAACACGACAGATCTGCAAAATTTTATAAGTTTGTAAGTTAAATTAGAATGCCATAAATATTCCATAATTGATATAATGATCTACGAAAAAATAATGACAGAGAAGGGCATAGACATGTTTCTTATAATCTAAAGTCTATAGTTACATACTCAAATCTATGAGCCCATCATCAGGTAATGGTTTATATGTAAAATTTGTCAAAATGTTAAAGAGACATAACAAAACGCTTCAATTAAAATTTCCTATTGATTGACAATTCAAGATATAAGTCTCAATGGTTTTAAAACAATGTTGCTCTAAATGAACGTTTAATCTTCTATAATCTTGTTATTTAAGAGAAGAAGATAATCATAAAGATATAATTGCATTGCACTCAAAAGAGAGACCAACCAAAACAAGCCTTCATCATCTTTCTGAGTCTGATTTACCAGTCTTTCACCATTCAATGTGACCAAGTGCCACATACTCCATCAAATGCTTTAATTTTACAAATTGAAGGAAGCGATCACAGGAGCTACCTTAGAGAAGTTTTAGTGGGGGAAATATAAGTTTTCAATAATGTCTTACTTGTAAGGTGTAAGATAAGGAATTATTCACATGGCAATCATCAGGAGGCATGATTAACTCCTTTGGGCATGTTTGACTCTCACAGCGTGACTGAGCAGCCCTGTTGAATGGACAATTCAGGCTATATTTTGGGTTGTAAAGGCCACAAATAAAAGCCATCAAGTAAAATGTTAATCTCTACATAAGGACCACAACTTTAACTTACAAGCTGCTTCCAATTTCATCATCTAGCGGAGCCTGCAGTATAGAACCTGGCCCAACCTGCACAATGAGAAAAATGACATGCGAAACAAAACTAATAAATCTAAAACATAATATTCTAACAGTCTACAATTTAACAATATGGTGTAGATAAATGAAAAAAAGTTTGGTAATAAGAATAAAACCACAATTATAATATAAAAAAATTTAGCAATATATATTAGAAACTTGCAGCCTGAGGACCCACAATAATTTCAACAGCAAGTACTGAAATACTGACCACAAAATACCATGCTGCATGATATGCCACATTGACACGGAGTATACAAGTAGATTCAGGAGCATACTGTGGTACATATTAACCATATCACTTTGTTACCAGTATGCACCCAAATCGCAGTATCAATAAACCATGTTCAACACTTAATAATGCTTCATCCCATCGATCTGGCATCGACTTCCTTCCATCCACTGATTAAATATCAAGGTGTTTCCTACAAGTCATCCATGTAGTGTTTGCGTCCTCTTTCATTAACCCTGAAAAAATGTCCAAGCTCCTTCTGTTTAAGGAACGAACTCAGATTCTAATACATTCCATACCATATCAATCAGCTCACCACCACTTTCTCCACCTTAGCATTCTGCTCCGTACAATATCCAACTTCTCACATTACTTCTCTTATGTAATGCTCTTTATTTCCTATCCTGTCAAATTGCCTAATATGAAACCATGGGTCCAAAGATAAACAGATGGCCTCAAAGCATTCTTCCAGTACAAATTATCTTAAGATCTACCCTTCGTCGACTGAGTTTACTTTTAACTGTCTTTGTCTATCCTCCATTCATCCCTATAGCAGACCCAAGAACTGAAAATTACGAAACCAAGTTATCACTTCACATCAAATTGAACTAAGACCTCAAATAAAGCTGTATTTCCACTAATATTGTGTTCCACCATCTAAGTGTTAGTTTTCTGATTTCTAGATAGTTATTCTCCAATATTAACCCCACATTTAAAATATTCAGATTGTTTGTCTCATTAAATAGATTTACAACGTACAGATACACTATGGCACCTCCTGAATATACAGAAGTTGTTCACCTCGTACCAGTGAAAAGAGATGACCTTGCAGCAAATGCATTGCAACAACTACTTATAATGTTCATCATGGCTCTTTGAGACCAATCCCAATTTCTAAGCAATTAGAATACATCTTTTGACTACAAAATTCTTCCTAATGAATGTTTGATCATCCCACATAAGTACTTTAGCATATGCACAATGTTGCCTGGAACCTAACATCCAGCATGAATAATCTGTACTGGACCATTATAGGTGCGGCAGACACTTGTCAAACATTTTTGAGTTTGGATGCTGACTAGCTATCTAGGGGCTAACTACTTTTAACTCCAGGTAACCATCCCTTAATCACTTATCCATAAGTTCAAAATATCCCCTGTTTGATATTTCAGGGTTAGTAGGTTATGTTGTGGAAAAAAAGGTTTAGAAGTAAGAAGGCAAAATGAGAGTTTGGCTGGTTAAGTAGATAACCTCCACTTAATCAGTATCCAAACAAAGCCCTACAACTTTTTTGGTTGCAGACAAGGTACGCCATCTCGATACCAAGCCTCACACCAGTGCCACCCTGTTATTGTGCCGGTATGTCCAGTACGGGGGCGGTTTAGTGTACCAAGTGTCGGTACTCCCCCATACCACATATCAACTTAGTACCAGTGCAGTAAAATGCATCCCATAAAGCTCTACTCAGTACAGTATGGCATACCTTGGTTGCAGATTCCAAGGCTTTCTTTGGTTGCTAAGAAAGCAAAAGACGAGAAAATTAGTTATATCACAATCTTCTTTTCTAATGTTTGGTGGTCAAAAAAATCAAACAGAATTTTCATAGAAAATTTGAGGCCAAAATTATTTCTAGTCATCCTAAGATTTTTCTTTCCTAAGAGAGTGATTTTAAAAAAGAAAAGCAAAAATAGTCCGCCATGGGAAGTTTAAGCAACATAAAAATCAACCTCACCATATAAAAGAAAAGCTCTTCTCAACAATTTTCTCCTTCGTTTTGTTCTACAATTAAACAGTAGAAATTGTCAACTTACTTTTTCTTTTTTTTTTCCCACTAGAGAAAAATTTTATTTTTCTTTCACTTTCTCAGCAACCAATTCCTAGATATCAATATTAAACATGCCACTGCCTTTATCACCTAACTATTGAAATTATAATGCATTGGTATGAGAATATCAAGTTTTTAATCCATAAAAAAAAATACTGTAAAAAATTGCCCTAAGAAAGAAAGATCAAAATAAAAGATGCAGTTTTGTTATTACTTCATTATTAGTGGAGTGACTGGAGTCCGCTTACAAAAACATGAAACATACATATTAATGTTGATTATCCAAGAAGTACCTAAAAAGGTATAACCAAGTGAAACAACCAAAGATGAGATACATATGAAATTCTGCATAAAATAAGTTTTTAATCTTTAAGCAGCAACTATTTGATAAAGGTTCCATGATTAGAACAGCGAGCAGGCTAGAAAATGATACAAACCCACCACTTCAAAGCGTCATTTGAGGCTCCTCAACAAGGTACACCATCTTGGTATCAACCCCCCCCCCCTACACCCCCGTATCGTCCAGTTTGGTACATGAAGTCGTACCTTGTTCCTCAACATCTATTTAAAAATTCCCAGTCACTTACTGTGCTGGCAAATGGACTACTGCAGACCCCAGAGCAAAATTAATGCGTGGTTGAATATTGCATTTTTGCAGGAGTTTGACATGAAAGTTATGCATCAAGTCGTCATTTATGATCTAGATGTGAGACAAACTAAAGTGGCTTCTTGCATCAATCTTCCAATATGAAGTTCAACAGTCTCATGTTAGACTAATTGTTCGTTCAGCAGTTTGCTGAAGGCATGTGATATGTTAGGCCGGATTCACAGCTTCAACACACTATGGACCAAGAAATTCTGTACCGGCCGGTACACTCCGTACCGTACTGGATCGATGGGGAACCGGCACGGTTCGGTCGACAAAACCGGTATACCGGAGGAGGGAGAGGGAAAGAGAGCAAGAGAGAGAGAGAGGAGAGGAGAGGGAAAGCCCTAGCCGCCAGAGGCCGGCGATGGCCCGCTACGGCCACCGGAGGGCTTCCGCGGTCCAGTTATCGCCCGATAGGGTTTTTACAAGAGCGAGAAAGAGAGAGAGAGAGCTCAGAGGGGAGAGCGACATACCATAGTACGCGCAGCCGGCGGAAGGGCCATCAGTGTTTGCCGGGTAGCCATCGTGGCAACTGGTCGGACAAAGCCACGACTGCGGAATAGAGGCGACAACCCCTATTCATCGTTCTTTTTAAAAACAAGATGAATAGTGAAGCCAACAATTAATTTGTTGGCTTCACTTTGGAATTTTTAAAAAGAAAAGGCCAAAACAATGAATTCGGCAAACTGATTGCCAGATTCAAATATTTCCAGCTTTTTTAAAAAAAATAGTCGTGAAACAGGGGCATCGCCCCTGTTTCACACCTGCGGCACCGCAAGCGCGGAGTGCACCATCCGACAGCCACGACGGCTAGCCGAAGGATGTCTGACGGCATCTCCGATGAGTTCCCCTCCCTCCTTTTCTTTCTTCACCCTTCTCTTTATTTCTCTCTCTCTTTTTCTTCTCCCGATTCGCTTTCTTTGCCTTCGTCGGTTCGCGCCGGTCCAGTATAGGGCCATACCATGCCGTGCCGCCGGCTGGAACGGCCATCGGTACCGGCACAGCAAACCTTGCTATGGACTATAAAAATAATCTGATCAGGACTAGCTTCGACATTGCATCTTGAAAAAGCAATCAAGTACTTAGCCATGGTTCAACTATTAATAAGAATTAGTCTTGAAAAAAATAACATTCCGAGTAAAATTTCAATATGACAAATTGACAACTCAAGTTAATTACATGATTATGGAACAAAACAAAATATAAATAAATATATAGATATATAAGCAAGGCTTTAAATCAGGCTTATCTTCCCAGTAGGAGGTTTGAATTTTCAAATCAAATTGTCAACTAAACTTATGAATGAAGACACACTATGAATACATATTTTGGATAACATGCCAACTAAACAATGAAAGCAAGTAACGGGAAACTTTATTATCATGTAGATAATATAAACAAACTAAAGAAGAGAGATTAAAGACGAGGGGATTTAATATCACAAGCAAGGATTCAGATCCCAGTGGTACACTGATGGGATACTATCACATGTGTTGGGATAGGGCCATCCCGCTAGTGTCCCAGCATCCCAATCAGGATACCTTGGGACATCTTCTATCCCAGGTGTCGGGATGGGGCGGGACAGTGGCACGTCCTGTTCCATGGGAAAAATGGGACAACCCCATCCGCCTATTATGGTTGTCGAATGAGCTTCCTCCAGTCATAATGATCCGAGCAGCGGTAAGAGAGGTAAGAAAGTCCGATCTTAGAATAGTGAAAAACAAGTCCTCCTACCCTCGAACGAGAAAGAGGAACTTACATGCGATTTAAAACCTTGATCACAAGCACATCCAAACACTAGCTGAGTTCAATCAGACCTAATATAATAAATTTGATAAGTTGATGTTCAGATGCTCACATATAACCAGAAACCTGAGTGGGATATTTATGTCCTCCACTAAATGTAAAGCAACTAACATAAATTAACAACCATATTTGGATTAATTAGTAGATGAACTAATGCAAACCCATCATCATATTTATCTGTACAAGTAAATATTTTTCAAAATGGATAATATATTCATGATACCAGCAGTCAAAACCATGTAAGATACTAACATACCACTTATACCCTTTATTAGAACCTATAGAATGCTTCTTCACATTTTGCTCTTGCATATTTATTTACATCACAGTTACAGCATTACCACATGTGGGTGATTCCATTGTTTAGTAGTGTTCGCACTTCAATTCAAGTGAATGGTATCACCATGAAAATAGAACATATGTTAATTAACAAAAAGGAAGAGCACAATTTCTTTAGGCAATCAACATATTAATTTCAAAATTATGATAACAAAAAAAAAAGCAAGAATCAAACACAAAGATCTTACTTCAATGTTATAAAACAGAGACAGGAAAAGTCGCTGAGCTTTGATTCCATCACCCTGACCAGACAACTTGAGAAGTCCTTGACCATAAACACCCAAGTCGGCATTTGAAGAAATGACAGAATTATGCTGTCATAATACAGAATGGTTACTTCATAATTTAGAATTCAAAACAGTGACTTTCTAGATTAGTAACATTAAGGAACCATGTTCAAATTACCATACCCTGAGAATAACTAAATTTCTAACTTCAAGCATAGACGTACTGACATCATTATTGCCACCACCATCTATCTGAATTTTTGAGTCCCACATGAGCAGCATTTTGACATACATTCTAAAGGCACCATAAACCTTCAAATGCAAAGGAAACCTTAGAGAGCAAATAAATAGCCATTTGCCTATTAAAGTGATTTGTATAGGCTAATTGATATCAACAATAAAGTTGTAACACCATATTAACATCTAAAATTACCAAAGCAATTCCCTACAAATTTCAAAACATTCACAACAAGAGACTGGCAAAAAGACCTGAGATAGCAGTAGTTCATAGATTGACATTTCTATTGACTCAACTGATAAGAAAAAGAAGACTGATATTTATGTAAAGCAAAATGCACAGATACAAGGAAGCTGATTAAATGTTTGTTCAACATTTGCAATATACTTATGCTTGCTGTCAAAAAAATGCATCTTGTGGCATTCAAATTGCTCATTCACTCTGTCCATTATAAACTGCAATTTCAGAAGTCTAGAAGAAAAGTTCAAATGTTCTAGTCTTCTAGAGACTTGTCATAAGCATCAACTCAAAAATGAATTCACAAATGCATGCGGAAGAGAGAAGACTAAATTCCATGTGATCGCCTGATATAATCCAAATTCTACAACATAGCGATATCATATGGTACAAAAGGAAATGTGTCACATGATCTTGCGTACAATCTTGATCCTGGATTAGACACAGCTAGAAATCCATTACTTCCTAACATATAGAATCCTCGCAAACCAGAAGGATTGAAACATAAAGGTGGTATGCAGCTAAGAATTTAGTCAAAATTGGGTCAAATGATGCTTCATAGTTCATACAACATTGCTGTCATATTTCTTCGCTTGATCTAAGTTCTGCTGCCAACTTGCGCCTCCCTTCACCATGCCGCAAGCCCAAGGGGAGGGGGCTGTTTCCAACGCCCTCTCCTCCATCTTGGTCGGCCCAATAGGTGAGAGATTACCTGATAATCATGGCTAAGTGTACCAAATTTGATTTGGTTCAAATTTGTACTCAATTCGAATCCAATTCGAATCGGAGTTCGAACCAAATTCGAAAAGGCTACTAATCCTAATCTAATTAGGATTTAGGTCCAAGTCCAGCTTGGATATTTAACTTAATTTAGCCTCAATAAAATCAAGCCCAATTAACTTAGATCTGATCGAAAGTAATTAGGACTCAAATCCAATCTCTCATAATTCCTTGAATTATAGATTTGATCAAATTTATCCTCAGAATCAAACCTGCGCCTCATGTGCAGTGCTAGTTGCACATAGTTAGTAATTAATTCCGTACGACCCATAACTTAATTCTTAATTAAGTGAATCTATATATTTAATCAAGTCTCATACTTCCAAATTGAATACATAAATATCCGATCAATTTTTTTCTACATTGTTTGACTTTGTGCGTGACTTCATAGGTTCAAACACTAAATCGGTAGCATAGGAACCACTTCCTATACTAATTGAAGTGACCATCTAGCAATGATACCCGACGTCCGGATAGATCGAATAATTGAAAAGCAACATTCAAGAATCTCGACATATGGTTACCACATAATTCATCTCTTTGATCCTAATGCTCAAGATGACCTAGGATTTAACTGTCAATCCTGGAATAGTCATCCTCATTATATTTCAATTTTTTTCAAATCTTGTGACAAATCACAATGATTACCTTGATCAAGGTTTTACTAGATTGAGATACAGTGATGCATTAACTCCTGTAAACTAGAGAGGTCAATCTCATCTTGACTCACACACCGACTTCACAAGTACTTGACTGTACCCAATAGCCTTCCGTCACTATATTAGAAATACAGATAGTCTAGCATCAAAGCACTGTGAGTTGTTCGCAAGTCACCGTAGTGATCTTAGGTCGGAGAGACACTTATGCCCATATCCTTCGTGAGGTGCCCTTAAAGCAGAATGCTCCACAGGTAAGTCAGTATTCAGTGATAATGTACTCATATATCTCACCTGTATGCCATATCAGTGTCTCCACACTCCTTGATTAAGAGGATAACTAACCCATATAGCACACAACGACCTATACTCAATAAATGTTATTATTCTTGTTAATAACGTATCATTTGATCGCGAATCAATTTAAGAACTATTCGATAAATCCTCTTTTATCGATTATATTATAGTTCTAAAGACTTCATCATAACACAAGAGTTCAAAGGAAGATGCACTTTTATGATAAACTTGCCAAAATAACTTTTATTCATTAATAATTCACATACAAATTACAAAGAGCTTAATCGTCTACAGATAGACAATTAGCTTTAGGACACATTTCCCAACAATGAAAAATACAGATATGGAATATATGCTACTTAGCATGCTTTTGTAGATTTGAAAGGTAACCTGTCTGAAAAGAAGTGCTTATGCACATTCTCATAAATTAAAATAACAATGGATTGGACATTGAATGAAGATATGAGAACAGGGCAATAAAATACCATATTTGGAAATTTATTGACTAATTATTTCAAAATATTAATATCCTATTGATTTACAAAAGATAATCTAATTAGAAACATGTCTTGTTTCACAATGTAGCCTTAAACTTCTTTACAAATAATAAGAATAGGATGAGTAGATGTCAGGTCTGCCTAGATTAAGCTAAGTACTTGAAACTACTTGCCTTTATAACAGAATCACTAATGAGAAGTTCCTCAGCAACCAGCTCAAATTCTGAAACTGGAAAGTCAGACAATCCAAAGCAGATACTGCCCCCATCAAGTAGTCTGATTTGGCCTCTCACCTGCAAGGAAAAAGAAAAGAAAGAGAGAGAGCATACAAGATAATTCAGCTAAAATTTTTGGGAAGTCAGCATAAGAGCAGTGCAGAAAAAGAAAGCCATCCATATTTATTATCACCCATCAGCAAGGTTTATAAGATTAGGTGAGGATATGCCTCTGTGAATTTTTTTTTTTTTTTTTTTTCAAAACTTGAACCCATAAGAAACAGAAACATACTCATCAGTTTTCAAAGTGGTGTCCTGTGTATTTACTAGTTTAGTAATAAAACATCAAAAGCATAAAAGAGTGTAATCAGTGTACTACAAAAGAGAAAAGACACCAACAAGAACATCTTGTCTAATGGTATAGAATGATCATACATAATTAACAGCATAACAATTAAGCAATACTTGAAACCAAATGAGAAGTATGCGTTACCAATTAAACCAACAGAAAGAAATTGTAATTTTTTGTAAAAATTCATGTAGGATTAAAACAAAAATGGTGCTTGATTGATAAAAAAAAAATTCCCCGAATTGCTATAACATGGTGTAGACTTAATACATTCCCAATTCCGACAACATAGCCCTTGAAGACACTTTAATGAGACATCAAACTTCACAGTAGGAGCAAGGTTGTCAAATCGCCTAGGTGAGGCCAGGTGATTAACCCCTTCTATAGCCTAAGCGAGGGCCTAGGCGCTTAGGCAGCTGCCCAAGAAGGAAAGCTATACAAGCATTTATCATGCCCATTTTTAATCCTATGCATAAAAAAACATGTGATCTATATTATATATACTCTTTTTTTATCATTTATGGGACCATGAACCTACTTTTCACACAAAAAATTCCAAAGAGCAAAATCCCCAACGAGAGAAGTCAGCAAGCAACAGCATTGCTGCCATTGTAGCATCTAGCAAGTTATAAAATATGGTTAGGTAACCAGCACCTAGGAAGAAACAAAAGAAGACAAGCAGACTGGAGGATAGAAAGTAGACCAAAGCAAAAAATTAGGAAAAGCAACTGGAGTAATGGCCAGAGGAAGAAGACATGCACTCATCACCACTGCTTGTCACCGTTGGCTGAGTTTTTGCTAGCTATCGATCAGCCTATTGGCTACCACTGGGTTTGCAGTAGCCTTCACCACCCCCTCCATGGGCTTGGCCCAGGCAGCCTGACCAAATTGGGCACCTAGGCTGCCAGTTTTAACGACACTAGTGGAGAGTGAACCAAATGGTTTGGAATAATCTTGGTTTCCCCCAAAAGAATTGATCTTCTCATTCTCATGAATGAAACAGAATTGAAGTAAGATTTATGGTGGGGTAATTGACCATATGAAAATATATATCCATGATATACAACCACAACTACTACACATTTACTGATAATTTTGATAGTTTTTATTTCCAAGCATCAATTGTGGTCAAGGTTCACCATCTCGATACTAGACCATATATCAATTCAGTCCTATTACAATGTCGATATGCAATACAATAAGAGACAGCAAGGCATACTAAATGTCAATACGATACAAAAGACTATGTACCAGTTTGGTACAGGTATGGTATGATATGTCCGGTATGGTACAGTATTGCCGATATGGCAAACTTTGATTGCAGTAATGGTTGGTTGCCAAAACAAGGGATCCAAGATAAGTTTTTCATGAACTTTCGAAATGTGTGTTTTGGGATTCAACTAGCACAAAATTTGGAAAAAGTGCTAAAAAATATCTTTCCATATTTCTCAAAAAATATAAAGAAACAAATGAAAAGTTTAACTATTATGTAGTGTCACTTAACTTTTGTTTGCCAATCTACTAAATTTTCCAGAAAATAGAAACAAGACAAAAGAATAATTTTTTCATTCAAGAGAAAAGATATTTCTTTCCTTCTCTCCAACTTCTTTGCAAGTTACATCCAAATTGACCTTACAGGTCTACTTGGTTGTAAAAAATGGTTGCACAAGGGGCAGTACAGCGCCTACCCAGCCAAAAATCATTTGCAAATTTGTCTGAAATTGATTATCCAAGTCAAAGAGCTTTATTGCTTGAAAACTCTCATAAATTATTCCAGGAGGCATGGAACTGGTTACTCCTAAAAATGGGACAAATTTATTCTACCCCACTTTTTCGCTACTGACTTATTCCACGTTAAGATAAACCATCACAGTTTGGAATCATGATACAAATAACCAGAGCACCAGGGAAATAAAAAAGCTATCACAATTCAAAAGTTTTACTTCCACCACCAAACATAGCCCTTCACTCTTTTCACCTATAACATACTTCAGAATTTTGACAGCCTGTCTACAACATGTGATAACATGACGGCAAACTGCTTATAGGTATGTTCAGACTTCAATGGAGTTCCCAATAAATAGAAAAAATTGATTGTACTAAAAACAGCATAAGCTTTTGCAATGTAGAGAAGTCAAGATATAAGGACTACAGTGTCCTGTATCATGAGCATGCATTGATCAAGGACAACCTTCAAATGTGGTTGTCCACACCATGGCCACACCCAAATTAGGGCACAAAAAGATTTAGTCAACAGTCAAAAGGTATGTTAACAAAACCAAATTTTACAACGTCATGAGAAAAATTCTTCCACATTGTAATAATCCAAATCTCAAAGCAACCAAAAAAAAAAAGAAGAAATGTTGAAGACTCCCGCTGCAAGTCTTCTTCCGCATGACCTCAGAGAGGAAGTTGAATCCGGAAAGGATTCAGGCTCCCCTCCACCCTATAAAATCCCTTCTCTAAGGCTGGCCACAACGAACACCGATGAACACCGACGATTTTCCTCTCTTTTCTCCGTTGAAGCTGCGGCCTCCCATTATTGTGTTCGCCGGAAAACTGAGGCCGGAGACGCCACGGAGCTCAGGTAAGGCTCTGACCTTTCTTCCTCTCCTTCTTCCCTTTCTCCTCTGGCCCCAAACCTCACTGCTAGCCACCAACTTTGTCGGAAATCAAGAAGAAAAGAAATACCCTGTTTTTCCCATGTTCGGTCGAGCCCTCTCTTCCTCATTTTCGGCCACCGGCGCCGTTGCTCATGGTGCCACACCCCTGTAGCATGACCCCCAACTCCCTACCTTTCCTTCCCCGAAGGTTATGGCCATCGGTGATCGGCCAATGATCGTGAAAATAAAAGAAAAGGGATTGGGTCCCCTATTTTTTCGATTTTTTTCTATTTTCCGTTGCTCCATCGCCTGCAGTCGGCTCTCCCTTGCTCCGTCGCCGTCGACCAGACGCTGACACCTGCTATCGGACCTCCGACTGTGCTGCCGCACCTCACTAGAGCACGAGCCACCAAGCCCCCCCTCGTGTCCCTCTGTTCGACCAAAGAAGAGAAAAGAAAGAAGAAATGAAGGGAAGAAAAAGAAAAAGAAGAAAAAGAAAAAAGAAAAAAAAATAAAAAAAGAGAAAAGGGAAAAAGAAGAAGAGAGAATTTTCTCTCTCCTCTCTCTCCCTCTTTCTCTCTCTTTCCCTCTCTCTAGAATTTCTTTCTTTTTCTCTCTCTAAAATTTCTCTCCTTTCTCTCTCTAAAAAAGACCTATAGATCTTATATCGGGCCATCTTTTCCTCTTTTAGGGATCCATGTTGACCTCAGCGAGATGACCGCAAATCGATTTAGTGCCCGAATGATCTATCAGACTGATCACCCAGTCAATCACTTTCTTTTATCATTTAATTTTATTGAATATATGAAATAAAAATTGATCATGATTTAATATTTTAAATAGGATTATCTGATTCATTTAAGAAAGACTAAAAGATCTAGGACGATCGAGGTAAGTAGAAACATCAACTTGTCGATTAAGAACACTGACCCTGTCACAGGTATAAAGTGACCATAGCAAGAATATATGTGAGCAAGATTTAGAAACATGACATGAACACATGACACGAATGATTTACGAAACATGTTTATGAAAGGTTCATGATTTATACATACATGATTGGTTTATGACTTGTTTTATTATATATTCTATGAAATACTTTATTTTGTATTATCTGTTATTTTCTAAATATTGCACTAACATGAAAAACTTATGCTTGATCTGGTAAGAAAGTGCAGGTTCTACTTACTGAGCTAGTGCAGCTCATATTTTTTTTATTTTCTTTTTCTTGTACAGAGAAATAAAGTTAAAACCAGCAAAAAAAAATCAGGCTTGAGGATCTGGGAAGCAAGTTTGAAAATTTCGTAGTGGAAGTTTAGTTTATTTTATGATCATGGACTTGTAGTTATTTAATTTTAAATTTTGAGACTTGGATTGATATTTATTTTTGGATTTAGATGCTCTGAACCAGTTTTGGTTTAACTAAGAATTTGAATTGAATCTTTTTATTTTTTTTATTTATGATACATTTATTATTATAATTAAGAAAATGAATATGGCTTCGTGTTATCGAGGGCTGCATCCTTTGATAGCATGACCGTGTTATGTCCCGAATTTGGGGCATGACATTTTATGGTATCAGAGTAATAGATTTGATCATTGGTAGACTTAAAATCCAGTAATAGGTAGCTAGATCTCATTTAGCTAGATCATATTTAATTGAATAAGAATAGATAAGTTTTTCTTAAAATTTCTGTTGCTCATTTAAGTTAATTAATGCTAGTATTTTTAGGTGACAATGAGCAACAAAGAGAATGAAGTCTCAATGAATCCTGTCAGTAGAAAGAGAAGCAAGAAGAACTCGAGAGAATATGCCAAGCATGCTCTCAATGCACCAACCACTCAGACATATATTACTGGAGTACGTCAAGTGGTGGCTCAGCTTATACAGCAACAACAGCAGACACAAGCTGCTCCTCAACCTTCATCATCTTTAGAGTCATATTATGAGAGGTTTAGAAGGCTTAATCCACCACTGTTTGAGGGTGGACCTGATCCTCTAGTTACAGAGACCTGGATTCGAGAGATAGAGAAGATGTTCGATGCCCTACAGTATCTCGAGAATGTGAAGGTCAAATTAGCCATACCTATGCTGAAAAAATGTGAGTTTTGGTGGATTGCAATAAAAACTATCTATGAGAATATCGATGACCAATTGACTTGGGAGAAGTTTAAAAAGATATTTTATGATCAATACTTCTCCGGGATAATGAGATTAGTAAAGGAGAATGAGTTCTTGACTTTGAGGCAAAAAGATGAAATGACAGTATTAGAGTATGCAAATAAATTCAATGAGTTAAGGTCATTTCGGCCCCCAGCTTATAGAGTCTGAAAAGAGCAAAGCTAATAGATTTGAGTAAGATATGAGATTCGGTCTCGATTGTCTTCTCACATTTTTAATGATTATAAAGATGTATTAGAACGAGTTTTGAAAGTAGAATCCGAGATAAAAAGATCAGAACAGAAGAGAAGTAACAAAAAGAGATCGAGACCTACAAAAAATTTTAATGATCAACAGAAAAATTCTACTAATATTGCAGAGAATAATAAAGAAGCTATGATCTGTGAGTATTAAGAAAAAAGATAGTTCAAACTTCAAAGACTTCAAACTAGTAGATCAAAAACAACAAGAAAATGCACGATGTTCGCCTTGACTCAACAAAATGTCAGTACAAGCAATCAAGTAGTTACAGATACCATTCTAGTCACCCCATAACTGCTCATATGCTATTTGATTATGAATTTTCTTTTCCTTTACATCTTCCAAGTAATAACTATATAGAATTGAATAAGCCATTATATGTTATATCTTCTCTTAGGAAAGTTATTTCCATCAATGTCTTGTTAAAAAAAAATTACCTTATTTTAGATGAGAAAGTTAGGATTGATGGAACCTGATATAAGAGTAAAGTAAAGATAGTATGAAGATTAAGACCCCTATTAGTAAAAGAGCGAGGGTATACCAAGTTTCGAGGATGAAACTTTTTTTTAAGAGGAATAGAATGTAATAATCCGAATCTCAAAGCAGCCAAAAAAAAAAAAGAAACGTTGAAGACTCCCGTGGGAGTCTTCTTCCGCTGACCTCATCGAAGAGAAAGTTGAATTCGAAAAGGATTCGGCCTCCCTTCCATCCTATAAAATCTCCTCTCCTCTCCTCTAAGGCTGGCCACGACAAACACCAATGAACACTGACGATTTTCCTCTCTTTTCTCCGTTGAAGCTGCGGCCTCATTATTGTGTTCGTCGAAAAACAGAGGCCGGAGACGCCACCGGAGCTTAGGTAAAGCTCCGATCTTTCTTCCTCTCCCTCTTCCCTTTCTCCTCTGGCCCCAAACCTCACTGTCGGTCACCGACTTTGCCGGAAATCAAGAAGAAAAGGAATGCCCTATTTTTCTCCTGTTTGATCGAGCCCTCTCTTCCTCGTTTCTGGCCACCAACACCGCTGCCTGTGGTGCCACACCCCTATAGCATGACCCCCACCTCCCTACCTTTCCTTCTCCGAAGGTTATGGCTGCCGGTGATCGACCGATGATCGTGAAAATAAAAGAAAAGGGATCGAATCCCCTGTTTTTTTGATTTTTTTCTATTTTCTTTTGGCCTGTCGCCGGCCCTCCCTTGCTCCGTCGTCGTCGACCAGACACCGCCACCTACTGCCGGACCTCCGACCGTGCCGCCGCACCTCACCGGAGCACAAGCCACCAAGCCCCCCCTCGTGTCCCTCTGCTCGGTCAAAGAAGAGAAAAAAAAGAAGAAAAGAGAAGAAAAATAAAAAAATAAAAAATAAAAAATAAAAAATAAAAAGAGAAAAAAAAAGAAGAGAGGATTTTCTCTCTTCTCTCTCTCCCTCTTTCTCTCTCTAGAATTTCTCTTTTCTCCCTAAAATTTCTTTCTCCTCCTTTCTCTCTCTAAGAAAGACCTATAAATCTTGTATCGGGCCATCTTTTTCTCTTTTAGGGATCCATGTTAACATCAGCGAAATGATTCCGAATCGATTTAATGTCCGAATGGTCTATCGGACTGATCACCCAGTCAATCACTTTATTTTATCATTTAATTTTATTGAACATATGGAATAAAAATTGATCATGATTTAATATTTTAAATAAGATTATCTGATTCATTTAAGAAAGACTAAATAATCTATCGGACTGATCACCCAGTCAACCACTTTCTTTTATCATTTAATTTTAATGAATATATGAAATAAAAATTAATCATGATTTAATATTTTAAATAGGATTATCTGATTCATTTAAGAAAAACTAAAAGATCTAGAACGATCGAGATAAGTGGATCTTACGCTCCTTATTTATTTTTAAATCTCCATGATTTTCATGCATATGATCTTTTATTGATGAAATCATATTTTTCATAAAATAAAGATCAGCATATATAATATGAAAAAGCATATTTTATTATAAGCATTGATTTCATGAATATATCTTATGAAAATAGCATGATTATGAAGTATGAATTTTATGATTTTTCCGTCAATGTATAGGTATGTTTTAAAAAAAAAGATATGAAGATTTCAAAGGCTCTCAGATAACTATGAACGAATCCCTATGGAAAAGTCGACATCCGGAGCTAGCATCTATATGAACATAGACCCTGCCAGCGGATATAAAATTGACATATGAAACATGAACTTGTCGATTAAGAATACTGGCCCTGTCACGGGTATAAAATGACCATAGCAAGAATATTTGTGAGTAAAATTTAAAAACATGGCATGGATACATGACAAGAATGATTTACGAAACATGTTTATGAAAGGTTAATGATTTATACATACATGATTGATTTATGACTTATTTTATTATATATTCTATGAAATACTTTATTTTGTATTATCTATTATTTTTTAAATATTGCATTATCATGAAAAACTTATGCTTGATCCGGTAAAGAAGCGCAGGTTCTACTTACTGGGCTAGTATAGCTCAAATTCTTTTTGTCTTTTTTTTTTGTACAGAAAAATAAGGTTAGGACCGACAAACGGAATTCAGACTTGGGATCTGCGAAGCAAGTTTGAAAATTTCGTAGTGAGTTTAGTTTATTTTATGATCATGGACCTGTAGTTATTTAATTTTGAATCTTGAGACTTGAGTTGATATTTACTTTTGGATTTAGATGCTCTGAACCGATTTTGATTTAATTAAGAATTTAAATTGAATCTTTTTATTTTTTTTATTTATGATATATTTATTATTATAATTAAGAAAATGAATGTGGCTTCATGTTATCGAGGGCTGCATCCCTTGATAGCATGGCCGTATTAGGTCCCAAATTTGGGACGTGACACACATAATATCGTCAAACATGTGTAACATTGGCTAAGACAGGTTAACTAAATCTGAAAATATGTAGCAATATTTAAAAGCTAAGTTACTTGTTAACATAAACCAGCATATATAAAATTTAAAGAATCAAAGACAAGCAAGAAGCTATGTCAAAGGGGAAGTACTAAGGAGCATCATTCCAAGAATCCAAGCATAATCCTTCTCAATGACTCTGTTTCTTCATCCAAATGTTCATCCTCGATCTGAAAAACCATTTTGCATCCTTTTATGGTGCCAAAGGTTCTTCTTTTTTTTTTGGTTCTAACAATGAGAGGGAAACTTAAAGGGAACTTGCTTCAGCTAAATGTTACCTAGGTCACACAAAATATAGATCACATTGTAGTAATATCACCATCTTTCTGAATTTGGTGCAACATGAATTCTTGTTGTCTATGTTTTTCACTTCATGAATTAAGGCTATCAATGAGATATATCAGTGAATTCCTTAACAATTCAAATATAAGTCAAACAAATATAAGATTAGCAACACACATACATTACTTAAAAATACATGCTTGAATAAGAGAACTGCATTCATAAATGGGTTATGGGGTACAAGCAAGAGTACATCTTTATTATTGAATCCACACAGACACATGCTTATGTTGAACAAATACAGGTACATGCTTATGTTGAACAAATACTTGCACTATACAGCTAACATAAACCAGATTTAAGTAACATTATTATTTTCCATTGTACTTTATGCATTTAAAATGCAAAGAACCAACCGACCAAGACCATATTTTTGAAATCCCTCTCTCTTATAAGGGATATAATATATATACACACACACAAACACATATACATATACATACATACAGATATAATTATATATAATATTTATGATTATCATTAGTGTTAAGCAAAACAACTTTTATATTTATCATCATGTTCAAATGGAAACTAAAAATATTCTTCTTTCAGAGACACAACCAGAAGCAGAAATTCTAAAGTTAATGGATACAATAATATATAAGTTCGAATTATTTTTCTGAGTTTTCAGATTTTATATAGAAACAAGATTCCAGGAAATGCATAAAATAGTGTACAAATACGCACACATGCATGCATGTACCCCCCACCCATGAAACCGCATATATATGCATGCATGCGTACAACGCACACGCACACATCCGTACATAGATACATATATATGTGTTGGGTATAGGGGGCAAAGAGGCACATAGTATAAACTATAAATAATTGAGAGCACTTGATTTGATTACCCACAAGACATTCCTTTTCTCTTTGATTAAGTTCTAGAATCACTTGAACTTTGAGAAAAAAAAAGGGGTTAAAATGGGACAAAACAAAAGATTATAAGTTCCACACCAAAAAAAAGCATGACCAAAAAAGCAAACAATATCTTACAGCAGATTTTAGATGATAGTGATGAGATAGAATGAATAACCATATAAGCAAATAAAGAGATAAATAAACAGCAGCTAAAGAAAATGGTGATGGATGATAACATCTAATAACCTGCACTCGTGTCCAGAGCAAAGGAACCAAAGCTTTTGCATTGCACTCTACATAAACATTTGACCAAAGGGTAGTTGTTGGGAAATCTAGCAATGGAGTTTCTGTATTTGTTGTAAAGTTGTCATTGCTGACCCTCAGACTCTCTAATGTTCTATCATAAACTGTACCAGCTGCACCAGCATTCTCAGAGCAGCCAATGCTCTCTCCACCTGATGCAAAACAGATAATTGTAGTGTGAGACGAGAACAGATAGCTCAACATGCGAAACCAGAAACAATATAAACTGTAAAGTATAGAGACAAATAGGAGGAAATTGTTATCACTTACAATAAGTACCTTACAAATTTAATTTATAAAAAAAAAAAAAAAAAAACTTGTATGCCAAAAAAAGAAATTTTGCAAGAAAATCAAGGAAATTAGTAGCGAAGTTTCTATATCCCAGACATAAGTAATATACAATTGTGAGAAACAGCACATGCAAAAGACAAATGGAGAGCATGATTATGGTATGACATAATTATCTATCCAACACTGCTGAGATACTATATCACTCAAATAGTATTTCTAGCAAAATATATGGAACAGAAATGGAGGAACAAGCTAAAGTTTCTAGTGTTGTCACAGAATAGACCATTTAAGTTCAGAAGAAAGAGATCACATGCATCTAAGAGGTCTACAAGAAGTCTAAACCATGCGATATCCCAAACAAATTTTATGAGAAACTTTCACAAATCGAATGAAACTCCACAAGAAAAAGAAACATAAGTTAGAAAAAATAAATGAGACAACACAGAAAAGAAGAGAAAACTGTGAAAGAATCAGGCACTCTAAATGTAGAACAATCTCAAATTCAGAAATTATGTGCTCTAGTATTTCTTGTGAAAAAGTTAGATTTAAAAGAATTTTAAAAAATCCAGCAAAAAGAGAAAAAAGTTACATGCTATTTACTTACATCAGTTATTGAGAAAAGGAGGGTTACTTATATGTATTTTAACTATTTCTGCTCCTGTAGTTCATTATGCATCACAAGCAATTCAGCTAGGTCGATATAGAAAGTTGCATAACAGTCTTGGATTCTTCTGATGGAAAGTTTACATACCTTGTTCAGTACAGCGTTTTACTTCTTTTTGCCATTAAATTATTGAATCAATAAAGAAAAGGTAATTTGGTTTTCAATATCTGAAAAATATCTTTGTCAAGATCCAACAAAATAATGAATATTAAAAGTATAAAACAGTCTAAATTTTGTGGCAGCTCTGAAGAGACACCAGTCTAAATTAGGAATATTATTCTCTGTATTTTTTACAACTTCTCAAAGGAGAGATAAGTGCAACCAAAGAGGTGTTTGACTGCTGAAGGCCATAAAAAGAAATCTGGTTTTGGGCGATTATCCAGGTATTAACAGTAAAATATAGAAAGAAATTTAGGTAGAATTTGAAATTCATCTATGGATAATACCCACTTCATGCCCAATAACCAAGAGTCCAAAAATATGGGTATTGATTTCCCTACGTAGCTAACATCACACAACTATGAAAACCTTGATATACTGTGATAGCTTTAACAAAGAATAAGCATCATCATCTTAAAAAACAATGCTTATATCAAACAAGTGTTTAACACTGACAAGTGGTCAGCACAAACCATGAGCTGTGATCTTTACATCTTGGATCTTGTAGCACTCCAGGGAAATCCTCCCACCACCACCTCCACCCCATCCACTCCCACCAGCAGCACTAATAGTACCATTTCCTTGTCTAAGCGTGGAATACAATAAAAAGATCAGACTGATTAACATTTTTAAAAGTATTCTGAAATCAGATCTTCAAGCTACCAAACTATCAACTTAACAGCACACAAATAGTATTACAGTATGCAGTTAAAAGCAACTAAAAAAAAACAAAGGGCTCTAAGTAATTGAAACTATAGAAGCAAGTGCTAGATGAAACGTGATAGAACTAATATTACAATAGTGAAGACCCAATACACCTCTCTACAAGTTACAGTTATGTAATCGAATATGTGTACAAACAAAGTTCTTTACAAACAATAATAATACATAGGCATCTCTAGGCAGCTAAAACTTTCAAGGTTTGCTCACTAGATAATTATATCAAATAATAGTAATGGAGTTTTCATCAATGTCAATGATTTGCTTGGTAAAATATATCTAAGAGATAAAGCAGCTACAGAAGTGCCAATCAATCTCAATGTGCTTTCCCCTCAAGAAAAAACCAGATTGGTGTCATTTTAAAAAGCACTCAGGTTGTCAATTAAAAAAAAAAGGACAGAGAAATAAGTAAGCCAAATTGCTTCAACAAATAAACCAGTACATCGGCAACATAATATGTAACATAAGGGAAGAAAATTCTGTTATTCGCTTGACCAACCATCTGTTGTTCTTCTTTTCATTTTCATCTTGAAGAAAAATAGATGCAACCACGATGCTCTTACATTAGCATGACTATCAAGAGTAACATAAAAGTCAAAACAACAATATATTGGTTTATGTTGCATATCTGATTAATAAAGCATAACCTTAAAGACTAAAATAAATACAAAAATGCATGAAAAGAGATCGCAAAGATCTCTTTAAACTCATCTAGAAGAGATTTCTGATACTTCCTTCAATAATTACACTATGGAAGCATCATGCTCTATATGAACAACCTTAGATTGACAAATGTGCGCAAAAAGCTCCACAATGGGTTAGACAGATGAGTAGGAACCAACAAAATCTTTATCCTTTTTGAGCCAGAAATTTGTGCATTGCACTAAGGTAATCAATCCTTGCACATATTCATCAATAGCAACATAGGTGTAACAATTTTGGAGAAGGTTTTTTTCCCCAAGCGACAAAACTTGGGTTCAAGATACCTCTGTAAATCTAGTTAATTAAGGATTACAATTTCATGATACTAAATTGCAATAGAACGTCTAAGCATTTCATATTTTCAATAACACCTGAAGATATATTATATTGGATGGGAACCACATTCACAGCACTCAGCAGCAATTCAGCATCCCACTAATTATATATGTAAATTAAACAAAAAACGATCAAAAAAGAGGTAAATATAGTACACGGTAACAGTGAAACTCACAGCTTTAAAGCATGGACTATGATGCTTCCACCAGACCCACCTCCTCCTTCATAACCTCCATTACCACCTTCTGCACCTACATATCCATCCACCTGCAGTGAATCCTTGACTTTAAGCATGATTCGGCCTCCACCATCACCTCCATATTGTTTTTCAGCTGATGTGCTGCCTCCCTTGCTCCCATAACTCCATGGTTCAGACAAACTTGACCAGGCATAGACATCACCACCCCAATTTGTCTTGTTACTTTTTATGCATGAAGCACCCCGGCCCCCATGCCCCCCACCAGCTCCATCATGGCCAATTGGAGTGCCACTTGTCTGGGCAGGTGGTAGCCCACCTAAAGAAGTTGTGTTTATTGTTGAATGGTTATCTAAGGTAATATTGGCAGCATCAAAAGATATGGAACCCGAAAAAACCCCTGCATATGCACCAACTTTAATATTTCCCGAGACATTAATAGTAACTGAACAGCCTTTAATTGGGCATATGATTGAAACATGAGGCGAAATCTCCACATTTCCCTTTCCAAATATACAAAGATCATCATCCAAATGCAAACTTGAATTTAATAGGCACGTTCCATCCAACGAGCCAACACCCTTTAAGTCCTCACAAGACCCAGAATTCTCTATAGAGGATAAACAGGAAGACTTTCCATCGTCATAAACCGGGTTTCTATGATATTTCTCATTCAGAAGCAAAAATTCAGGTGAAAAGATCTGTGGAGTTAAGCCCTTGACACCGCAATGATCAAGACTAAGAAATAGCAAGAATATGAATAAATGTCCTGCATGAATATGCCAACACAAAAACCAAACTTCAGCACTGAATGCATGAACATTCACAGGAATATAAGGCATTCCAGGAAACCAACCATCTCCCTACCATGCAGACAGAAATCCATATAAGTTCTGGTCGCCATTCACATATTACTTTTGCCCATTTGTCCATGCAAAGTATAGTTTCCAATCATAGAGAATAGTTTGAATGATTGATCCTTAGCACAATACTTGCACAAGTTCTTATGCTTCCTGCTTCAAGATACTGTTGGAGAAAAGTGTACATGCCACCTTCTGTAAGAATTGTTAACTAGGAGGCAAGCACAAATGAAACAGCATGCTTTTTATGCATAATGTGCTAATTATCAAAGACAGCATGGATATACATCGTAATAAATCAGATAGAATTGGAATGATCTATGAAGAATATAACGTAGTTCCACACAATCTACAAGTCTATAATGTGTTACCTCCTTCGAGGGACCATTATTACAGAAAATTCATCAAGAAATCATATTCCTTGCAGGAATTTAATTTTAGAAAGGAATGTTAAACTTTCTCGTGCCTTTTAGGTCCATGGCTATTGGCAAGAAACATGAAAATATATATTTTATCAGTCACTTATGTCAACAATACACATGATCAATGAAAGCATAGAATAATACTACACAACTCCAACAGACAAATGATAATGTTATGTTTACCAGAAACTTAAAAATGGAAAAACAATTATAAGTTGAATGATGCAATAACAGAAATATGGATTGAGAAAGCATTAATTGATGTGTCAACTCACTTGCCTATATAGGTTGTGCAATGGAAACAAATTTGATAACAAGCTTAATTATCAGCCTTAATTATTTCTAGGGCCAAAATATTTCATGATATAATAATGACTTTATGACTTGAGATCTTTTACCATAAATCATGAAAAAGCCATGAAAGGCCCTTAGTATGATGAAATCAATCCCAAAACTCCATAATACTACAAATATTTGACAACATACTTGTAGAAGGAGTAAAAACTACGGTTAGAATAAGGGAAATGTCGCAAAATATATCACAATTGATGTTAGGAAGAACTACAATAGCTAAAAAGGGAAGAACAAAGAGAAGAAAAGACATTTGCATGAACAAGAAAGACTGAGAGTGAGAGGGACAAAAACAATCTACTCAATCTGACCATGAACTTCTCTTGTCATAATAAAGTAGACTAGGCTCACTGTCTCAGTGGTCTTAACCAACAAAGTTTATCTTAACTACATGAGTATGAGGTGATATGATATGATACAGTTTCAGAAAATTAAAAGATTCAGTTTTTTGTCAACCCTTCATGAAATGCTACCAGAAAATTGGCCAACCAATTTGGCAATAAAGAGATGCCAGGAAACCTAAGTCCAATTAGAATGCAGGGAGATGTATCATACTGGTTACAAAGCATATGCTCATGCTATTATGAAGCAAAATTGCAGCTTACCCTAAACTCTAAGAAACACCTACATTTACCTCGAAGTGTTTGAGTGACCAATCATGACCAATGGGGAGTCAGCCATCAATCAATTCCACGAAGGCCAAATTGCAAGATTAACACATGAATCACAACATAAAGAAAGGAATGTTGCTAATGAGGCATAAAGCAACCAAAATTTTAGTAATGGGCCCAAAAGCATCTATTAAATGTCACTGATAAGTCACATCCTACTCTGTCAAAGGATGAATTACAAGCTTTCCAGTCTGCTACTTAATATTATAATCTTTTCATCAATAAAATCAACAAGTGGGGCAAATCTGGATGTACAATGAGTAAATAGTAATTTGAGCAACGTGCATTCAAAAATAAGCTCCACATATTAAAATACATTAAGGTTAGGATTTGTCTTCTACTAAACATAATAATCAAGGTTGATAAGATATCCAAAAAAACATACTCTGCACCTTTGGACTACATTCCTATCAGAAAAATTAGTGAAACATAGTTTTCTGCTCAAAACTTCCCCTATTTGCTCTACTTCTTCCTATCTTTTCTTTTATTCCTTCTTTATTTATATACAGATGTACATACTTCTATTATTCTATATATAGTGGAAAAGCCCTAGAGTCTAGCACACATGTTGGACTCTGGAGTCTCCCATATATCATGAAGATTACTAGAAGTCTAGTGCTTGCAGGACTTGAAAACTCCAATACTACAAGAAAGGAATGTTGCTAATGAGACATAAAGGAACTACAAATTTTAGTAATGAGCCCGAATGAATCTATTAAATGTCAATGACAAGTCACATCCTACTCTGCCACAAGGAGGAATTACTAGCTTCCCAGTTTGCTACTTGCTATTATGGTCTCTCCATCAATTAAAATCAACAAGTAGGGAAAATCTAGACATATAATGAGTAAATAGTAATTTGAGCAATATGTGAAAATACATTAATGTAGAATCGATATTCTACTAAACATATTAATCAAGGTTGATGAGATATCCGTAAAATAGCATTCTGCAACCATGGCATATCTTTCTATCAGAAAAATTAGTGAAACATAGTTTTTTGCACAAAATTTTCCCCTATTTCATCTGCTTCTTCCTGTCTTCATTTTTGTTTATTTCTTCTTAATTTTGACACACACACACACACACATATTTCTATATATAATGAGAAGGCCTCGGAGTCTAGCACACATGTGTTGAACTCTGAAGTCACCCATATATCGCAAAGGTAAAGAACAGTCCAACACATGCTGGACTTGAAAACTCCAACACAACACCTTTAAAATTAAAAGTTTGGATCCGATGCCCGCTGGACCCGGAATCCAACAGTTTAAAAACCAACAGCAAGCACCTAGAAAATAGGAATGAATATATCTCTAACTTTGTATTTGGACAAGACTATCTCCTTAGATGAAATCCTTGCACATGCATGGCATGTGCTAGACTCTTGTGTGTGCATGTAAAGCTCCTTCTCATACTTCTTCACTCGCTAGGAGAAGATTCCCACAGACTTGGCTTAAAGAAGAGCGATATACTACAATGTTAATTCATATGATGAAATAGCATGGTGCTCATAAGATCCAGGCGTGGTAAAAATGCATGCCAACCTATGTCACCACATAAGTGGTCATGACATTGAATGCAGAACCAGCGCTACATCACACATTAGCATGGACCAATACAAGGAACCAAGTTATTTGCCATGAGCACTAGCTCGTGGCTGGGCATCCAACCAGCATGGGATGGAATGGCAAAATACATCCGGTACTAGCCCATGACTAAAGCAAAGCATAGCATGCACTACTTTTATTCTTCTAGAGAAGAGAAGAGCCCTTCTATATATAAGGGAACCTCCACCGCCCCTTATGAAACCATCCAATATGGAACCAAATCAAAACTTTCACCACATGAACCAACGTTTGCCTATTCTCTTTTGTCTTGTTTTACAAAACTTTGTTGGGTGGTTAATACTAATGTGTGTTTCATTTTTAATCAAGATCGTATAGCTGTCCATGCCACTTTGTACTGCCCATACTTGACTAGACTCGTCAGGCACGATCAAGAAAAAAGCAATATGTGAAATTAAATGATTTATATTACTGCGGTTTGCCTTAATTGGCCAATGAAGTATGTCACATTTCAGACCTGTTCCATGTAATGACACCTAAGTCCTTGCCTTATAAGTAAATGCCTCTAGTTTCTTCTAGTGGACTCCACAAAGTTATCTTCTTATTACCCGAGCATCATAGAAGTTACAGGAGATAATTATAGTTCTTTTTTATCTTCGATTTGATTTTACTATATTTGCTACCACGAAAATTAACTTAGATAGTTTTTCTTTATATTCTCTCTATTTTTTTTCAACTTGTGCGTGCATTCTCAAAAAACAACACGGGAGACAAATCCAAAGACCCTCCTTGCCACAGCCCAACTACCAACATTGCACATAGATTTTGTCGATTACTAACTTATTTGGCGGTGCCCTTTAAAAGTTGTTAAATAAACTTATGCAAGATCGTGCAGTTATGGTCCTCTCTTCCTAATCTTATTAGGAGTTTCAACTAAGCAAGCATAATAAAATCAAATGCATATCAACCGCATCAAGAAACATCAAATTGGAATACATAATGCGAGTTAATTATTGAAATTGAAATTGGTATGAAGAAAACGCTCACTTCAATTAAAATCTCCTTAATTTGGTACCAATCAAGATGCTAAATGTAAACATATTCCTCAGACCATCATATCAGTCACATCTGAAGTAACAAATTACGTTAAAACCTTCAACTCAAGAACAACACGCACTGCACTATACATCACCTCCTCTTCAATTAATCTCAAGATCAAGATTAAATCAACCCAAACAGCAAAACTTCAAGAGATTGATCAAAACGCATCAAGATTTCAAGATTTCATGGAAATCATAGCAGAGCTCTAAACTAGTTGCCAGAAATTCCAGAAAAAAAAATGCGATCAAAAATTCGAAAACAAGCATAAACTATGTGAAATCGTAGCAGAGGCTCTAACCTAGTTACAAGAAACTCAAAACAAAAGAGCAAAAAAAAAAAAAGGAAAATAAAACAGGAAATGCGACCAAAGATTCGAAACCAGGCATAAACCCCTGGAAACCGACGTGATCTGCATTTAATTAACGATCATAACCCACCTAGACAGCCAGACATTAAGGAAACAACTCAAGAAAGGGACTACCACTCGATCCCAGATCACGAAAGATGCTGGGTGAACCCTGGAATTCTCCACCCTTTACTAAATTCCCCCAGCCTTCTCGTCGCCTCCTTTCCCTCCTTACGGTATCAAACCCTTTTCTTGATTTCTTTTTCTCGTTTTTTTAATCTTTCTTCGCCTCTCCACTGTATATAAATCCTCGCCAAGTCTCGACAAGTCCAACTGTGCTCGCTGTGCCGGAACCCCGCTTTAGCTCGCCAGAACGCTTCCATCTTACGTACGTCATCATACAAATTCTATGCGGAAGAGAATCTTGTGCACGTGGCACCAGCGGTTCCCGCGTATCCGTCGGAATGACGAGGAAAGCGACGCCATTACACGACACAAAGATATGGACGGATAGGATGTACCTGATCGGCAGCAAGCACGGTAGATGAATTCTCGCATAGGAATTTGTATGCGGATTCTGAGACCACATGCGCTGTCCGGATTTCGCTTCACCTGCGCTCCAGGAGTGGACTGGCTGCAAATACCCTTGGCTTTGGGAAAATATCGAAACTGTGCCCTTCCCCTCGCCTTCGCATCCCTTTTAATCCGTACGAACTCGGTCCGTTGCGTCCAGCTGTGCGGTCGCACCGCTGCTTGACTTCCAAGGCATGGAAAGCGGAGAGTGGCCTGCCGGTTCCCTTAAAAATGGCACCGTTTATCGTTGTCCGTTCGGATAGTAACAGCGACCGACGAATGAGATGCTTATCTGCTACCGTTAGATCAAGATCCGACAGTTGCCAGTCAGTTTTTGAACAGGAAAATTGGTGATCCGGTTAGGATGTGACGGAATCGACGGAAGAAGTGAAATACGTTAGAATTTGGTATCAAAAAAAACAAAGAAAGAAAGAGAAAATAGATAAACTCCACTTCCTGGGTCTCCCTTCTATAATCACACGTAGAGATGTCTACTAAAAGATAGTTTATTAATTAATTGTGTATAAAATACGTAGGTTTTTTTGGTAGTGTATAAAATACGTAGCCTTACCAAGACGACAGGATAGAGCAAGGAACACAGAGACACCTTCTGCGTTGCTGTTTACGTGGATCGCACTGGATGGAGGTTGGTGAGAGGTCATTGCGGTGACAAAGAGATACGTGTGGTGTGGTTGTGCATGACATTGGTTAGTTATTCTACTCACTTGCTGATCAACACTTGATAAATATATGCAGCTTTTTTTTCCTTTCAGTTATACGACGGAACCAAGAGATTGGCCAATTCAGATGACGTGGTAAGGCATCAGTATGTCTTCCCATTTTGACACAAGTTGATGCATCTTATTGATTTGATATTTGATAAATATTCCCCCACTGGCGACGTGTATACCATTTTAGATCTAGCATGAATTTTAATTTCATGAGGAAGGTCGGTTTGGTACCATAAATACATAAACAGGATCAAAGATGAAAAATTGGAAGTCTAAAAGTCTTGTGTGTCCCTTTCCGAGAGTTCGGTTACATTACATTATACATTTAATGGCAACCGAGACGTGTTTGCCAGGAGGGACGGTGGACAATACAATAATCACCACCAATCTGAGCGTGACCGTAGTCACACTCATTCTGTTGCAGGCCTGGTGGCGTGGCGATATCATACCGTGGCTTGTGAATTATAAATCAGTCCATCTATAGTTTACCAAATATGATATCAGCTTCTGAGTGAAGTTTTGTCAAAACACATGGATACAGGAAACAATGAGAAATCAGAGAGTAAGCACTAGCGCAAAATCAGAATGAACACCAGCAATCAACATGGAAATCACTGACACCATTTTCCATTAGTTTTTCCCTGCTTTTGTAGTTCACTCAGAGGTTACCTAATTTCACATCTTGCTCAAAATTCTGATGTTTCCCAAACGTGTTCCCAGTCCACTCGAGCAGTGAGCGCCGAAAGAGATCTTTCATCAGCCAGGGCAGATCAGACCAGGAGAGATGAGTAGCTGATCCCTATTGCTGTGGAAGATCCAGATTCTGATCCCCAATTAGCTGATCTAAAGCATGGGGTTGATTGATCGATGTGCAAGTAAAAGCTCAGTCGTAACAGCTATTACCAACAATCACGAATATACCAAAATATATATACTTACCATTTACCATCCTTAAAAGTCGGGGGTGAAATCACCGGTTACACCAATCTATAGAAGAGTCTCAAATGGATTTATAAAATTGGTTGGACAATGACTTCAAGAACACCCAGCTACTTTGGTGCAAAAAGGTCCACTGAACAACATATTCAAGGAATTCTAATCAGTGACAGCAAGTCAATCTTCCATCCTTTTTTTGTCATGCCCAGCAGCCAGCAAGTTTCATATCTAGACTACAATATGATTTTCTCGCAAGCCTTTTTTTCTCCTCAACCCCAAAAAAGAAAATCCAAAAATCTCCATTAGTCGTGGAGAATGTAGACAAGATGATCCGATGCAATTGTTGAAGTCCATGGCAAGCACCCTGAGACCATTGTGTATGTCAATAAATACTCCGTTCATGTCAGCATGTTATATGCTCTCGGAGCATCCTGTCATGCTCTTTCAAACATAGAACTCATTCAGCATTTAAATCAGGTGAATTCAGGACCTTGTTTGGCAACTTTAAGGTGAAGTTATATTAAATAAGGATCAATAAGATATTTCCAATGTTTGGCCTCATAAGAATCTAAGAGTTTGATGTGACTTGCCTTCTGTTTAGTCAATTTAATTTGAGACTGATTAGTCAGTGAATTTGTGACGGTGAACTTGGAATGTTCTTGTACAATTGGGAGGAGAAGTTGCTGAACTTTTGCTATATTCTCAGTTAGACAATAAGTGCTTTTATTTTGATTCAATAACTTATGGCACAGAGTTTTCCTCGGACTATAACATTTAATCATTGTTTTTACTTTGGAATTGAATTTTACATTTTCGAAATCTCTGAATGGCAACTTCTTTGACAGAGGAGATGGATTAATTAGCACTTGCAGTAAATTTCTGGTTCATTGCGAGATGCTTGCCTTGTTGGGAATACATCCTCGCAACACATGATGGGAGGTATTAAGACATGAGGAATCAGAAAATCTTAAAATTTACATAGTAGATGAGGGAAGAGCTTGGATCTAATTTTGAAGTATGTTCCAACAAGCCGAAATTAAGTTCTAACACCTGAGTGTAGGCCGAGAATTTGTTTCTTCTTTCATGTATAATTGCATCCTCAACATCTCCTAAATTTGCTTGCAATTGAAAGCTTATCTTCTTGATAAAAAGCATAAACAATGTTTCTTTGTATCATCAGTTCTTGTGCAGACTTCAAGTATATTATGTTAGCTTCTCCAGGAAAGCAGTTGTCAGCAAGAGTCATACCAATTTTTCTTATGGCTCTTAAATCTTGCCCTTTCATTAAAATTTCCATAAAATTCTGAATCCCCTTAATGCCACATTCTCTTTGGTCAACACATACAAGATACAATTCAAGAAGTTACCTCCCCACTTCTTATCATTATCTAGGTCAACAATCAAAACTAATGCATCTATGATCAAAAAGAAATTTATGGGACTGTAAAGAGTTAGCATAAATTGCTCAGCAAGCCTCGTTGCATCTACAGCAACGTGAATTAAGAAATATATCAGGATAGTGTACATGCTGCTGTCGCAGAAGGACCTTGCTCAAAATATCTAGAACTCACCTGAAGCTTCGACCATCTTTGAAAGCTTCAGTAATTGCATACTCTGATGGCATGTTGACATAAGTTTCTGGCCAGTTGCACGGATGAGCATGGAAGTAATAAAATCCACAATCACAAACATCAAACTGTATATAGCACTGATAAGCATTACAACTATTATAAAACCTATATTCAAAGACATCAAACTGAACCCCCAAAGAAGAAGAAGAAGAGGAGGAGGAAGAAAAAGGTTGATATTTATTATGTATATCACGGTTCACAAACTATCATCTGAAAGGTTAATGGTTGTCAGATTTTCATAAAAGCAACTTCCACTATCAACATGATTATAAAATTAATTCTAAAAAGTTACAAAAGATGATTTTTAAAAAAAATGAAGGCAACATTACTTTGGCCACAATATTTATTGCAATGTAGAAATCATTGATTTGTTGACTGTCTGACATCATTTTGCACATAAATAAAAGATATCCAAGAAGATCTGCTAATTTCAACTGCTTTTAGCAACAAGACTGCCATCTCAGTGGATTCTTCAGGGGAACAAATAACAGAGATCATCTTGCAATTGGTCAAGCTAAGTTGCCAACTGAATCAGGAGAAGAAAGTTGCTTTGCAAAAGAATAAAATGCAGCATTTAAATTGATAATGATTTTAGGGTCTCACATAAGCGTCAACTAATTTCATATGCACAGAACAAAACATCTGAATGACTGATCAGACCATTTATCTCCAATGTTAAAATAAAAAGGAAACAAAACAAAATAAAGATAGATGCCTGCAATAAAAAAGAGGAGGTTGCCCTTCACTTCTGCAACACAAAAGAAAAAAATGGCATAAACGTTAGTGAAAATCGAACACTAAAATTTTGAATTAGATAAAAGGTAAGCTGAGATATTCAGAACAAGCTAAGTTAAAATTTGCTGAAGCTCCCAAAAGACAATCATAGTGAAAAACCACACGTATATTTTCAGGATCTTTTGGATGCATGAGAAGACCTAATTTCACCCATTAAAAATAGATAATGAGCAAGTGACATGAACTTGATAATAAGATTTGCTGTCTCGGTACCAGGCCCCATACCAATGCTAACTTATTACTGTGTCGGTATAGATCCGGTTTGGCATACCGAGTGTCAGTATGCCTTCCATATAGCATACAAGCATCAAACTGGTACAGTATGGTACACGCATACCAAGTGTCAGTTTGCCTTCCATATAGCATACCAGCACAAACTGGTACAGTATGGTACACCTCGTACCGCACGATTCAATAGGATACAGCAAACCTTGCTTGATATGTTTCATGCATAAAAATGCTTCTTTTCCAGCCAAATGTTGCACCTTGTAATAGTTAAGGGCCCAAGAATTGACAATAGCAAAGGAGAACCATGGTACATGAACCCTGAAAAGGAAACTGTTGACGTTAGAAGCTACTATGGTAGCTTATATTTGGGGCTATAAAAGAGAAGAACAAGAAAAAGAAGGAAAGGAGCATGCATTCTTCTCAACTACATTTCACTGATAAAACTTATAATGCATAGGGTGCTCAAGATCGACAGATGGTGTCTGTGCAGACTCCTTAGGATCTTGTGCGGCTAAATTGTAGTAATGAGGATGTCACGAGCTATAGCACAACAATGGTGTAATCTAACACCATAAAGTATATGCAGCGATTGTTCATGTTGCAGCACGTGCAAAACTGACCTGTGGTTTCAAGGAATTACCGTTGGTAGTTGACGTATGAGTCGTCATCTTTTCCCTTCTATCATGCATTTGAATATAACTTGAGCCAGTAACCTTGTAATGTAGGCCTCCTGTTTGATAATATACACTGTGGATGCATTGGGTGCTCATGCTATTAACATAAAGTTCCAGGATACGAGCTATTCATCCCCTCTTCTTTTTTCTAAAGAAGAGGGAAGAACTAAGAGAGAAGGAGAAAGGGGAGGGAGAAAAGGAAAGCGGGCTTGCGGCGGCGAGGGCTCGTGAGAGGGGTGGCGACTTTGGGGCGGGAGCCGAGGTTGAGGTTCTTGGGGAAGCAGATGAGGAGGAGCCTGAAGGCGAGCGCTGCCGCCACCCCCGCTCAGGAGCACCGGATCCACGCCGTCGTCCCGCCTGCCAGGCCGGTACTGATATTTTTAGACCTGGAGCTAAATAAAAAAAATAAAATTTTTATTAAAAGTTAACATATTTTAAATATTAATTATTATAAAAAAATTAATTATATATAATAATTTTTATAAATATATTCGTTAAGTAGCATATAAAACTCATCATTAATCTATGTAATTATTTTTTTATTATAATATTATAAAAATATTTTTGCACCCCATTGGAATATTAATACAGGGTCTGGGTCTGGGCCTTGGCCTGGGCGGTCGCCAATTCGACCTGCCCAGGATCGGCCCTGCTCCCTGCGCTGCTGGAGCCCAAGAAAGCGGCCAGGCGAGTTTCCCTCGCTGTCGCTGAGCACGTGAGATGCCCGTGGCTTGTGCAGAGGGGCCCGGAGCATTTAGGCCATGTTCAGTTCCTGCATGACCCCGGGTTTGATGATGATGATTGGTTACTAAACTGACCAACGAAATACTATTTTTTAAGTAATTAAAGTCTTCAGGTTATCTCTCGCAAAAAATTAAGAGTCATGTTCATTATGAAATTAAATTTCTTTTCTATGTTGAGAAGAGATCGGGCGTTAACTTCTAACCATTCACATTCCATGCTACGTAAAAATTAGAATAATGTGGCAAGAATCCATGAAGTATTTATTTTATACAAAGTATACATGTCATATATAATATGTGCTATTAGTTGATTAATTATTTACTCCCTCATTTATGTGTTTTTATTTTTTTTAATATTAAGAGTAAATTTTAAAGCATCTAACTGGTCCGTAGTCTAAAACCTTTTTCATTCCATACTATGTGGAAATTAGAATAGTGTGGCAAAAATCTATGAAGTGTTGTTTTTATACAAAGCATACACATCACACGCAATATATGCTATTAGTTGATTAATGTATTTACCTATTCGCTTATATACTTTTGCTTCTTTCTTTTTAATATCGAGAGTGAATTTAGAAGCACCTAATAGTCTCCTAGTCTAGAACTATTTTCATTCCATGCTATGTAGAAATTAGAATGGTGTGGTAAAATCTATGTAATGTTTATTTTTATGTAAAGCATACATATCACACACATATGTGCTATTAATTGATTGATGTATTTATCTCTTCATTTATATGCTTTCATTTTTTCTTTATAATATTAAAAATAAATTTAGAAGTACCTAACTGATCCTTAAGTCTAAAATTATTTTCATTCCATGCTATATAGAAATAGAATGGTATGGCAAGAATCTATAAAATATTATTTTTATACAAAACATACATATCACACACAATATGTGCTATTAGTTAATCAATGTATTTATCTCCCTCACTCATGTGCTTTCATTTTTTTTTTTAATATCAAAAGTGACTTTAGAAGCACTTAATTGATTCCTTAGTCTAAATAAATGAAAACAGAGTATCTTTAGAGGGGAGAGAGGCATTGCCACATTGAATAGCATACATTTAGTCCCACCAAATAAAACTGGGATTTTTGTGGTCCCAAAATTGTTAATTGCTTTCTCAACTACAAAAGACCAATATGAAGACTAGCTTTCAAATTTTGATCATATGTTTTTCATTGATCATTGCTTGGTCACACGTTGCCAATATAGATATGACCCTTAGTTGATTGTATGAGATGCAATATAAGTAGGATCAAGTATTACGGTGGCATGAAAATTTATAATATTGTATTTAATATAATTTCTCTATGTTGAATTTGACTGAAATTTGCATAACAAAAGTAGCAACAACCTTTTCCTTGAGTGATAGGATTTTTGTTGTTTTCATTAAGAGATAAGATTTTACTGTTCTTGTTATAGGTGGTGCTATATAAATATCTCTTTTTTCATCCTTTGAATAGTTTTATCTAAATTTAAAAAAAATCATATAATGTATATTGTTTTGCTGTAACTTATCAATCATATACAGAGTCACGCAGTGAAAAATAACAATTATTATTAGAATCTTACCACATTGTCCATAACATACATATTTTAAAGTTATTTGGAAAAAATGATATACGATGAACAATGAATCAAAAAATAATAATTTTTAAATAATCATTCATTATTTCTAGTCATAACCATAAATATGAGCCACTCTAGTTATTAAATTAATCTCAAATGATTTAATTATAAAGCTAAATCTACCGTTATGATTTTTTAGATAGATCGCTTTCACAAATAGCACAGTCGATTAATTGCCTATTATGTGGCGAGTATGCTGGTGACTGGACCTGATATTGATGTTAGATCTGCTTGCGAGTCTTGCAATTTTTTTTTTTATTATTTAGAGTCAGCCCATATTAGATTCTTGTAAGCACCCATTTGTACATCCCCCCCCAGCCCTAAAAAAAAAAAAAAAAAAAAAAAAAAAAAAAAAAAAAAAAAAAAAAAAAAAAAAAAAGAAAAGGTTTCTCAATCTCGCAGCCCTCAAGCGACCAACTTGGATGCCCTGATTGCCCTCTAGCCCGAAACCTTAATAACCGGCCCAGTATCACCCCCACAAGTCGAACCATCTAGAACGCCGGGATCTTTCTTGAAATCCTAATAAATCAGCATTAAGGAACGCCGGCCCTTCAGTCTTCAATATACTCATATCCAATCATACCATCTCCAGATACTCTCATATTCTTCTCCAGCGCCCCGTCCATGGCGTCGTCCATCCTCTCAGTCGCCAAGTCTTTTCTCCACCCCTCTCACCCTCAGGCCCATCCTCTCCCTTCCCTTCGCGCTAGCCCTACCTCTCACTGGAGGCTCCCTTCCTCGCGAAAGACCGCTCTTAGGTTCACCGCCCAGAAATGGGAGCCCTCCAAGGTCTGTATTCCCCCCATCCTCCTCTTCTTGTTTTTTCGATTCCCCCCCCCAATTTGATCTGTCATCGCTAATGCATTTTTTTTGTGAGCCAGGTCGTTCCGCAAGCTGATAGAGTCCTCATCCGCCTGGAGGAGCTACCCGAGGTTCCCCTATTCTCTATTATCCTAATATACCGCCGTGTTTTTCTATCATTCCTTTTTTTTTTTTTTAACCCCAACAATCGCATGTTATTCTGTTAACGGGCAGACAACAAATACGCTAATAAATAATGACGGTTTTAATGTTGGAAAAATTCTTGTTTTCAATCATCAAAGACAACATAACGAGCATCCTTTAGAGTAGGACTCGTCCGTGCAAACAGTTGATGGCGGTCTGTTCTTTTGTGATCGTCTTAAGGTACAGTTCAACAAGGTGAAGGAAGAGCGAATCTCAACTAGTCTGAGTCCAAATGTAGAAGGAAATTATATTTTACAGTATTGTAAAATATGGGGATGAATGTGATGGGAATTCTCTAATTCTTCTCATCCTTCTCATCTTAAATTGGCCTCTGATTGTACCCAATAATCATCTATTTATAGGTTTCAGAAGGGGGTGAGAGAAGAAGTTTGATGCTTAAGAATATTCCTCCATGTAACTCATTTTAATGAAAGGCATGCCCATTGATAAAGACTGGCCTTAAGAAGAGAGGATGCATATAGAATAACTACCATCCACCATGAGATGCGTCTCCTCGAGGCAATCCCATGCTAAAATCAACATAAAATAAAATAATTAAATTTTGAATCACTGGAAAATTGGAATAAGAAATTATACGTTATAAAATTCCAGCATATAATGCTTCTTGGTTGATGCTTCATTGGTCATGGTTTCACTTTGACAGCCAAGCTCGAATTTCTGTGCATTTATGCACTTAGAATCTTATTATTCTCAATATAGCTATGTTTCCAAGGCAATGAGATGTCTTATTGGTGTAGCAATATGCTTAATCCACCATGTATTCACATTGTAGCTTTGTTAGCTACATCGCCGCTGAGTTATATATCCAACTAAATCAGGTACAAATGGAGTTGCAAGGTTTTTTTAATCTACCGTTTGATAACTCGGAGTTAAAGAATGTAGAATTTGTTTGGTTTAAGGTTTGGAGTATTTGTTGGGCGTGTGCAGATGAACAGCAGCTGATAGTCATACCTGACCTGAAACTGGAATATCTGTAAGGTGTATCTAACCTCAAGCTCTAACCTTTCTTATCTCTCTAACCTAATCAACCAGCAGCTTGAGGTCTACTATGAGCTCTAAATACTAATGTTCTTTTTATCCTGTGCATAGTGCTTGGGATTGTGGAGTAAGGATTACTTTTTTCCTTCAGTCAAGATGCATTTATGACTGGTAGCTTGAAGGAAACCATCGGTGCAAGATGCTTCAGAAGAAGAGTTAACTTTTTGATTAAAAATGAACTTGACCTTATCCAGGTTCTACGTAATTCTAACTATAATAGCTTGACATATTTCAAGCTCTGATTATAATTATGTCAATCTGAGCATGATTTTGATTGAAAGCTTTTGCTTACACGCTAAAGATTCTTAACCATCAATTGATGGATTTTTCTTCAGAGTTGTCTTCTTCAGTGGGGTGGCGGAAGGGGGGAAGCAAACTCTATTCTCAGCTATGCTGAACCGTGCTTGTAATACATGGACTACAGAACTTCTGCTTTAGCTTGTATGCTTTTTTCAAGAAAGATTGTTGTGCATTTTCTGGAGGATGTCCAATGTACCTTTAACCAATGATATCTTTATGGCTTCCTAGGAGACAGGTTGCTAAAATAATATAATAGGTTTAAAAAATAATTATATGACAGAAGAGTTAAACTACCAAAGTCCATCCAACTAAGTTGTCTGCCCTGTGTTAGATTATGCAAGTTCTGAAGTGAACTTAAAGTAATGCATTTGCTCTCCATGATATCACTAGATTTGACTGAAACATTCTTTACAATTCAGTCAACATGTAAACTAATAGAACAAGTTACAGAAATCCGCAGGTGGAGTATTGCTGCCAAAATCAGCTGTTAAATTTGAACGGTATCTAATGGGTGAGGTAAGGAACAAAAGAAGCATTGAGGATACATTTCTTTAGTCACCAGCATAAATTATCAATCATCAATGTCACATTTCTTTTTGACAGATTTTGTCAGTGGGTGCTGATGTTGCCCAAGTGGAAACTGGAAAAAAGGTACAATTATTGATTCTTTAGCTGTTGATGCATGACTGATCAAATGTTTTTGCACTGATAAAACAGTCTTGTTGTTTCATCGAGTTTTGCAATGAAGGGTCATGCTGTTGTGCTGTAACATGGGATCCCTGATTTAGACTTTCATCTGTTGTCCATGTACCTATAATCTTGTACGTGTCTTTCTTAAAGGAAAAAAAAACCATTTTTTTAATTTTCGTGTTATGTCCATCTCCTAAAGTTTTAACTGTCTTCTCCCAAGTTTTTTCGCAAGAGCATGTCTTTTAGTGGTTTTTTCCTTCAAGTTTTTTTGATAAAACCATAATTACATGAATAAGCCATCAATTTTTAAATTTTCATAAATAAAAATACTTGAGAAGTTTGACATGGAATGGTTTTGCACCCCTTGAAGCTCAGCATATTTGTATAACACATACATAATAGCTAAGTATGAAATTTTGTTTCACCTTTCATCCTTTGCTGGCGATTATGTACTACGTTTGGCCTATCAAACATCTGTTTTGTCTTCTTAATGGTAATCCATTGCTGAATCGCCATTCATATGCATTGCCCTGAAACTCCTATTATGTTATTAAGAATTGCAATATTCAACTGACATTTGTGCGTTGATAGTGGACAGTTTGTGAAGTTTCTTTTTTTCCTTTGATTTTAATTGAAAAACTCTTGAGAAATGTAAGATTTTGAGAATTAACGCCATAAACATGATGAAAGCACATTTAATGGATTGGGGACTGGCCACTAAGTTGTTTGCTAGGTTAAACTTTGTGTTTCTATTGGAGTACTAGGATGGAGAAAAAGAAAAGATGGGGCTCATAACAGTCATGTGTCTTAAAGATACTTGAATAACATAGAATCAATTGTAGTCATTTCACCTGCCTGAAAGGAGATCCATCAGTACAATTGTAACTTGCTTGTTTTGAAGCCCGTAACAGTGACCATCCAGAAAACAACTCAACCTGTACATTTAGCATGCTGTTTTAGGGTTGCTATTGTCTTGCAAGCTTTGAGCTGCCTTTGAAAGCATATTGGGGCTCTAATAAGATGGAATAAGGGAGGTCTGAAGTTATAAACAATGTTTCAGTCAACTGCTGAAAGCATACATCAGGGAGGAACAAGTAGCAAGCATATAGAAGGGCTTCATTTTGTTTATGGCACGGCCAGGAGTATTGGCTCTAAATATTCTGTAGGAAGGTACACGAGGCATTATCATTGGATTTCCACAAGGCAGTAGGTTTTTGGTGATTGGGTGTAACTAATTGATCTCTGTAAGATGCTTCATATGGAAAGTTTCCTTTGAAACTGCAATTTTAGCATTGTCAAAGATTCACCAATTCAGAGGTGGAAGAATACTCGAGTATGTCAATGCATATAGTCTCTGTAGGCAGCACTTCAGTGATTGAAGTGGCAATTCATCTTATTTTCTGGTATTGCATTTGCATATCCAGCAGCATAACAAAGCAAGACTTTGAGGGTAGAACGATTATGTCTGCATTTGGGCAAAAAAACCTCATAACAAGCTTTTATGGGAGATTGTGACTGTGAAACCCTGATTTGTCATTATGACTGCGAAGCCCTGGTTTTTCATTACTTGAAATCCTTCAGTCTGGTCCCGAGTTGGGTGCTATCAGTATTATCATGGCTTCCCATTGACAAATTTGTATGCTGGATCTTTTGAATTAAACAAAAAAAAAAGTTGCCACTGGCATGATTTGCGTGTAAGAGGGAGGTGCATATTGGTGAATATGGCCAAAATTGAGAGAGAGATTCATTTCTCGCACCCTCCCCCCTTCCACCCCCACACCCAACAAACAAAAAAAAAAAGAGAGATGCCTTGGTATTTTTTGCACCGATTAGCTATTTTTTTTGCCATGGTTGGTCACCTTGGTTTTCAGTGTACTGAAATCTTTTAGTCTCTTGAAAAGTTTAAGATGTCACCTTCTGTCCTTTTTCAGGAGAGTCTTTCAGTAAAAGAAAAGTTGAAAAGCAGCGAAACTTAAAAAGACTTGGGGAGAAGATTGAGTTGACTAGTACTGTTACTTCAGGCAAAATATTTTATTTATGCAAATGAATCCAGCTAATTGGTTGCTTATGCCATAAAATAGAACTTGCAATATCAAGTATCATTGATGCTACATAAAAATATATTCAAAAGAGATTATTCCTTAAGAGGAAAATGTGTTCTCATTGGAATTTTTGTTAGCTCCATCTAGCTTACATGCTTTATAATGCTTCTGTATGCTGCCTGTTACTCAAGAAGGTCTCCTGAAATATCCTTGGATCTTTTGTTTTTATTGCTAATACTTCGTTTGTGTCCTGGTAATGTCCTTTCTGCTGTTCCTGTGATATTCTAACTGGTGTGTGGCTAATGCTCCTTTTACTGCAGGTCCTTTTCTCGGATATCAGTGCATATGAGGTAAGTGTTATTACTGCAAAGCAAGGCATTCCTTCATTGTGTATTTCATGTTTTTATTGCATGCAAATATCTGGTACACATGCAGCTAAGTGCTTTACATGTAATGTAGTATCCAGACTGAAACTTCTTTACTAGAATTCTAAGTTGTGGCCTGAAACTTGGGGAAGGAGGCATTGCTGTTGTTGGCCAAACCTGTATTTTTTCCGATTCACAAGTAATAGAATTAGGTAAAGATTTCAGATTTTTGTGTATGTGGTGTTCATAGGTTGGATTCTGTATGTGCCCATTCACACTTTGGTGTCTTTGGTATCACTAAAAGGCAATTCTTGAATATTTAAAATTCAAAATTTTTCTTAAAATTAAAAATCGTGCCTGTAAAGCAGGTCTCTTTAGATTATTTTTGCTGTTCTAATTAGAAGTTGTTACTGATCTAATTAAAACTTCTCTTTGATGCTCTTATCCTTAGAAATATGGAGTGCAGTTTCAATTTTTGCGGAGAAATTTCGTGAATATAATGATATCTTGGATGTATGGGCTAGTTAATCTTCTGACAAAGAAAAATCTAGCATTAAGTTTTTTACCGCTGGTCAACTTGCAGATTAGAGCCATGTTATGAAGCAAGAATATTTTGTAGCTCTAATTCTTTAGGCAGAAGTAGAGGTACTGCACAGATAAATAGTCAGAAATAGATATCATTAAGCTTTCACAGTAACAAATATTTGTTTCGGTAGACTGCCTATACAAACAACTAGAATTTATACCCATATGAATACTTGGGCTCTAATTGCCTCTTGTATGTGTGTGCAGGTGGATCTAGGGACAGATGCCAAGCATTGCTTCTGTCGTGCAGGTGATCTTCTAGCTGTGGTTGAATAGATTTTTAGCAAATTTCTTATAGGTAGTTCTGCCTAGCAGCAGAATGAGGCATATTTCTTCTTTTTGGGTTACTTGTCATTGAGGAATGTGTGGTTCATTATGGATGTTCTTAGTTATGAAATTCACTGGCAAGTTTTGGCAGTCCAATTTGATTCCGCTGCATTGTCACTTGCAGCTGTTTCTAATCAACTGTTAAATGCTACAGCACAAATTATTTGTCAACGAGCATAAGAATGTTTGGAAATGCTTGTGTTTGCTCAATCTACCTGCAAATGCTAGATTCAGGATGTGTGGTGCAGGCTGGCTTGTTCTTTTAAAATTTTGTGTGTTTTTTCTTGACTTTTAAGCCTGTTTGTGATGCACATGGTGATTAGATCAGCTTGAAAATCGTGTGTACACCTGGTTTAAGCCTGCCAATGACAATAATCAATATTTTTTTGGTGTTGGCCTTTGAATCAGAGAACTGCTTCTTTGCAGTGATTTCCTCATACTAAATCCATGCATTAAGCGTAACATTACATGATGTTATATTAATGCTCTACAACAGGGATTTGAGGGAACTCTTCTGATCCACGGTCAAGTCCTGGAAACTATGACCTGAGATGGGTGACAGTTTCTAGGTCTTTTCTATTTCAGGCAGACAATGAGCCTTCCAGATTAGATTTATAGCAATGGTTTGGGGGAAGTTATGGGGATTGCATCTGATAACTTAGATCAGCTGGATGCATATGCAAGGTGCCCTATGTCAGTTTCTAGATAGTTTTGGGTACCTTGGGATTGTGGAAACAAAGTACAATATAGATCCTGCGTTAAGCTCTCAGTCATAGCGGGTTGGACAGGTTGAAGCACGTATCTTGATAATTATACTTGTAGAACTCTATGCTATGGCAGCAGATGGTACGTTCATAGAACAACAAATGCAGAAAGGAATTTTATGAAATGGATTTAGGGACTTGTTTGTTGGCAATTTTGGTAGATGTTCTAATCAAGAATAAAGCTCTGTGAGTGGTGGAACCAACTGATTCCTGATTCCAATCTGGACCTGAGAATCTTAAAACAAAACGATCAGAATGTACGGTATTATCATACAGGTCTAATGTACTCACAGGAAACAGAAGTTCCATTTTTCCAGAGTTTGTGATTTTTTTGGGATCTGATTCTGTTGTATGTTACAGATTACAAATTTATAGCTGGCTTGTTATGAGGTTGATCCTATTTAACAGCTTCTTAATTTAGTGTCGTGGTTGGAGTGGAGCTTATCTGTACCTGGAGCAAGCAAGCACCTCGCAGTTTTATCTGCTTTTCCCGATACCATTTAACATCATGAATTGTTTAAAAAAAGAATAAAATAAATAATATATAAAGAATATCAGGTACTGAAGAAAAATCTAATCATATATAAGTATTTCTATCCAAGCTCTGTTCGGATTGAGAGAGCTTGAAAGGAGGGGAGGTAAAATTACCTTGTTTGGTCCGAAGAGAGAACAAGAGAAATCAGCATTTGGTGGGTTTGGGAAAAATAGTGTGAAATCACACTTCTGGATAGTAAATTAGGAGAGGAGCAGAGAAATGGAGAGGAGTATTTCTCTCCAAACCTATTTTTTCTCTCTTCTCTTTGATGCCCTGAGTTCTATTCTCTTCTTTTTCTTTAGGACTCATTCGGTATTTTCTGAAATGTGGATAGGATGTTTTTTGTTTAGTTGGAGTTTCTAGAAGAGGTAGGGTGAAAAAAGTTTTTTTCATAAAAAAATATTTTTCACATTTCATGAGAAATGAAAATTTATGGAGAAGATCGATTTTGGCACTTTCCATGAGATGAAAAGTGGTGCTATTTTATTTTTTTCTAAAATATCTTTTTAAAAAATGATTAAGATTTTGCAAAATATCAATGAATGATTAGGATAAAATATTAAATAATATATAATATAATATTAATATTATATTAATATTTATATGATTATAATATTTATATTATAATATTTATTATATTTTAATATTTATACTAATATAATATTTATATTAATACTAATATAATATTATATTTTTATCTATATTAATAAATTTATTATATTAAAATATTAATATTATATTAATGTATATTAGTATTATATTAATATAATAAATTATTATAGTCTAATATTATATTATAATAATTAATATTATATTAATATTTATATAAAGTTTAGGAGCAAAAAAGATATGATCTTAGTAGGATATAATAGGTATTTTATATAGTTTTTTTAGAAAAATAGATGTCTAACTAAATATAAGCTATTCTGCAATAAGTTACTTTCTCATGGTCAATCAAATATGTCAAATTAAATATATAAAAATTTTATTTTTAAAAAATAATTTATTTTTTAAAAAAAAAAAAAATTTTTCGCAAACCAAATAAGTCCTTGTTATCTCTTGGGTCTAACTTTCTTATCTCTTCCTTTACTGCTCCTCTTGTTTTTTTCTACCTTTTTCTCCTCCAGGTCGTCAATATACTTTTCTGTAGACCAGTTGCCCTTAAAGGTTTTTACGATCACAGACTGAGAATGTAGTTCTGATAATAGAAAAACTTAATCGAGAGTGATTCCATTCATTATAGCGGCTGGTGTATGTAAAAGAGTACTTCACGAACCAGATGGCAGCAGATCCTCGTGGCTATTACAATCCTATCTAATGGCAAAAGCAGGCTTTTGCGTGATAAAAATTTGGATCACTATAGAAAGATCAGAATACCATAGTGAGAGAATTGATGTTGGGTTTGGATTTGGAGGGACTTATTGCCTAAGATTTGTAGTATTCATTGTACCATGAGCAACATTTTGAGCATGTTTCACACTTTCACTCCTCGATCACACATTCCACCTATGTTCTGTAAGTATTAATTTGGTGAAATTCAAAGTTAAGGGGGTTGTGTGATGACTTCCTTTGCCACAGTAAAGCTCGATGCATCTGCCTGCTTCGAAGTAGATGGCGAACATCAGCGAGAACGGCAATGATGGTGGACGGCAAGGAAGTTTCCTATCTGAACTGGACTAATGGAAATTGTCAGTTCCAGTTCCCAGTTCTGGTAAGCCTTAAGAAGTTGAGCTGCTTCAGAATGATTCACTATTGAGCTGCAACAAAGCAGTAGTTCGATATTATGATAACGGTAGATATGAAATCAAGAGTGCCGATAGGCCAGATATGAACTCAGCTGGCCAAATCAAAAGTTCCATTACGTAACACACTAGAAGATCCAGATTGAGCAGTACAGAGACTGACTGCATATGATTGCTCCCTTTATTTGGAACAGCATTAGGTGAAATAGTCTTATTTATCTATAGATGGCGTCACCAAATTGGAGCCAAATTAGTCTAAGCAAGAAATGCCAAGAAGATTAATTGCAATGCGCTTTCGTACCATACTAATCTCACCTCATGAAAATCAGAGAACAATGGTAAAAATCATTTTGATGGTTACTCCATAAAATTGTCATTTATTAACCTTCAAATAAACAAATATTGCTGATGGTTAGTCCACCAACATTGACATTTATATGGACTCAAAGAAACAACCCTCAAACTCTTACACGAAAATTCTTCCCTCAAAAAAACTCCAACTTGAATGTGCTGACAATTTAATAAAAATGAAAATCAGAGAGAAATGTAATGGTAGAAAATTTTGGAACAAACACACAAACTTCAGACTAAAAATTAACGCTTGTTGATAGCTCGGCAGGATTTCCTTATTTCTCCTTGTGTTCCAGTAAGGACTTGGATGGTGCCCATCTCGACCAAGGCATAGTTGAATAGGGTTGGGAAGTTGGATCCATTAGCTTGCGATGAAACTAGATTTTTGGTTTCAGAGTCCAAAGCCAACTTTTGGTCGATTTCAAGAATGCCATTCTTCATCATGAGTTGCTTGTAATAACTGTTGTCCACTTTGTTTGCACTATACCTGTTCTGATCCAGGTTGATTGTGTTATTCCCTGATGCTCCATTTGCAGGGCATCTAAGTTTTAGCTCCTTAACGAGAGCAGGATTCATGGTAGGATCAGCTTCATTTGTTCCCTTGAAATTGTAAAGGCGATTCATGACAAATGCACAATGCGTGACTCCAACAGTATGACCACCTGTAATAGCTTTCAATTATTATTTGATGCTTGGGTCATTAATAAGATGTGAGCTATTATTTAGGTCAAACTGAGAAGGATAAACAGTTCAATTGTTGAGACAGAGATACACAGCATAATTGAAGAAATAAAATTAGAAATCACACACACCAGAAGGGCAACAGTCTACTTGAAAACATGTGGTAATATAGTTGAGAAGTTCTTTTGGATATTTGATGTGTTTGTGGGTGGGAACTGAGGGTGAAAAAAAAAAAAGCATTTGACTGAAGTGATTTGAGAGTTCTCAAAAACTAATTTTTCATCCTAGGAATGAGTACTAACACACAAAATTTGGGTCACATCCGCCTTAGGATCTCTATTCAAGTAGACAAGAGATGAAATTTATGTGCCAAGTTTGTTACTTAGACTATATTGTTAAATGATCTCTAATGCAGAAGAAGAGTACCGAACAGAAGAACCATTTCAGCTGTACTGAGTCCCTTCCTTTTAAATGCGTCGAACGCCTGTGTCACTGTTGCTGAAGGAGACGGGAGATTCACGTTGCTGGCAAGCGAGACCTTTCCATCTCTCCTCCTCATTGGGAATTCATACCGCAGCCCTCCATCCTAGCGTTACAAATAATCCAACAATAATAATTTCATTACCTTCAATGGAAAAAAGAAAATACCTCATTAGCTTGGCATGTTCGAACAGCTTAATTACCAATGCAACTGCATCCCTTGTCGCTGCAACAACAATGATATCTGCGCATGAAACTACACCAGGGCAGGCCTTCTCCAATGCAGCCTTAGCTTCGTCGATAATGCCGTAGCCCCTGACACTCAGGTTTGGGGGTGCAGTCTTCTCACTCGAGGATCCATCCAAGAGTATCGATGCATCGCACCCCTTAACATATAAAACAATCATCAATAATGATCGAGCTTGATTCAATGCAAAAACACACTACATAAGCTACCACAAGAGAATATTAGTAGTTTTGTCAAAAAAGAGAATATTAATACACTACTAGCTCGTGTCTTTATACATTGGTTACAACCAGTGGTAATCTAGGCTTAGTCTGAGCTCTCTTGAATATGAAGCCAGCACCTGGTTCATGCAATAAACCATAACCACCTACTTGTTCCAACCGTATGGGATCACCTTTATAAATCAGTATTCAGCAATAGTTTCTATCAAGAATAAATTCTAGTTCAACCTAGTCTATTAATTTTATCATGAAACACTTACATTAACAAAGCAGTCATGGAACTGCATTCGAAGGAGCGCAGCAACGATGGCCGGGTCTCTCCTGAACCGAGCTGTGACAATGCCTCGGATGATGGCCTCGACATTGTTCCGACCGCATTTTCCTTTGTAGAATCCCCACTGCAGCGTGCCATGGCAAGTGGTGCTGAGGTTTAGCACTACAAGAGCAAGAAGGATGGCAGCGAGCGTAGAGGACTTCGTCTTGGTTGGCAAGGAGAAAGATGTGATTTGTGAGACCATGGCATGCCTTTAAGCTCATTTATGGGAAAAGGAGACAGGAGAGAGAGCACAGACTTTTGGTTTAATAAAAATTTAGTAACTGTCCATACTGGAGCACACGAATTACAAGGGATAATGCCATCACGTCTTCTAGGTTCTAGACTTGCTGAATTTGGCAATTGGCTTCGTGCCCCCAGCGAAGAATAGGTGATGCTCCTTTGACCTGTCAACCAGCCCTGTCCTGTAGGAAACATTTAAGCACTTCATTCAAATCACCAGAACACACCTTAGGTTCAAATCTCTAACGATAGCGTTGACTTGGTCAACTTTATCCAAGTGACCAACCAAATCTTCTCAAACTTCTTTACCCAAAAGAAAAATCTTCTCAAACTTCATCCTCCCAAGTTTTTTGAGAAGGTCACCATTGTAAGTTTTTTATAAAAGTCATCAATGTAAGTTATAAACTAAAAGTGTGATGATGCTATGGGGATCCTGTTCTTGTGCCCATGGAAGGTTCTCCTCCCACATGGCATGTGGGTTTTAGTATAAATTCCGGGATTTAGTATGATATACGAGGGAGTTAGTATGCTAAGGATTTGTAGTGATTATGGAATGAATCTGGGAACGAGGAACCTTTATGTGCATGATGGGCATCCATAGCATTTTCCGACCCAATATTCAAAACATTTTTTTCTTAGCAAAATATACAAACACACACACACACACACATATATATGTCTTTTTAAGTACAAGATGGTTAGTCTGGTGTCTTGGACGTATTCTTGTTGGAAGCTCAATCAACAAATCCCTAGTTGTGTTTTCACTAGTTATCTTTACGGATCTACAAAGAAGGTTATATTCTACACAACATTATAAATTTTAAAAATTTAAGGATATATGCAGAAAATTTAAACTAGTGTTTATCTCATACTTTCGCATCGTGATCACTGAATCATTCTATAACCACTACAAATCTTTAGCAATTATACATAATTGAAATTTAAATGAGGCATCTATAGATAATTTTTCCTTAAATATCCCATTTAGGCATATAGTAACCACATAATCATTTTGTTAGATTTTCAATCTTCCTAATTAACTAAAGTTCTACTTGGGGACCTGAAAAATTATTTTTCATTTCTAATTTAATCCATGGAATCAAGGAAGAATTAAAATTGGCCTCTCTCTCCCGGATGATCTTCTCAAATCCATGGTGATGATCATCACACCCTTCCACCATATAGCATTCTAGTTTCGATAAGTGAACAAAAAAAAATATTTTAAGGGCCCAACTAGACCTTCAATTATTTCAAGGTAAATTGGTTGCATGTTTCTTCATTGAATCTTAGTTGTTATGAATAGGACATTGGAAAAATTAATAATGGTGCCTAAGTTGTTAATTTTAATTATATATCATTCCATGATCTATACTTTTCATGTTCAAGCCATATGGGTCAATGGAGAAACTAGTAATAACTATAATCCTAAGTTACAAATTCTGTATAAGATAATCAGAATTGAAATGGAGATATGAATCCTCGGGAGAAAATCGAGATTGGATTTTAGAAGGATTGGACCGTTTCCTTTTCGTTTTGAAATTGAAATTATAATTGGACTCCTTCAAACCAAATAGTTGAAATGGGAGTCATCCATTTTCATTCTTATTCGAGATCTCAACTCCTCTCAAACCAAACACCCTTCCTTCCAAACGAAGCACCCTTTAGTATTTTGTCTTTTAGGAACTTATACTGTTCTTGAATCATGCCATGGCTCAAATATTTGTGCAGGTGAGAACTGCCCAAGGTCCTGGGGAAGGGATCACTAACTCTTTCATTTACCACTCCAATAAATTTTTATGGCATTTTTTCATTCACTTTATCCATAACATTTATTGTAGACCAGATCTATAGAAGAATTTTCCATCCATAAGTGCTTGCCTTGGTGTCCTCTCATTCATAGGTACGGCGAAATAATTGTTCCCTGGCCTGTTTCCAGGATGGCTCTTGCTAGACTTGTCACCCTGTTGCATTCTTGCCTTGACAAGAAGTCAATCATTCTCGAGAAGCATCATCACATGCTTTATGTACTTGTCATGGCCGTGCAGGTTCATGGTTAGTGCAGTCAAGGATTCCAATGACGGTGGACAGAAATTTCAAGCATGTTGTTGGGGAAGCCCAACTGAGCTGAACAGCGAGAAGTATGGCATGACACAATGAACCTCCTAATTTGTACCTTTGTTACCAATTATGTAAAATAGTTATCTTACGGCATGGATTTGTTGAATATGTTTATGAATGCGGGTACACTCCCCCACACCAGTATTGGAAGGATTTGTGTTCTTCGAGAGAGAACCCAGATTATCATGATGATCAGAGGTAGGTCAAGTAGGTGCATACGCTCTCGTGAGAGGCACCATGCTTGCTTGAGAAACACTTGCCTGGCAGCTGTAAACCTAAGTACAGCGTCCTTAGACCCTGGAATTTCTATGGTCTGTCTTGAGAGATTCTTGGTGATCGTGTTGCACAAAGAAGCCCACCCGGGTGATACCAGGTTTATTAATTTGAGCCTTGAAAATGGATCCAAGCATACGGTTAGCAGGCAGGCTACCAGTGATATTTTGTACTAGGATTCCGTTTGATTTTCAAATGTCACATTTGTTGCACGAGTTTTGGTCATCAATTGTGCCATACGATCTCAGAAGTATTTCATTGATACACTCTCGTTGTTTGGGTTAGGTGTAACACCTTGCAGGCATAAAATGGAATGAACCCTCACATGTTGAGGACTTTCTGCGTAGTTTATGATTGATTTTCAAATAACTGCTTGCCCTGTGTTCCAAAAATCCGACAAATCTATGAAAACTAGTATTGCTCAGAATAATGACAACTGACAGGCATAACAAAACAAAGAAAGTGATATCCACAAGAAAAATGCGAAGCAAACCACCCAATTCATCTGCAATTCTGATTAGGCAAGCTTGTTAGATGTTTGGAGCAGTAGCCCCTTTACAACAATTCTTTGTAATATTATAAAACAACCCATCCATAAAAATTCATTATTTAATCGACATGTAAGCATGCAAATGACCGGACCGGAAAAGATCGACACCTTTCAACAAGGTTGCACACTGCAACTATTTTTCTGCGGATATTTTGTGAAACCATGAAGGTGGATGACTGTTCCTCTTCAACAACACCCACCCAAGGATTCCATACATATATATATATATATATATATATATATATATATATATATATATATATATGCACAGTGATCACTCACCAGCAGAATTTCCACCATTTGCAACATAGGCAGAAAGAACTGCCTTGACCCCTTCCATATAGGCACAAGATGCTTCCTCCCAACTGCAACTTCTATTGACACAACTAACATAGCTTCATGAAGAGAAAATGGGGTAATCCTTTCCTCAGCGCTGGCTGTGCCGGAGGCTAGTAGCAATTGCATCTCAAACTTCATGCTCACCATCAAAATCCTCTTATAACTAGTGTGCCATGATGTAATTGTGAGAAGCAAACCCCTCCAACCTGCAGCATTTTATGCACAAGACTGCAGAGGCATGTGTCAGCACAACCATGTTGCTGGACGCAAAGAATTTATCCCATCACAAATAACATCCACTGCAGCTCAGCCATTGTAATGAAGTTTTTGGTTGGGTGCGCTCTGACTTTGCGGATGTGGGAGTTGCAAATTTTGAGGCTGTGTGTTGTAATGAGTGAAGGGTTGAGAGTAGAGAGGATTCATCAGGCCCTGCACATGTCAAATAATTAGGACTTCATAATTTACAAAGGAAGCAAATTAAGAATTCCAGAGATGAGCACCTGTGATTGAAGAGGACCAGGTCCAGTCATGCTAAAATGGCTCTGAGATGACTCATCTTGTGAAGGGTCATTGAGTCCTGCTTGGGTTAAAAGACCTTGTGATCCATGAGGCATGTAGTCCTGGATAAAACACTAACGAAGCTTCAGCCAAGAAATGAAGGATAAAAACACACAAGATTTTTTTTCCAGAGTTCATTTAATTGGGCAGAAACAGATGAGTGATTTTGGAGTCCACCTACCTGTGATATGAAATCATTTCCGGTGCCCAAATGGGAATATCCTGGCTGTGAATTCTGGTTCAAGTAACTCCCTGGGAATCCAGCCTGTCCTTGAGCAACATAATCAACACCATAACCACCCTGAGAAGCCTGTACAAAGCACCAGAAGATTTTTCCACTTGAAGCACAATCTAGAATCCAAGCAACATAAATACTGCAGGAGCTTTCAAAAAGAGTAAAATAAAAGGTCATTTGATTGAAAACATAATGCCCAAAACAGACACTTGGGAAAAGCACTATAAAGTCATTTAAATGTGAGCACTACACAGACGGTGTGTTTTGTGTTGCTTTTTAACAAAAGTCCTTTCTGAAACTTTTAAAAGCCAAAAAGTACCTCCTACTGAAAGTATTCTTGCAACAAGAAAGTCAACACTAATTTTAGGCAAAACTAGAAAACCTAGCTTCTAACTTCTTTTGTAAGAACTATTTCAAAAGCAGAAGCTACACCAAATACACCCTAAACTCCTGGCAAAAGTGCCACTCAAATCTAAGTCATCACCAGAGATCAAGGTTTGAAATAAAATACTAAAGTGTCCTGTCTTGGTATGGTACATACTGCAATGTGTCTTGATATCTACTCATGGTTCATCCTAAGTTTGAAATACCATGGTAGGGTACAATCTACACCCTCAGAATAGAAAGCATCATATTGTGGTAGAGTCGGTTTTTCAAAATTTGTGGGAAATTTTGAAACATTGCATGCTTATACCAAAAATACACTATCTCAAACAGCGTGATAGAAGTCCCAGATAAGCATACCATATCATGATACATGCACTTCAGAAAACAAAAATCAACCACTAAAACTTGCGAGCAGCTTAGCAAATGCTAGGAACAAAAAGGATCTAAATTCTCTCAATAAAAAAAAAAAACATATGCAAGAATAATTATCAGATGTGTAGAAGATGAAGGAAAAAATTTCACAGTATAGGCAATTAAAAACATAGGACAAGTCATGCACTAAGTTCCAGCATAATTCCACTAAGAGAACCCAAAATGGGGCAACCGGAAATGTTGACAAGTCATACTAAGAATGTTAATAAGACATATAACAAGTATTAATTATCAAGCAGAAAATACAAATGATCTGACATATCTAGAGTTGCTGACATACTAAGAACATTTATATGACATGTAACAAAGTATTAATTATCAAGCAGAAAATACATATGATCTGACATATCTACAGTGTCTAGATGCAGTGAAAGCATAATATAATCAAGTTTTCAAATTTCTAAAATACACAACATGTCACAGACTACACTATTTCCAGGTTAATTAAAAACATATGCATTGCAAACCAGCCGAATGCCTGCTGGAAAATTCATGCCATGATTAGGAACTGTCAATGTTAAGCTACAATTACTACCATCAGGGGTATGTATAATACTCCTTTTATCATGTCTATATATCATAAATTTACTAAACATAATGCTCCAGCATTTTTGTGCCTAGGACAATCATGTACTGTAACCCTTCCAAAACACTCACCCACCTAAAGAAATTTTCTGGGATGAGTAACATTATTTGTTCCACAAGGTTTAAAACTTTAAATATTGCTTCTCCAAAACTATAATGGTACCAATGCACAATACTATGGCCTCGTAGATTAGGAATCAAAACATTTTAAGAAAACATAAAAAATTGTGAAATGAAAACAAAAGCTTGTTGTAGTTGAAAAACAACCAATAAGGCAAAAATGCCAATGGGCCTGGGAAAACATTAAAAAGAAAGACAACAATGAGAAATGCATGAAAAATATAATGGCAACATCTGGTATGATCATGAGAAATACACAACAACACTGTTTCAAAAGTGTTTCAGCAATTTCTATTTTGTGAATTAACATGTTTCGTTGTTGTAATAATGTACTTTACTGTGAACTAGCCAAGGCCTTATGTATGTGTAGGAGGTCAACCAAGGAGTTAGGAAGACGATGACAGTTGCAATTGACAAGCCAACTAGTCAATAATGACAAATAATCAAAGTAGAACATGCGCCCTTCTTCTTCTTCTAGTCAAATCCCATGCCACCCTTATTAGACCATATTCAAATAAAAACAATGAAATAAGTGAGAGGTACACAGGGCTGGGCAGGGTGTGATCACCCAAATATTGAACTCTGAGGTGGCTATCTGCTATCTAGTAATATCCATCAGCAAATTTGAGAACAATGTCCAAATATAAATAATAAAAAGAACACATACTGATATAGAAATTCAAAGAAAGAAGATGGTTATCCAGGTTCATTTAGGGCATGCTTGGATGCAATCTATTCCCATGAGTCTCCGTCGGATAGGCATACTTCCATGGAAATTGTCAACCTCATGGAAATATAATTATCAAATCCTTTTGAATAAGATTTTAAAGATCCAAAAAACTATAAAAAGAAATAGATTCCTCAAGAAACATAAAATCCACTCATTTTGGATTTTTATTTCCCACATCAGCCGAGCAAAGTGCATCACAGTATTTCTCTAAACAAAACAACACCCAGTTGAAGCAAAGCAGCACCCTTCCACGGCCCATCCTTACCTCATCTGCCCTCTATTCTTTCCATCTTTTACTCAAATGGGTACTTTGGCTTCTGATTTGCAGTCATGAACCTACCAATACTCATATCCCACAAAGAAAAAAAACAAAAAAAACAAAAAAAGGACAAAAAACATGTTTGGAATTAAGGTGGGTTGAGCAGGAAAAACTTTGGATTAAAGTGGGATGAAAAAGAAAAACAAAGAAGAAACAAGTTTTTTATGGATAATAAAGAAGAAATAATATTAGAAAGAAAGGAAGGTGATGAAGAGAAGGTTAGATTCAGGATGTGTCAACATGTTGAGAGATCTGTCATCATACCTCCTTTTGGCTTTTCCTTGGGAATGGCCGTTTGTTCAATCTATCTGCATGTGATTGTTATATGGTTTAGGGGAGGTATGGTGCTTAAGATTTTAGTGCTTTTTTCCCCTTGAGGTAAGAGTTTTGCTCGGAATAAGAATATGCTTTTCTATTTCATCTTCATCGCTTCAACAAAGAATGATAGCTGTTCTCTTGTTTGGCAAACTTGATTTGCCAGCTTGAAATATAGTTCTGTTGGACTTGTATTCAAATATTCAAGATTTTTAAACTTTCTTTAGTTTAACACAATTTTGTATAACCTGTCATTATTTAAAAAAGAGAAATTGAAGACAAAACTGGATTTAAGTTGTAGGACTGGATCTAGAGATTATTGCATAAATAATTGGATGTTGACTGTATTATATGGTTGCTAAAGAATTCAACACCGGACCCCAATAGCCAAAGGTCTTGCCGATCCTTGTCATGATATGCTTTATTTCTTAGGATACTATAGTTATTCCTTTTTCAATTTTCATTTTTAAGCTACAATGAAAACCTTAACCGAAAAGACTGGTCAAGAGGCCTATTTTAAGTCAAGCTAGATTATATAGTCCAGTATTCGACTAATATTGACTATGACAACTTTTCCTGCACATTTGCCTAGAATTAGCCAAACAACAAATACCAAAAGATACCGCGGTCAAAACTTTCTTGGTTTTCTCTTCTAGCATATTCCTACATTTTTTTAAAATTCTTTAGTAATTTTCATCCAAATATACAAACGGGCCCTTAAACATTCCAACTTTCAACGACATGATAACCAACAAAAAGGATGACTTTGGGGGTTGGAGGGGCAGCCTCTAAGTTGCACTGAAAAAACATTCAATAACATGTACATTAATCGGTACCTGACTTACCACAGCCCAATTTGAAAAGAAAACTAAAACAAATTATTGTCATCTAAATAATCAGGGAGTGAGCAGCCCTTCTCTAGAATTGCAGTGACCAATGGTCTTGAATTGAAGAGTAAGAGAGGTCTATGAATGGTTGTGGTCTCGCATAATAAAGATTGCAAGTCAAACCACAGCATGTTGTGTTTTAAGGCATGTTGGGCCTTGGAAGGAGGGCGCAACAACATCAATGTTCTAGAAAAAAGAGGAGAAATAAAGGGAAATATATACTGATACATATAGCAAACTAATGTCTGTCTTCAACATTCGGCATAATAAAATGTGATTTCACGAGATTAGAAGACAAAACAAGAGCATGGGAGGGGCAGGTACAATCTTCAAAGAAAAAAATGGAGTTGCTTTGGTTGGCCAAAGCCCACAACACAGATGCATGGCAATCCACATTGCTCCTCACATGCAATGCGCATGCAAATATAGATAAATAACAAAAAGAAATTATGGTGGAGCCTGCCCTCCATTAAGATGAGTTCTTATTCAAATTTCACATTGAATTAATTAATCATTTCCCAGAGTAGATCCCAGAGCAACTTACAATAGACCTTTAGAAATCCAAAAAAGGAAAATGCAGAATAATTACGTACCTGAGTGGAGAAATCTGTAACATTATATGCAACATGTGATCCTTGACTTTTAAAGTCATCCCCCAAAAAATCCTGACAAACAAAGATAAGTCCAACAATTGGCAACACTTACAAAGAGCCAGAATAAAATGAAGCCAAATCTGTGTCTGGACATCTACCTGAGACATGCCACCCATGGAAAATCCTTCACGAAAAGTTTGACTAAGACCTTGAACCGGTATCTGGAGGAAAGTATGCACAAATTCAAAATGCAATCAAATATCTATGACTGGAATGTTGGATGGTGGAAAGGTGGGAAACCTGTGTCATTAGTCCTGTTTGGGATAATGGACCCCCAGTAGGAGGCTGACTGTTTGGATTGTCCAAGGAAGGGAAATCAAAAGCAGAACCGATACCACCCAAAGCTTGCTGGGAGGTTTGCTGATGTGAAAGGTGGCCACCAATAGGGCCCCCGGCATTTCCACGACCAGCCCCAAAACCCCTATTCCCAGGTTGCGGGACCTGTGAAACAGCTCCAATAGGTCCATGAATAGCCCCACGAGTTGGAATTGCATATGGCTGAGAGTGGGGGCCTCCAGGGAAAGGTGGAACAGGGATTCGAGGAAGGGGATATCCCGCTGGTTGCACACCAGGTTTATGGGTACCATTTGGCGGACCAAATGGCATATAAGAGTGACCTGATTTGCATAAAGGTCAAAAAATTAGGAGAGCAAAACATCAAGAAAATAAAGGTTGTTCATACATTTATAAAAACATCATACTTGACATGAGAGACAAGTAAGTTTGGGACAATATAACGAAAATGTTCAGCCTCTGGTGAATGAAATTCTGATCACATATGAAGCATATCTAATCATCTAGGTTAAATAGCATACCTTTACCACGTCCACCTCTTCTATCAGCATTAGGGCCTGAAGAACTGATGGGCCCAAAGTTATCAGCATGCACGATCCCTGGACCACCCCCAAGGAAAAGTCTACGGTCACTGTAGATCTGTTGGGCATCAGAAAAACAGCAATAAATAGGACATTATTGCCAACAAATGCTGATTCAGCGAGAAATAACATGACACTATACAGATCTAATTGAAAAGAGCACTGAAAGTCAAGAAAATGCCATATGACATGCTTTGAGTGTGGGCAACAAACCTTTTTGGGCTTTTGAAATTGTATCATACTTTGCTTCAAGTTATTCAGTGGTCCTTCTACAAGGCATTCATGCTCCTGTAAACATAAAATTATCAGAAAGAGTCAGTTGCACCTCCATGTGTTTAGTAGTTAAATGCTGTGTGGATATGGACATGGGAGTTAGATCATCGCACATAACCAAGTATCCAATTTGACAAGAGGAACAAAATTAGGTCAGGGCATGTAGAATAAAGAACAATATCAATAAGATTGTATTCATGATTTTTGTGGATTCTTTTCTATTGTAAGAATGGGTAACTAAAGCAAACTATTTCTTAAAACAGCCATCCTCTGCATACAATCAAAAAAGTGTTTCCTAGTTGCTGAGTGCCAAATTGTTACCAATGAGTATTTTATAGTTTTACTGTGGCATTTTGTAATGAGTACATATAAAGGTGAGTTTTCATATATTGGTGACATCAAGAGATCTTACAAAGTGAACACAAGAATTCTGTTGTCCCAGTTCTACCAATTTATAAACCATAAGATCAATAAATTTGATAAGTATCTGAAGTTTCTGACACATAGAACTTGCAGATACATCTTGACTGGGAAAATTCAGGTTGGATATGAGAATCCATGTAGCACTGAATGAAAGGCTTCAGCAAGCAATGCCAGCATCCCAAAAATCCATTTAGAAGACTCACCCAAAAAAAAAAATATTCATCACTAATTTTAATAGGCACTTAGTTGACAAATAGTGATGAAAAAATTTCTACAAATAATCTAACTGGTGCATTTCTTTGATGATTTATGTTAAATCACTTATTAATAGCTCAACCTCCCCCAAATTCATGAAATGAATAATACTGGTCCAAAGGTAATTTCCACTGTGGCCAAATCATTGTCCCGCGAAACAAAGAAAGTGCAATGACCGATAAAGTCAGCACAACCAGGATAAAAAAGTAAAGCATTGCCAATATTATTTTCTTCAGATAACAGCCAAACCATATCCCACCAAATTGTCCACATCAATATTTTCAGATTCATAATTTTATCTTCCACTGAATTTTTAATGCACTCAAAGCAACATGAATGGCAGAACTTTCCAATTTATTCAAACTTCGTGCCTGCTCGATGTTGTAAATTAAATCCTTTCTCTTGTAGTTCAAAAGTGAAAATGCATAAAAAGATTTGAGTTTTCTACATCCATCAAAGAGCATATCTCAATGTATAACACTCTGAGAGTCTTCTTGGTCATATCAGATAGATCCCACCTTTCCCTTGGATACATGACTCCAGTTTCCAAAGCATCCACAAAGATCAAATCCTCCAAATATGACAAAAGTATCCCAAGCAAACTGACTCATATGAGCCTAAAGGTGTAATCACATCTAAACACTTCTAAAGGTCCACAAAGTCTTTGTAAGTAGGGGTTTTCATAAATAATTCGGAAGGCAAATGATCTTAAAAGGGAATTCTATAGTTGAACCAGATCATCCCAAAAGTAATTTTCCAAAGAGCTTGCCTCCTCTGGAGAGCAAGTCTCAACGCATTTAGTGAGATGAACGAGTTCATCCTAAGAAAATTATCAACTACAGAAATCTATGCTAAATTATCCTTGCTTACGAACATAGCTGTATGAATTGATCTAAGAAGATAACAATAATTTCAACCCAAATATAGTCAAAAAAGATTTTAATTGTTTCTGCATAGTTATAACCAATAGCAAGGTCTGCAAAACCAGTACCAGGAACCGTACCAGTAAATTACCATTTACGATATGCTCGATACGTTATGCACCTGTACCAAGATAGGCTTTCAACACTTTACTCTCACTCCTAGCTATGGTACCATCCAAAACTGGGTGGTACGTGGGGTATTGGGCAGTTCCGCTCGGTATGGTAGACCATGACCAATAGGTTTCAAATACCAACTAACAAAAGGATCACAAATTCTCGACTTTCTTTATACTACTGGTTGTAACCAAACATCTTTGGAACTTACCAACAGTGAATTCTAATCAGTCTATTTTCCAACAAGAACAATTGATCGGCACTGAAAAACTACCCATCATAAGAGTGTTTGATCCAATTAATAAATTTTGGTTAAATCCCAAGTTGGCCCCGAAGACCAAGAGAATAACCAAATTCAAGATTGAGGCATCTTCCAAGTTAATTTTGATTTCATTATGCATTTGCAGACGATGAGAAAATTAACATTATTTCATCTACCGTATATGAAACCACTCCAACTTTCTTGGAAAGGATGTCAAGTTCTCCATCAACCCCTCAATCATAACCTAATAATTTGCTAGACATCACATAATAGACTAACAAGTTTGAAGTTCTTAAGATTGATCAAGAATTCACTTCCTAGAAAATTGATACATAGTGCAAGACATAAACTCACAGCCTCTTTAGATGCCTGAATAATCCATTTACTAGCAAATTACCACTGGTAGTTGCCACCATCTCAATAGTGCAAGGAAAAGAATCACTGGACAGGTTTGGCAGGCCTCCAAGGACGCACAAACCTGCTTTTTTAGAGATAATGGATTCCACTGGAAGGTTGTCTTCGTTACCCTACATTACAGGAATTTAGGAGACCGAGATTCCCCTTATCAGAGAAGAATATCTCTCCACCCAGATAAACAAGGGACCGACCTTGTTCTATTTACTATATTATAAGATGTTTATGCAAAAGCACACCAAGAAAACAAACTGCATGAACTTCTATTGACACTGATAAGATAAAAGCAAGATACCCCATCTGTAAGCACACTTAATCTCCTTGACCAATTATGATCGTGTGGGATTTAGTTGATGTAAAACAACCTAAGCACAAGTGAAAATTAATGGGGTTGGGCAACTCAAAGAGAACAATATTGTAGAAACAAATTTAAAGGAGAGATGATGTGGCTTTGCATGCTTCACATGGGCACCTAAAGAGGCATGCAACACAGCACATTCAACAAGGAACACACCCATCATTTTCATTTTCATTCATGGGAATCAGAAGTTGATATAATGAATTTTGAGACTTAATCTTATGAACCATCACCTCATCATGAAAACCATGTAGTGAATGTTAAGATTTAGAGTATTTCAAGAAATTGCTGTTATTAAAGAAATTAGAAATCCTTAAGAAACAAACTTGTGAAGATGATTAGTCAAAAAAATTCAAATACGCCGTATTAAAAAAATGTGTAGACATATGAGCCCATAATATGACATATAATTGCTAGCTTAGATAAAATCAATCCATTTGGAGGATGCAAGTCATGGCTCAACACAAGATTAACAGTCATGCAAGCCCAAAACTGCTTGACATGCATATGCAACCTTCAGTAAAAGAACAAACAAATTAAGCATAACTAAGCATCTTAACAATGGATAGCACAATCAAATATTTTATTCTTTTGCCTATATCCCTGGTTGTGTAATAATCATATACCTAAATAGATATGAGAACAGGTACCTTGTAATGTGTCAATAAGCTATTCCATAATGGTTGCTTGCTAAGGACTTTCGGATTCCCCAAAATAACAATGCCATAACGAGCTCGAGTTAGTGCAACATTCAATCTGCGTGGATCATTAAGAAATCCAATTCCCTGAAAAAAAAAAATACATACAAGGAGCCAGCACCAAAAATCTCAAATGTTAATATTCCATAAAATAGCAGCCATACACAGCAAATATAGTTATCCTAACAGAAATGATATTGTTGTAAAATTGAAAAGTAGATGATATGAAATTCAAGACATCCACAGTCCCTACTTGATCCCAAAAGTTCTACAGCATCTACTGCAAACTCTGAAACACAAATACTAATCATGGGATTTCAACCAGCATAACCTTATTAGTCTTCAAGTGCCTATCAAGGTTGCTACAATATGAAGCAAACTTCTAATATGGTGGTGCAAGAAATGTGTTACCAGCCTATTAGCTGGAATTGCCAAAAGCATTAACCACAGGCATGATGTAGGCATATTGCAAGCCATCAATGATTACATTCTTATCCAAATATATCTTAGATATAGCCCAGCAATATGCCTCAGAAACCAGGAGTCCCAAAGATTACTGGTGATGGCACACCAGGTGTTTCGAAGACACAGTTACCTGTGAAAGCTTTTGAAATATTGCATAATGGTTTGTGGAATGGAAATAATTAATGCTCAATGTCTTGGACAAGTTGAAGCCTGGGCTTCAATATCAAGCAAAAACATTTTTGCCACAAGTTGCTCAAATTTCTAATGACTTGGCTAGTGTTATTAAAGGCACACCTCAGGTGCAAAGGCCATCGCCTCTATACCCCCTAGGCGAGGCGACATCCCTCAGGCGCACACCTCTGCATTGTTCAAAGGCGCAATGAGGTCAGTTATGTATTAAGTTTTAGGAAAGGTCAGTTATGGTACATAAGATAGGTCAATTATAGTACATAGGAAAGGTTAGTTATGTACATAGAAAAGATCAATTATAGTACATAGGAAAGGTCAGTTATAGTATATACGATTCCAACAAGTATTAATTTTTAGTTTTTAAAAAATAAGAAAGGTCAATTATAGTAAATAAATTTTGAAAAGATCAATTATAATAAATAGTGTGCTAGTTTTTACTTACTGAAATTTTTGCCTATGACTAGTTCTCTACTTTTCTGTTTTTGGTGCCTGACTTCTCTCAGGCGTGCGCTTGCGCCTTGCGCCTAGGCTCCAGGAACCTCTAGTGCCTAGGTGTGCCTAGGGCCTTTTAACAACACTGGACTTGGCAGCAGTCTACACTCCTTATGACCCAGTAAGAATTGATGACAGGGACCAGGTTCTTGCAAAAAGAAAAGGAATCAACAATCGAAATTAAACTACCTAGCTCAAAGTTATACTCACGTTTCTTCAACTATGCCAGATGTATATGTTAAGATGGTGTGTTAAAATACAACAAAATAAAGTAATAAAAAAAATTTAATGCCCTCTATGAAAATATAAATGACAGCCGGTTGGCATAATTAAGCTAGTCAGCATGCCTAGTCCGTCGAAGTTTCTTCAATGTAAATGTTACAGTAAGTTAGAGTTTGATAGCTAAAGGAAAAATTTATGCTAAAATATAATCATAATGTGTTGCAGAAAGTTTTCATAAAAAAAAGCCGTGGCGGGAAATTCTAATGAATGAGTTCGGAAGCCTTTTTTTTGATTTTTTTTTAAGTGAGGGAATGCCTACAGGCTTCGGGAGCGAGTTGGAGGGGCGGCCCGAGATTCTTAGAATGGATCAACCAAATCTTTCGGAGCAAGCCCCCCCACTCAATTATCCTGCTGAGGGGGCAGCCATTCCGCATGCGGATCATCCAATCCCGGCGGAAGCCGGGGAACAAGAACCCGCACCCCGGGCTGGTTTCCAGAGATTGCCTTGGCAGGAGGCACTTGATTTACCTAAAGGGGAACCCGCTCCCCCCTGTCTAAAAAGGCACGTGAGGCAAGAACTTGTCAGGCTCTTCAATATTGGGTATTGTCGTAATCGACAACAGGCCTTCGTCGAAGCGGCCATCGAGCCGCTTAATATTGAAGAAGCTACTGTTGGTTTTTGTAAAGCTCTTCTCAAACGAGTGGAGGAGCTTCAGACGAGCCATTATAATGGAGGTGATCACCTAAAATTCGCCTAAGTGAGTTATGCTCATCTGAATGCCTTTCTAGCTATTACACAAAGGCCTGAAGTTGTGAACCTAATGTTTGAAGTTCATCATTCTTTGTGTGAACTTTATACACCATGATTAATGAGACACTGTAGATTTGACATAAATGCAAAATTGAAAGAAGGGAATCACAAAGGAGAATTGGACGATAGTAAGGAAAAAGAGCTATCCAGCAGGGCACGTACTAAATGTCGTTTTCCCATTTGGAACAAAGAACCATTTGTTTTCACGTATTTGATGATGTCTGGCTCTTACAGAAATCTGGTTGGACTATGGCATATTTAGAGATCCTTTTGTCTTTTTCATTACTTTGATAGTTTTTGGATATGTTAACTGAAAATATACCAACTCCAAAATAGGGCAAATATAATCCCATAAAAAGGTAAAATAAAACCATTTCGACATTGAGAATCTAATCAACTGTCAAGATCTCTCAAAGCAATTTGGGCCTCCCAACCATGATATAAGGTCTTCCATGACAACTCAACTATCAACTGTTCAAGCCTTTTGAGATATTGGTAAAAAAATCTTGAAGTCAACTCAAAGAACAATGGATGAAGCAAAATATCTCTCACTCTTGCCACAATGAATGCATAGATAATCTGGCGTCAGACTGCTAAAAATTTTGATATGAAATACCCCTAATACAGGTCCTGTTTGTCACCCCTGCATCCCAACTCCAACTACACACCACTCCCAATCCCACGTCAACTTTTCAGACCTTGATATACAGACCCATGATAAAATGCTAGCTATTTCTGAACCAGGTGTACCTGATAATTAGGCATTCCTTTTCTCAATCCTCGAAAGCCAGAATATCTCTTTCAACTCTAGAAGGCATATATGTCAAACACATGCAAGCTTACATGTGTTTGAGTTCGAACTTCTAACATGCAAAATTGCATTAATCAAAATGTACCTAATACAGTCAAGCTACATTTTCCATATTTTTGGGTGTAAAAAATACATTCCATGAATACACAAGCTAGACAAAGTGCAAATTCAAATTCAACAAGACAAAATAATGGGCACATAATCACCTATTTTGTTTCCTGGTCAAAAGCCTGTGAACTCATTACATCCCTGCACTCACCAAACTATCTCAAGCATTACCCTGTTTGGGAGCTTTCCGGATACAAGCCAGATGAATTTAAAAAAAATCATGCAATGGAGATCCATTAGGGAAAGCATATAGCTTATGACCAGGCTCCAATTCAAATAGGTCTGATTCAATTATCTAAATATAAAATATACTTCAAATATAATAATGTACCTTACAGTCACCCAATGATTAATTGCCATAAAAGGTAGATACACACAATTTCTGATTCACCAAAGTATAGCAAATGAATGCATCATCGATCACCTTCAGTCATCTTTTATTTTCTTAGTTAAAAGAGCTTTAAACTCAACATATCCTTGCAATCACCAAAGCAACTCAAAATTTCGACTCTAAGAAAAACTGGCCCAAACAAGTCAAGGAGATTTTACATTCTTCAGTAGAGATGTGCTAGGAAAGATTGTAACTTATAGCTAGCCTCCTACTCATATAGGTCTGGCTTAATTACTAAATGCAGATTATATTTGATAAATGACTAAGTAGATTTAACGTATGGTTAACTTATTATGACAAGCAGTACTCATAATGTCATCCAATGGCATCAAGTGCAATTAGCAATGGACAGAATCAACCAAACAAAAAACCTTTCCGAAGCATTTTCTTCATGAAATGGAGATTGAGAAATTAATAGCCTAAATCCATCAAGATGCACCAAGTATCCACTGTACATATGCTTCAGAGCAGAAAATTCCTCTTCATTCATTGCATGTCCGATTTAAGACCAAACTATGATAAAAGTTCATGTTTAGGCCATTGCACCAAATTTTATGTAAATTACGAAATCAAATGAATGGTCCAAGAATTGGTCAAAAATCCTTTAGATCCATTAACTAATAAATAAGCTGATACCTGAAGAATCCACTAAAACGATTACAATTAAAGAAAAAAAAATCAACCTGATGTTCATTGCTCCGTACGCAAGACAAGATAATGTAATCTTTTTCTCTACCCTGGAAGGAGTCAACACTGGCAACCTGCAAGGAACATTCATGTTGAAGCAAAACTATCCAAAGGGCAACTAACACAGCGAGGATTGACGTTTACCTCAATTTCCTTATAAAGCTGTTGCCTAAGAGCACCATTCCTTGACATGTGATTAACTATATACGCCCTTTGCCCTTCATATGGCGTTATAACACCGATCTGCATGATTCCAAAGAAGACGAGTGTCTAGAATAAAGGCAAGGATATAGTAAAATTTATGTATAAAAGTATCAAAGAAGCTTGACTTACCTGGCTAGGTATAACACCACTTCTCAAAAATGATGTAACAATTTTTTCAACATTTGCAGCCTCAGTTCTATTTAGGTAAGAAGTTCCACTTGCGCTTATCTCCTCTTGTCCCATCTAGAACAGAAGATGCAATTTTAGCAATTTCCCATCTAGAACCTCCATAACATAAATTGCTGCAAGTGCACGAAGAGGTAACAAAGACATTAGAAACAAAGATATCAGATACCTGGACATAAAAGAACATCGGACGATTGGGAACCGGCCAAGGAAAATCAATGCCAGATGATTGCCTTTCATTTATTGTCACTCCATTTTGAAGGGTGCCCTCATAGAAGCTATTAGAAGGAAATTCTGATAGGGAAGGATGCATCCGATATTGGACCTGCAAATTGAAACAAGCTTAGAAGTTGATAAATAATCTCCCAATAGAACAACAAGAAACATATGACTGCAAGCAGTGGTCTGATCAAGTGAATAGAAAACTAATTTACATACAATAACAGAGAAAAGAAATGCAAGAGTGCATCTCTCCATAAGCATACTAGAGAATTCAAAAATAATAAGTCTTAGAATGTTCTTCAGCATTTGTTTGATTAAATAATTCTTTTCTATTAATTTCTTATCTCTTCAGTGTCATGTGAAGTCTGCTACTTCATTCTCAGGAATGCCACATTTGACTATAAATTAAAAATAGGCAAAGTGACAAAGATGTTCGGGATGAATTTAAAAAAATACAGGAAAATAAGAATTATCCTAAAGAATGCATATCAAGAACAATTTCAGCAATGGCATTCAAAACAAAAGGCATTCGCCTAAACCATCATGAACAATAATAACATTTCTAATGAAGAGGCAGAAGCTTGGGCAACAAAAACCTATTTTTAAATTAAACAGTTGCACATACAGAGTTGACACAGTGATATAAACAACAAAAGGAAAAAAATAAAATCCCTAATTAAGACCATTATGATGGAGATTATAACAGCATTAATGTATGTACATATGCATGAAGGCATGCATGCATTGAAGTATGCATAATTAAAGCAGGCCAAACAAAATCATTCCTACAGCCTTTATACCACAAGAAAGCTACCATATCACCATGGCATAGACATTCATCTAGTCCGGAATTGGCAGGCCTAATAGACAACAAAATTTCCTGCACCATAATAAATTACTTGTACTAAATAGAACATCAAAGCCTGTTTGATTTTTAGACAAACAAACAGCACAAGGATCCAAAAACAGTAAGATTTCTCACTACTAAAGTATTGCCAGAATAAAAGCTCTATCACACAACAAGAAGCTGCAATGGAACCATGCAAATAATTTCTTCCCAACACTTAATATCAGCTGATAAATAAATAAAGAAGACGAGCAGTTAGCTCGGAAGCAGAAACTGCTAAAACATTCCATGTTCATGCTCCACCATGCATCTACTACCACCTAATTATAATCCGACATTTTATTAAAAGGGCAACATAAAGACTTTGAGGAGAAGCTTGTTCTACTTAGGAAAAGAACAAGAGCCTGATCTGCCTTATAGATGCTACATGAACATTTTGGTTTAAAAGTAAAATAATAACAGAACTATGAAACATGGAACAGAGTCCAGAAAGGATTTGGCATGGGACCTCTTTTAACAGGATTAAAATAAGGGTCCCATATGAGATAGAAATGCCTAAGAATTTTACATATAGAGTTCCTTAGAAATTTTTGAATATATTAAAATATAACATGTTGGAATTTTATTAATTAAGTAGTCAATTCAGTTGAAACACATGTTCAGTAGCTGAACGTAAGTCTGTAACATTATTCAGTTCTGTTACACCATAATTCACAAATAAAAATAAAAAGAACATTATGTAGTTGTAACCAAAAATGAGTTTCCAGCTCCAACCCACTGCAGCAGTTCTGGGATCCAGCCTGAAATAGTCCAACACCCATCAAAGAATAGACCTTGGCAGCAGCATACCAGGAAAATGGCAACAAGCAAGGATAATTTGTATTTTTTGGAGCAGCCTGGCTTTTAGGGCAAAAATAGGTTTAACTCTTGCTTCCAAAAAGTCAGAAAAAACACTGCATGCTTGAGATCACAACTTAGAAATTCATCTAATACCAAGTAGACAAAGACTATAAGATTCGACAAGAACAAGGGATGTATAAAAAATAACTACATTATCTTTTGGAAGGAGAAAAAATAGTTTAATTCACAGGCAGTATTAGTTGAGAATTTTAGTAGTAAAAGTTAAAGATTCAAAAAATGTAAAGGCCTCTGCTAGTGATTTTATCCATGCTTTTATAAAACCCTCATAGCTCCTGAAATCTTCTTGTTCAATGATTCTGTCGTTCACACCTCAATATCAAACACATGACAGAAACAGTGGTCATGAGTCATGACAAATAGAGCTGGATATGCACAGGCTAATCAAAGAAGACAATGCCCATTTAAACAGCGAAGCGGTTGTCACTTCCCTGAAGTGAAAAAAGACCACAAATAAAGAACAGAGGTTTCACCTGCAGTCTGAATGGTTTAAGTCCAAGAAGCACAAGGCGTTCAAAAAGAGACTGTGCTAACCCAGCACGAGCTGCCTTTTTACACATTATCACCGGACCAAGTTGACAATGATCTCCAACAAGAACAACCTGATTCAAAAATTGAAAACAGTTCACAAAACAAGTCTATGAAGATTAATGCATCCTAATCTTAGTTACTGCCATCCACCTACCTGTTTGACCCCAAGAACCAAGGGAATAAGACACTCAGGTTCAGTTGCTTGGGTAGACTCATCTATAAGAACCTGAAAATGAAATCAGTACCAGGTTAGCATATAATTTTATATCATTTGTGACATGAAACTTGAATATTTCAGCATAACATAATCCACCTGGCGGAATCGGAAATTTGACAGTCGAGGATCTCCAGCACCAACACAGGTGCAACAAATGACATCAGCATTCTGTAATATCTCCCTCTCAGTGGCCCTTTTCAATGCCTTAAACTTCTTTTCATCACTGCTCGACAATTCACCTGCAAATGTACATAATAACTTCATTTCCCACTTCCTCATCATGGGTAAGATACTTTCATCCCGACATAAATAATGCTACCCCTATTATAAAATAACACATGGCAGTACAAGATAATCCCATGCTTCGAGAGTTAAAAATTTAAAATGTGCTCTTTCTTTTATGGAAAGAGCATTTCCAGAAGATCCTAATGGCAACAATGCTCTAGAATCAGCTTCCAGTGAAAATAAAAATAGGAAGCATGGAAAAAGCATGGAAAAAGGTAATGGTAAATGTGTTTAAAAACAAGCTAAACAGGTTAAAAAAGGGGGAAAAAGAGATGACATAGAGATTGGTCTATTTGGTCCAACAGGTTCTGTCCTCTGTATAGCACCACAAAATAGAACTCGTTCGAGCATCACAGGTTCTGGGAATCCAATACAAACTGGAGAACAAGAAGAGCTCTTAGTTTAAGAGGCAGGGAAGTAGATGGGAAGAACAACCGCTTTTAGCCACTTAACAAGAGAATTTCTGCAAAGATTGATTCTCGAAGAAAAGCTTTATCTAGGTTCTGGTTTGCTAAGTCAAGGGCAGTCCTTTTGTCAGAAGTCCAAGATAGTTCTAGCCCAACTTGAGATTTCAGAACCTCATCCTCAGCTCCCCTGATGTTCTGAAACAAGTCACCAAGAAACTCCTGATTCCATGGCGGGAGAATGCCTTTCATTGCAACTTTTTGAAAAAGATGAAATGAAAGATGATAAGACAATAAGGGATTCCATTCCATTATAAGAATAACAAGGAATATTTTTGCAAGGACATTCTACAGAATGACAAACTCAAAGACAACAAGGGATTCCATTCCAGTGTAAGAATCATAAGGAATACCTTGTTCATCCTTTAGCTGTTGGAGCTTATGAAGTTCACTCTTTTCAGATGTATCAAGATGCCGAACCTGCAATATGAGGAGAATATCAGTGATATTACCTGCAAACCCCTTGTGAAAGTTATTTAAAAAGAAATACAAGCTAACTTACCTGGTAGTGAAGTGTCAGATGCTCAACAGGAGACATAACAGCTTCTCTTGATTTAGCACAAAGCCTAACAACCTAGATATTGCATAATGTCAAAGGAAAATAAACATTACCAAAAGAAATAAACAAGTTACTGGTGATGCAACCAATACCAAGAAATTTCAAAATATGGCAATCCTAAATTTACATATATAGTGATGAACTAATTTTATAGAACATAAGACAGCACTGTAAAATATTTAATGATGGCTTTAAATGTCACAAGCCAAGGGTCGCATTTGAAAAGGGGAAAAGTTTATAAGTATCCAAAGCATGGTTCGCCGTACCGGGCCGAACCGCCCGGTACGTGGCGTACCGAGCCGGACCGGCGCCTTACCAGTTCGGTTCGGATCCTTTTTTCGAAAAATCCCCCCGAACCGCACCGAACCGCCCGGTTCGGTCCGGTTCGCGTCCATACCGCCCAAAATCGGGCGGTATAATCGGTTCGGTACCGGTTCGGCATGAACCGAACCGTGCCGACATCCCCCACATGGAAAAAGTGGAGAGGGGGGAGGGGAGAAGGGGAGGGGGTGGGGTCGGGGAGTTTTTAAATGACTGAGAGGCGTTAGAGTTCTCTGAGAAGTCTCAGAGAACTCCCGAAAGCGTCCGAAAAATTAGAAAAAAAAGAAAAAACTCCGAGTGGTTCGAGGAGAGGCTGATCTTTGGCTGGAGGTAAAATAATATGTTATTTTCTTAGTAAATATTTATTTTTTTATTTTTATTGTTAAAAATAGGATAAGAATGAGAAAGAATGAAAATAAAAAAAATCATGCCAAAATCTTGTGATTTTGGTATGATTTAATTATATGTGATAGATCTTTAGAAGATCTACATGATGACACCAAAATTATTAATTTTCGTTAATTATATATTTTTTAAATATTTATATATATTTATTTATTTAAAAATTAATTAAAAATTAAATTTTAGAAAAAAAATCAGAGTTTGGGAATCATGTTTAGAATGATTCAAGCTACTTAAATCTAATTTCAAAATTTTTTTTCAAATATTTGAAATTAAAAAATTATTTTTTAAATTATTTAAATTAAAAAAATTTAATTATAAAATAAAAAATATATAAAAATAGTGTTATATTTTAGTTAATTTAAAAATATTATTTGAAGCATATAACATATTTATTTTGAATTTAAAAATTTTAAAATAATTATTAAAATTATTTTAAAATTATATATAATTATTTTAATTATCATTAAACTATCATGTTTTGTTATACTTTCATATATTTATAAGAAAAAAATTTAGAGCATGACGTTCGTTCACTTTAATTAATCAACTATTTTATAATATATATTTATTTATATAAAAATTATTAAAAAAATAAAAAATCAGAGTTAGTTTTGAAATTGAGAATAATGTTTAGAATAATTCAAAACAATTGGAATATTTGAATCTACCTTGAGATTTTTTTGAAATTTTTTTTGTAAATATTTAAATAGTAAAAAATATTATCAAATAAAAAATATATGTAATTAATATTATATTACAGTTAATTCGAAATAATTAGTATTTTGTTATACATGCATAAATGAGTAAGAAGAAAGATTCAGAGCGTGACATCGGTTGGGATCATGGCGAGATACTCTCGACTCGACATCATTGGAGATGCAAATAGTGCAACACAGAGTTCGAGGGAGGAGAGGTGACTAGGTTGAAGCAGCATTTGACTGATGGTTATCCTGATATGTCCATGTGTCAGAAATATCCGCAAGAGGTCCGACAATTGAAGAAAAAGCACTTTGTTGATTCGAAAGCAGTGAAGGAAAGGACAAAGTAAAAAAAAAAACCGAAGTAAACCGTCGAGCTGCAGAGCCACCTTCTTATCACTTTAGAGAGTCAGAGGAGACTTCTGCTCCAGATGATGAGGAGGCACAGATTGAGGTTGCCATTCAGACGAGCTTGGCGGATCAGTACCGACAGGAGAAGATGGCTCGATACAGAAAGCGATTCAGACCATCATGCTATGAATCAGGATCTGGATCAGCGATTGATGGGGGAGAATTCGAGTTAAAAAGAACTATCTCAGTCAAATAGTCTGGTGGTAGAGGGAGCAGACGCAGCATGTCTTCTTTGTTGGGAGCTTTTGGCAGTAAGAGGATGTCTTCCAGAGATATTCCAGTAGGAGCCAGCATTCAGGATTTGGATCCACATGCTTTGCCCAGTAAGGATTCAAAGCAGCAGAGAATTGACAGTATGTTGAAAAAGATAAGAAGAAGGATATGCGGCGAGCTATTGGATCATGGTTTCATTTCAGTCATATTCCAGCAAATGCAGCAGCCAATCCTTACTATCGATCTGCTATTTCAGCCATAGAGGCTGCCGATCAGGGTGTAGATCCTCCAGGACCTAAGAACATCTATGGTCAGCTTCTTGACAGCAACAAGGAGGATCTGCAGAGATGGATTGCTTCTTACAAAAATAAATGACCTACACACGGTCTGACAGTGATGTGTGATGGTTGGACAGGTCCTACTCGACGGAGTATCATTAATTTTTTGACATACTGTGATGGAAAAATATTTTTTCACAAATCAATTGATACTTCAGAAAAGATGTACGATGCCACATATATTCTTGGTCTGATGGAGGAGGTGATTGATTCAGTGGTTGAGCAGCATGTCGTACAGGTCATCACAGATAACGGACCACAATATAAAGCTGTCGGAGAGTTGCTGATGGAGCAGCGACCGCAGATATACTGGACCCCATGTGCTGCACATTGCATTGATCTTATATTGATGGATATCAGAAAGATTCGCAGGATGCAGCAGGTAGTGGAGATTGCTCAGACCATTACTAGATTCATCTACAACCACACATGGGTTCTTTCATTGATGCGGACATATACTGAGGGGGAGATCTTACAACTGGATATCACACGGTTTGCTACCAACTACATAGCACTTGATAGTCTTCTTCAGAAGAAAGCAGCTCTACATCAGATGTTTGTCAGTGCCGAGTGACAGGAGAGCAGATATGCGAGGACCGACACTGATGAAAGTCATGTGGAGAACTTGGTGACGAGTCAGTCATTTTGGCAGTAGGCTGAGAAGGTAGTGAAGGCTATCGAGCCTTTATATGAGATGCTTCACACCGTGGACAGCGAGAGATACCCCCAGATGGGCTTCCTATATTACATAATGGAAAGGGCAAAGAAACAGATCAGTGTGAATGATCCCAAGCATGTTCAAGAATTCATTAACATCATTGAGCACCGTTGGGACTATCAGATGGGCAGAGATTTGCATCTAGCTAATAAGTTTGGATTCAAGAATATTTTAAAATATTTTTTCGAAGCATGAAAATAAAAGTATGCTTAATCAGTCTTGAAATTTATCTACAGCTTATTATTTGAATCCGAGATTTCAGTATAGTATTCCGGGGATAGATATGGACAGCGAGCTTCTTGTTGCTCTTCGCAATGTTATATATAAGATGGTGCCCGATCCAGAAATCGCATCGTTGTATCTGCAAGAGGTATGCTAGTTTAAAACAGATGTAATTATTCAACTGAATTCGATCTGATATATTTATAAATAATAAATATATTTTATTTCAGACGAAACAGTTTAAAGAGGGATCAAAGCAAAAAACAGATGAATCCAGATAAATTACATATCAATAATGAGCAATATAGATTGATATGTAATTTTGCTTTTATAGCTGAATGATGGATTCATTTGAGAATGTCAGCAAAAAATTTGAGACATATGACTGTCCGTATTTTTTCTCAGACGGTTTCTGCTAGTGGCTGTGAGCGTAATTAATCCACTTTCGTCCTTATCCACAGCAAACAAAGAAATCGTCTGACACAAAAATGCCTCGACGATCTTGTAATATGTTTACTACAATCTGATGTTGAGGCTAAAATATATTCAGGAGAAAGTTCAGTTGAAGTACATTGATCCGACGCTGGATGATTATGCCGACGAGGATGACGATCCGATCATCGGATGACTTGCAGGTCAACAGTAGGAGCCAGAGCTTGATGAGCTAGGGTCCCCTCCACGACCAGCCAGTGTGGTGACGAGGGAGATCAGGGTGGATCCAGGACAATGGGCAGAAAAAAATATTCCATATAGGGTTCCAGCTGATCAGCCACAACCTAAGGGGACACAAGAGACTCATTCATCACATGACTCGCTGTCCGATACATCTTCCCAGAGATTCGAGCGAGAGATGTATAGACGATTCTCCCGGCAGCCAGCAAGAAGGCATCCATCCTCCCAATCACAGAAAACTTAGTCACAGGGGCACAAGGGGGAAAAGAAAAAGACAGTTGTACGTGCACCACTCTCGAGAGTACAGGAGCTATATGGTTCAGATACGGACACCAGGGATAGTGATGATGATACTGATAGTAGTAGCCATGGATCTGATGATCAGGGAGAAACTGGAGGACAGGAGATCACCGTTTATGAGACTCAGCCACAGGGTGATATTCGATTCATCGGTGAGTCTCAGTTTACGCATGTTACACAGGATAGGGATCATGGTGGACGAGTCGGTAGAGACCGTGGAGAGCCGATTTCATATAGACAACGGACTTCTAGAGATCGTCCAGCACATGATGCAGCTGCGGACGATCTTGCACGTGGAGTGGGGTCCATGGATGTATCTGGATCATCCTCGCATTATGGATCCTATTATCCACAGCCACCTTATGATCCATATGCATATGGTGCATCCGAGGCATCATCTTCTAGTGGTTACTACCTTATGCAGCCTGGAGCATCTTACGAATCAGATTTTACTACTGGAATATTTGGATGGGCTCCTCTACAACCGTACCATCATCTCGAGGATACTTTTCAGAGCCAGAGTTTTAACGAGAGGTCTGAGATGTCTTACAATCCAGAGAGGATGCCTTATGAGATGATAAATATTCGAGAGTACGATGCAGCTTGGCTAGAGGGTTGGACTGATGTCCATTCAGACTATGTTGATGATGCAGACATCTACGAGCGTCACAGACACTCGATAAGAAATTAAATGCAGAATACATCTTAAGGTTCGTATATTAGTTATTCGCTTTGTACTTAAATATTTAGATACATTTTAATGCGTATTTTATATATTTTTCCTTTAGTTTTAAGATGACATAGTTGAAATATAATGTAAATAAATATATGTTTGAAATTTTGGATCAAGAGTCTTTGTACCGCAACCTAACTCCAAATTGAACTCAAATATGTTAACAATATGCAATATAATATCATTTTGAGGTTGTATTTATCAATTATTAACTTCAAAAATCCCAAAAAAAAATTGAAAATCGAAAAAAAATTATGTATCGATATCGGACTGGTACGCCTTGGCGTACCGTGTCGGTACCGTACCGTACCATACCATATCGGTCCGGCACCGGCACGCCGTCCGGTACCGGTACAGCAAACCTTGATCCAGAGAACATGAAAAAGAATTGACGGACAAAGATTATACAAAAGAAAAAGGAATTCTTAGTTTATTCCTGAAAAAGGTAATACTAAAAAAAAGCAATTTATACCAATTTTGAACAAAAGCATTTGTATAACATGCAAATTTTGTTAGGAATCATGAAAAATAAAACTTATTAAATCATGATCCTATGAGAAAACAACAACAAGTGATATGTAACACAAACTTAATATTCAGATATGTTTTTTTTTTAGCTTTGTTGATATCCTAGCATCACCATCATCTTCAAGTTCCACAAAAGATAAAAGAGAGGAATGGAATAGAAGAAGCAAAATAAATAGCAGTGTCCGAATGAAAATTAAAATACATTGTTTAAGGCAACACACTAACATTATCATCGATTTGAATTCCATTAACAAATGTGTATTTCTTAATCATGGAAAAATGATATGAAAATTCTCGTAACCTTACATTACGAAAATGACACAGCCAAAAACAAAGGTAGAAGAAGAGATGCATTATAAATTTGTAAATACATGTAGGAATTTTAACCTTCAAACCAGTTGAGCTTATCTTCTCAGCCAGTTGGTCAACAGCCACATTACTTGGAGCACATACCAGGACCTGAAATTAATGAAACATCAAATATAATGAGCATGAACTATATCTCAAAATGTGACATTAGCATTGCATGTCATATGAAATCAATTACCTGCCCCTGTCCTTGTTTAGCCATGTGGTATACAATAGCAGCAGATGTGACAGTTTTTCCTGTGCCAGGGGGCCCCTGTATCAAACTAATTGGTTTCTGAAGGACACTTTTCACCGCAAAAACCTGCATAGGGGGAAAATCAACATGAACATTATTCACAGGTATCCAAAATATGTTTGTGAGGAAAATGTTCCACAAACATATTGGAGATAGCCAGATACAATGATGACATGCATAAATTTGACATAAAAAATAATCTTTAACAAATTGATTCGTGAATCTTTTCAATGTTTTTGCAATCTCCAGAGACATCAAGTCAAAAACAAACATACTTGGGATGCATTTAGTTCTGGTAGGCCAGGGGCGCCAAAGCGGCGGGGTAGCGTGTTACGAACTATTTGAAGTTCAACTTCATGACCTAAAAGGTGATGGTATATGTACCTGTACAGAGAAAGAAATTAGCATATACAACTAGTTACTCAGTTACCAAATAACTACAAGCTACTGCTGTGGCCACACTTCAACTTGCAATAATCCAACTAGCGTACATCATAGTTCAAAAAGGTGGCAACATAGGGGCACAAATGAGCTAGACTGCAGGCCAACTTTTACACTGTTCAGGCCAGGTTTCCAGTTTGGCCCTATTGAATCTGCAAATCTTTAACCCAGCATTGCCCATTTGCACCTATTAGGACACAGGAAGACGGTAATGCTTAGTCCAAGGCATGGCCCAACATGCCAGGATCATAGGTCATTCTGCATTATAAAATGTTGTAAACATCAAGTCATAGTGCATTTCATAGGCACAAGCTTTGCAGAAAAGTTTTTCCTGCCCATGTACAAAGTTGCCATTTCATTTACATGGAATCATTTACAAAAACATGACATTTAAAAATATAAATTACAGTTATTCATCACAGTGATTAAATAGCAGACAAGAAACTCACCCACTGACACTAGTTTCATCCACTGCAAATGTTTTCAAGGCACCTTGCATTCGATCAAAGCTAGTACTCTTCCAAACAAAATCTACACTAAAGCCGTGGTTCACATCAACAGGAACTCCCTGATGAGCATAAAAGGCAAGCATGTAAAACCAAGCTAGAAACAAAGCTAGAAGTCACAATGAACACTAATGCATTTAATTCTATGGTCATACCTGATTAGCACGAAGTTCTAGTGCGACCTCCTCCTGAGCAGTTAGCTTGATCTGATGACATTGTTACAAATATATGAGCACAGATGGTAGATATCAGGTGATGTGAAGTAGCTAATACGAGAAAAAAAAATCAAGCAATATCCATACAAACTTGAAAAAAATGAATAAACAAACTTAGATAACATATCATTGTGAATATGTTCTATAAGTACTTCACTACCATACCACATGTCCCACAGACTGCCATGCAGGATGAGCTGCATCTCCTGAATAACGCAAACGCAACTCATCTCCCGGAACAAGCCTTAGTTCATTGTCTTCCTGTAAATTTATATATTGCTCTAAACGTCAGCTAAAAGAAAAGAACTGAAAATCAAGAGGTAGGTACACATAAAGCAGTAAAATCACAAGAATGTAAAATTCTTTACATGCCAGATAAATAGAAGAATTTCTTAAAACAACCTTGGGAAAGACAAAGTAAGCAATGCGTTTCTTGTTAAGGCCAATATCCCATCGTACTGTCACGTTATCTTTACTCTGTGACTCTTTCATCATCTACAGAATGAATTCATCAACGAAAACTAATCAAAAAGAATTAATTAAAAATTTTAATCATTTGGATCCATATGAGCAACATAAAAATGGCACACATACCTTATCATAATCAGCTTCAAGCTTGATGAGTGGTGCAAAGACATTTTGATACTGACAAAAGAAATAGTGAACAAAAAAATATCACCAACCTCCGGAGACAAAATATAACGCTGAAGAAGACCAATTCTATCAAAGTTTTACACAAGCTTTAAGACAAACATTCAGAAACAAACTACAATCATACAGACTTTCAGTTTTAAAGCTGCAAAGTTAAACTTGCACAAATCGAATCCAGAACCTGATAAGCATCTTCATACTTCAAGGCTACAGGCTGAGGCTCATCATCTACTCCAGGCTTCTCGAGATCTTCTAGAGTAGCATCAGGGTTTGTCTTCCACAGCTCTTCCACTTTGTTAATTTGCTGAGCACTGATATGCCGTGCTCTCAGCTGTTCCTGTTCAGAAGGGACCTGAAGACAGAACCCAATTAATTATGGACCTTATGGAAAATGTGATAGACACATAAAAGATGAAAATGAAGATTAGCAAACCTTAACAAGCCATGGAAGGAAACACCGATCGTCAATGAGTGGACACCATTGGCTTAGATCCCAATTCATATCTTTCAATGCATTGACACTCAAACACGGCTCTCTGCACAAGAGAACCACCACACTCTCTGTTTTTGCAGAGATAAAGCCAAGAAGGAAAACATTGCGGCAGCCACAGTTATAGCATTCAAGGATTGTTTCTCCTAATGGGCTGTCTTTGTGGAGACAAACTTCCTTGTGTTTTGCTCGAACCTGGGGAAAAAATAGACATCTGTTATGAGAACACCATTAATATACTTCAATAACAGAAAAGGCTAAATGATTGAGACAGATTTGCTTATATAGAGCTTCTAAATATCATCATATGCTTCCAAATAAAGCAAAAAAGGAGTGCAGTTCCCTATGCTAAGCTTTCCCCTAGTCCCTCTTTGCCTGAACTTTTGCCAGGTTGAGAATAACTTTATGATATACTCTTAATTTATATGAGCCTAGATTGCAAAAGCAAAGATAAGGTTTCCAGTCTCCTATTCTCAGACCAAAAATAAGCATATGAATAAGACAAATGACACATTATTCTCCTGGAAAAGCTCCTGACATTCATTTCAAACACCTGATAGAGCTCATCTTCTGATAGCAGGTTTGCTAAATTCAAAACAACCTGGAAATTAAAGCTGCGTCATCAAATTCAGCATCTTACACAAGACTGATGTGGAAAATACTTCCATAAAGAGGTGAAGTGAAATTCTAATGACTAATCTAATATTTTTAACCAAACAACGTGTGTGCACGTGTGGGGAGGGGGGGAGGGAGAGAGAGAGAGAGAGAGAGAGATCTTCCCAAAAAAAAGTGCTAGGGCATGCCAAGTACACCCATGCTCTGGACAATTCAACAGACATAATTTATCCCCATAAACAACTTCAATTTTTTGAGGGATGTTATGATACAGCTATTGGGAAGAAGTGAGATGTCTGGATTAAAGAAATTTCATGAGGGAAATGAGTGTGAGTTATTCTTTCGCTTCACTTTATGCACCTTTTTTTCCTACGAATCCCGCAAGATCCAACCAAAATGCATTTTAATAACATAAGTAAGAGAAACAGAAAGTTTGTGAGAGGTAGGGTTACATAATCCAGTTAATTCTATCCCCGCAATCAAACAAAGCCCCAGCAGGATAAGATCTCAAGAAAGCTCAATACCGCAACTAATAAACCTAAATTACTTCGAAGGCAAAGCCTTTTATTATACATCCTAGTATAAATAAGAATGGTAATATTCTGTCCATGTAAAATTTTAAACTAGATATCTTTAATTGATGGATAAGAAAAGAAGATTGTTTCAAAATTTCTTACACAACTAACACTACAAGATCGATAAAAGTATCTCTGCCAGCTACCACTTCCAAGTCTTTCCTGCACCCCGCCCAAACACACAATGCACACATGCACCCTCTTTCTCAATGGTTTTTCATCTCATATTATATGCACAAGACAAATGAGAAAAATAACCTAACACAATCTCTGGTGTCAATGATGATCACGTCTAACCTTTTAAATACGACTTAAAGTTTAAGTTTTTGGCTAAAATGGATTAGCATCAGCTGAGACCAAGCCAAAACTAGCCACTAGGTTCACATTTCAGTCAATTTCCATGGAAGCCTCAATAACAGTTTGATTTCAGCCATTCACTATTTGACCAATGCTTCTATAAACTTTTTCTTCAAGTGCCATTTTGGGATCATTTCTCGTTTCTTTACATATAAATGTGCAATCAGCTTTAATTCAGGGCCATCTTAATTTCCTGGCTTGCAACAATGGGCTTTGACTATCATATTAGCACTTCTAGATAATTCTCAAACAACCCAAATATTATCAATTTTATTCACAATTCAACAAAAACTACAAACCAATGCACGACTAAAAAGAGTTCATTGGCCACCAAATAAGAACAGTAAACTATGAAAACTTTCCTATCAAAGATCAAATAAAAATACAGTTATATAACAACCCAAACTCTGGCCTTCTGACAATATCAATTATCTTGATCCAACTAGATGTTGCAACAAGCATGGCATAATGGCAGACTGACTACTTTAAGACTCAGCAAATCATTAAGTTATCTGCCTATTTTGCATTGTTCCTTCCAAAGTTTAACTCACAAATCAACTAAAATAAAAGAAGAACTTTCCAAAAAAATGAAACCGAAACTAACCCTTTCTCCTTCTTCTGGTTTTAGACCATAATAATTAAAAATCCAAACAAAGTATCACCACTCGGATGTGCAGATACTAGCATTTCAAATACATTCAAACATTAAAATTACAACAAGATGACATTAATAGCGAAGAACAAAAAAAGAAAGAAATCAAGAATTGTCAAAAAAGATACCAGCTAAGTTTTCTAGGAAATAAAGAATTCATGTGTTTACAATAACAAGAAATATCCGAGAGAATAAGAAATAGAGACAGAAGGGCAAGGGATCTTCCACCACGCACCAGGTGATTGACGATGTGGGATCCCGATGTATTTCCCCTCGAGTTGCAGAACCATTTCCGGCACGACGGGATGTTGCACCTCACGACACATGCCGGGTTCTGCACCCCGCAATACCGGCACGCATGCTCTGTGAAATCCCCCTTCCCATACTCGAAATTCTCGTCCTCCCCCGTCTCCTCGAAGCTAAGCCCGCTCATCCCCGCCGCAAGGGCATCGGCAGCCGAAGCCTGATTGCCGGCCCCACCCCTGCCCTTGGAGGACGAGGCGGAAGCCAACGACCCCGCGCCGGCCTCGGGAGCCGGTAGATTGGCGGAGGGGGAGTCCGGCACGGCATCCGGCGCCGGCGGAGGGGGCCAGGCTGAGGATCGGATGGGCTGGGAGAGTTCTCTGAACTCGGAGTAGTCGTAGTCGTCCCCCTGTGTGTTGAACTCGAGGAAGGTGTAGGCGTCGCCGCCGGTGTCGGGCTGCGATGCCGTCTCGTAGAGGTTGTTGACGACCGAATCGGCCGCCATGACTACCGAGGAGATAGGGTTAGGGTTTAGTCCGGCACGGAGAGAGACAAAGAAAGAAGTTATTTTGGAATTTGGGCGATTCGGAGATTTATAGATACCGGAATCGGAGGAGCCAGGAGGGGCGAGGCGGGGGACGGAAAGACGGTGGGGAGGTTAACCGTGGTTAAATGTAAGGTTTAGCCCCCGGTTAAATCTGAACCGTCGCACTGGTAGGCGGATGACTTAGGTGTGATGCACATGAACGCAATTTGATGGTTTGATGCGATAGAAGACGTTAGCTTATTTCCAACGCGCATGAAATCATTTTGATGATCCAGTAATGAAGCACGAGAGGCAGTGCTGTGCATCTTTACATGTAATTTGAGGTTAACCAACACGATCAAATTGGAGCATTTTTCTTTTTTTTGATAAAGAAATTTGAGCAATTGATGTACTATGATTCCTAGACTAGCATGGTGAATGTGACAAATAGATTACTTTTGCATAATTATACCACATATCCAAACAATCAAGTAATCTAATATCATGTCTATAAAAAACAAGTCTCATTCTGGCCACTTGCCAATCACCAGGGTTAATGGAGATTTCAGATTGTTAATACCATAAAACCATTTTAGTCATGAAGTGTCACATATCATATCATCGATCAACTATGAATATATCTGAGGTTGGATGTTGGAACCTAAAGAGACATATTGACCGAGATGTAGGAGTTGAGTAATCAAGTCTAACATATTTTTGGTTGACATTCGAAAGCCATATATAAAGTCTTGTTAAGCTAACATTTTAGTAATCCTTGAATATTAATTTGAATTGCTCAATCCTTGTTACCAAACCCCTGTTAGATTTTTCATGCTTAATGTCATCAAGTTAGGTTTTGCTTGCAAAATATCACTTGATCGTAAGATATGTGGATTCTGTTATGATGCATTTTTTCTTTTTTCTTTTTCCTTTTTCTTCTTTTTTTATATACTAATAGTGCTTTTAGATCAATACCATGCATGTTTAATGTTGCTTTTACATTTAAAAAAAAAAATGTTTCTCGTGATAGAAGCGCTATAAACATTTAGGGTTTAGTAACCTATATTGTAAAACTAGGATGGATTAGCTGTACTCGAAAGATAAAAAGAAATATTAGAAGATAAGCCATATATCTCAGCATGGATTATATACTTGCTTAATGATGCTGTCTTTGTATAAATGCCACCAAGTGGATATAATATTGCTTCGATTGTTAATACTTATCCAGTAAGATTTAAAAGATATTTATTAATATTTATCTACAAAACTAAAAAAAATAATGTTCATGAATCTATAGTTTAGAGAAATTTTTTTTATACCACTAAAAGATTATTATTATTTAAAAGTGAGTACAATAGACAACGGATAGCCAGTTCTGTTGGTAGGAAGGATGCTACTTGTACATCATAGGTTAAACCTTGCTCAAATTTGGGTGATAGCAAGGGTGACATATGAGTTGTGATGAGGTTTTACTGGCCAATGGGTTACAATATTTTGTGAGTTGTCTAATGATCATTGTTTTGAAGGAGTGCTAATGCATCTCTAAATCTCATGCCCAAGTAGCTAATAATAAAACCCATGGTGAGAATTGTCCTCGTAGGTAGGGCTGGTAATGTTGCCGAAGCAAATAAGATTTTTAAATCTCAGTATATTAGTCATCTAAATGGGTGGCATGTCCAAGATGAATTAGGATCTCGGTTTAATTGAATCAGAATGGTAAGTATTGGTGCAAAAATCCGCTTGCGCTGGAGAAGCTGGAGTCGAGGGAGTCGCGGTCGCTGCCGGGACCTGCAAAAGAAGTCTAAACCAGAGGTGGGGTTGTTCCGGCAAGACCCTCCGACGCTCAAGTCAGTTCTCTGCTTCAACAAGAATGGAGTGCTCGAACGGAAATTTTTAGCAGAGTTTTTAGGTAAAAACGAGAGCTTATAGAATAACGTATCTGGAGTTCCCCTTTTATAGACGGAGAAGGCAACAAATTGATAGCGACGTCTGTAACCGTCTGGTAGTGGGCCGCCCAGAGTCAGGAGGAATTTATTGCGGAGGGTAGTGGAGTGGGATCGTGGCTATCACCGTGGCTCGCCACGTGGAATCAGTTACCGGGAGTGGAGCGGCGTCCGCTGTCGTGACTCGTCAGGGAGTGGTGGAATCGCACAGGATCCACCGCAGGGAGTGGAGCAGTGTTGTGGCCGTTAATGCGGCCTGTTAGGGAGTGATGGAGCTGCGTAGGGTCCGCCGCAGGGAGTGGAGCAGTGTTGTGGCCGTTAATGCGGCCTGTCACGGAGTGATGGAGCTGCGTAGGGTCCAGACTTGTCGGCCGAAGTTCGGTTGGAGTTGGTAGCGAGGTCCGGTACCCGTAGGAGTTTGGGCGAGGTCTTCCCGCAGTCGGAATAGAAGACGGAGTCTGGCTTCCGTAGGAGTCTGGACGAAGTCTACTTGCAGTTGGGGTCGTGGGCGGAGTCCGGCTCCCGTAGGAGTCCGGACGAAGTCTGTCTGCAGCCGTTGGAGTCGAGGACGGAGCCCGGCTCCCGTAGGAATCCGGGCGGAGTCTTCCTGCAATTAAAATCAAAGGCGAAGTCCGGCTCCCGTAGGAGTTCGGACAAGGCTTACTAGTAGTTGAAGTTGAGGACGGAGCCCGGCTCCCGTAGGAATCCAGATGGAGTCTACTTGCGGTCGAAGTCGTGGACGGAGTCCGGCTCCCGTAGGAGTCTGGACGAAGTCTGTCTGCAGCCGTTGGAGTCGAGGACGGAGCCCGGCTCCCGTAAGAATCCGGACGGAATCTTCCTGCAATTAAAATCAAAGGCGAAGTCTGGCTCCCATAGGAGTCCGGACAAGGCTTACTAGCAGTTGAAGTTGAGGATGGAGCCTGGCTCCCGTAGGAGTCCGGACGGAATCTACTTGCGGTCGAAGTCGTGGACGGAGTCCGGCTCCCGTAGGAGTCCGGACGAAGTCTGTCTGCAGCCGTTGGAGTCGAGGACGGAGCCCGGCTCCCGTAGGAATCCGGGCGGAGTCTTCCAGCAGTTGATGTTGAGGATGGAGCCCGGCTCCCGTAGGAGTCCAGGCGGAGTCTTCCAGCAGTTGATGTTGAGGACGGAGCCTGGCTCCCGTAGGAGTCCGGGTGGAGTCTTCCTGCAATTAAAATCAAAGGCGAAGTTTGGCTCCCGTAGGAGTTCGGACAAGGCTTACTAGCAGTTGAAGTTGAGGACGGAGCCCGGCTCCCGTAGGAGTCCGGGCGGAATCTACTTGCGGTCGAAGTCGTGGACGGAGTCCGGCTCCCGTAGGAGTCCGGACGAAGTCTGTCTACAGCCGTTGGAGTCGAGGACGGAGCCTGGCTCCCGTAGGAATCCGGGCGGAGTCTTCCTGCAATTAAAATCAAAGGCGAAGTCCGGCTCCCGTAGGAGTCCGGACAAGGCTTACTAGCAGTTGAAGTTGAGGACGGAGCCCGGCTCCCGTAGGAGTCCGGACAGAATCTACTTGCGGTCGAAGTCGTGGACGGAGTCTGGCTCCCATAGGAGTCCGGACGAAGTCTGTCTGCAGCCGTTGGAGTCGAGGACGGAGCCCGACTCCCGTAGGAATCCGGGCAGAGTCTTCCAGCAGTTGATGTTGAGGACGGAGCCCGGCTCCCGTAGGAGTCCGGGTGGAGTGATGGGAGCGGCAGTCGAAAGTCGGAAGAGACTTGCGAGGGTCAATCCCGTCAAAACTTCGATCGAGGGTATTTTATACCCAACACCAGTCCCCCCACTTTCGAGTTTGAATTTCGAATGAAGGAAGTACAGAGAGATTGTCGCAGCCGAAGTTTCCCCCTGACGTCCCGGTGCAACCGCCTTCGGATATGTCGGCATTTAATGCGCGCATGCCAGAGCCCTTTTTTCGATTAGGGTGATCCGAAGAGTCTTTTCGGAACTCCCACCGAGATGTGATCCCAAGCGTCACGCCGTAGAAATTTGCGAACAGTCAATCCTCGATAGCGGCGAGTGGGACACGCGGGACACGTAGTAAGCACAGGTTGGTCTAGGGACATCCGCCACCATAATTGCGCTAAGATCCGCTGCCTATTTAAACCCCCTACCCTTCCTTCGGGGCTTTACTCCGCCTAAAAGACGGCACCTTTCTTTCGTCTGAGAGCCTAGCTACTCAGCCACTCCCTCGATGCCCCTGCCAACTCCGAGCGTCCTCCGCGTCGGTCTTTGCCGTCTCTCTGCCATCCTCAGCCCCCCGATTTCTCTCTAAGGGGTTTTCCCGCCAGGTCCTCCACCCTAGAGGCCATCCTCAAGAGGATGCTAAGGGCTTGGAGGAAGGCAAGGAGGAGAACAGCGATCTGCGAGTTCTTCGGTCATCGAGCGACCGCTGAAGGTCTCCGTCGCTTCAAAGGGGGTTTGAGGAAGAATTCCTTCAACAACAGGGGTTTAATAACGGAAACCGCCAGTAAAGGCGTTCTGCCTGAGAATTTCGGAGTAGCGAGATGAGGTGACATCGATCAGGAGGGCAGAGCTGTCGTCGCAAGCTGTGGCGGGATCCTTGATGTCGTCGGGGCCGAGGGACCAGAAGCGGTCGGCATCGACGGTGGGGCAGTAAAACTTGTTGCGGGGACGGTGGAAGTAGCGCATGCCGACCTTGCCGGAACACTTTGGACGGCGGTTGTCACGGAGCATTTGGTGATAGCGCATATCTCTGGCACCGCCGCTGCCTCCGGGGTGACTCCGGTTCTTCTTGAAACAGGTCTTCGTCATCGCTGTCGTTGCCCTGACTGCCCCCTGGAATCTATCCCATCTTTTTCCCCTGGAGTTGGGATTTCGGAGGTGGAGCGAAACAAGGCGGGACGAGAGCCGATAGGTCTGCCACACGCACTGGAAAACGCGGATGGAAAGGACAGAAACGGGAAGAGAAGTTTGCAGCTTGAAGCGGCCTCGGTGTATCCTTTCCAAGTCGTGTCTGAGCCTTGTAATAATGTATTCTTTTCTGGTCCTCCAGGTCTTGTAACGTACATCTTGTTAGCTGAAAAATGAGAAGGAGATTTTGTAACCTCGTGAATTGTTGTCTGCCGAACTTCCTTCCTTTTCTCATCTTTTCTTCTTCTTTCTTCTCCCCTTTTCTTTTTTTTTTTCTTTTTCTTTTTTTTTTTGACGTCGTCCTTAGGTCACCGGTGGCTCTTTTATTCGTCTTGAATTGTCATTTGTCGAGCTCCTTTTCGATTTTTGCATCGCTCGAAGATACTCAATTGCCATCATATCGACCCATCATTTCTGCCAGTGGCCGCAGACTCGCCTGGGGGCCATTCGGGCTTGGTGTTCCCCCTCAGAGTTTGAGCTCGGAGGTCTGAGCTTCTGTCATCTCGAGGAAGTTGTCCTACCTTGGATTTGCGTTGAAAGCTTTCTTGAAAGCTGGGATTCCTGATGAGGGTCCCAATCCTTGCTGTGACAGGGTTCTCCGCACTTGGACGCTGTTTGTTTTCCAATCATCGCTGATGTGGCCCATCGCCTTCCTTTTTCTTTTTCGCCCGAAATTTTTCCTCCGCTCTCAGCGAGGCTATGGGAGTTCGGTTCCCGTAGGCGAAGTCGGGGTGAAGTTTGGCTCCCGTGGGAGTCCGGACGAAGATTACCAGCAGTTGAAGTTGGTGACGAAGCCCGGCTCCCGTAGGGGTCTGGGCGGAGCGGAGTCCTCTCTGTGATTGGAGTTGCGGATGGAGCCCGGCTCCCGTAGGAGTCTGGGCGGAGTCTTCCTGCAATTAAAGTAAGGTGCGAAGTCCGGCTCCCGTAGGAGTCCGGACGGGGTTTATCATTAGTCGAAGTTGGCGACGGAGCCCGGCTCCCGTAGGAGTCCGGGCGGAACTTACCATCGGTTGAAGTTGGTAACGGAGCCCGACTCCCGTAGGAGTCCGGGCGGAGTCCTCCTTGCGGTAGAAGTCGCGGATGGAGCCCGACTCCCATAGGAGTCCGGGCCTTCGATTTTGCTCAAGCTAGGGTGAGGTTTTCCTCCTGTCCTTAGTAGGGCTGTGGGGGCGCATATGGGCGTTGCAGGGCCTCTCCCCCCATCCGGTCTAAATGGAACGGGCCTTCGACTTTGCTCAAGTTAGGACGAAATTTTTCTCCTGTCCCTAACAGGGCTATGGGGGCGCATATGGGCGTTGCAGGGCCTCTCCCCCCATCCAGTCTAAATGGAACCGGGCCTTCGACTTTGCTCAAGTTAGGGTGAGATTTTTCTCCTGTCCCTAACAAGGCTGTGGGGGCGCATATGGGCGTTGCAGGGCCTCTCCCCCCATCTAATCTAAATGGAACCGGGCCTTCGACTTTGCTCAAGTTAGGACGAGGTTTTTCTCCTATCTCTAACAGGGATGTGGGGGCGCATATGGGCGTTGCAGGGCCTCTCCCCCCATCCGGTCTAAATGGAACCGGGCCTTCGACTTTGCTCAAGTTAGTGCGAGGTTTTCCTTCTGTCTCTAACAGGGCTGTGGGGGCGCATATAGGCATTGCAGGGCCTCTCCCCCCATCCGGTCTAAATAGAACCGGGCCTTCGACTTTGTCGGGACGAAGTTTTCCTTTAGTTTCTGATACAGTTTGTTTGAATTGTCCAAAGACATACAGGTATGCAACTTTCAATTAAAATGAAGTTATTGGTAGTACATCCGTAAGTTTTCCGAGCTCCATAGTCGCGGGAGGTCGGCTCCTCCGAGTTCCTTAAGATAATAAGCTCCGGGCCGGACTACTTCTTTGACTTCATACGGTCCTTCTCAATTTGGGGCGAGTTTCTCCCGATCCTGAGGTTGCGAGACAGCGGCTCGTCGAAGCACTAGATCTCCTGCTCTAAAGGTTTTGTTCTTGACCCGGGTGTTGTAATATCGAGCGACTTTCTGTCTGTAGGCTGTCATTCGAACCTGAGCTATCTCCCATCTTTCTTTCAGTAGGTCGAGATTGGCTCTAAGACTTTGCGAATTTTGATGTTCGTCGAATGCCACGACTCGTGCCGATGGAAGTTTAAGCTCGATTGGGATGACGGCTTCCGTATCGAAGGCTAAAGCAAAGGGGGTCTCCCCCGTAGGTAGCCTCTGAGTAGTTCGATACGCCCACAACACATGATAAAGTTCGTCCGCCTAAGTTTCTTTCACTTTTTCGAGCCTTGTCTTAATCCCCTGCAAAAGAGTTCGATTAGTCACCTCAGCTTCGCCATTCGCTGGGGATGGGCTACTGATGTGAAGTTGTGGGAGATGTTCAGATCTTCACAGAATTCGGTGAATTTTGCTCTCGCGAATTGCCGTCCATTATCAGTGATTAGGGTTCTAGGCAGACCGAACCTACACACGATCGACTTCCAGATGAAATCTTGCACTTTTGCTTCTGTGATTTTCGCTAGTAGTTCGGCTTCAACCCATTTGGTGAAGTAGTCGATCGCTACAAGGAGAAACTTCCTCTGCCCAGACGTCAGGAGAAAGGGGCCGAGAATGTCCATCCCCCATTATGCAAAAGGCTATGGGGCACTCAAGGGTGTGAGCTCGGTGGTGAGCTGTCGCTGGACGTTGGCGTATCTCTGGCATCGATCACACTTTTTGACATAGTCAATCGAATCATGATGCATTGTTGGCCAGTAATATCCCTGGCGAAGCAACTTGTGGGATAAAGATCTAGCCCCCAAATGGTTTCCGCAAATTTCTTCATGTACTTTCCACAAGGCGTAGTCAGCTTCTGAGGGTCGGAGACATTTTAAGAGGGGCAAGGAGTAATCCTGTTGGTGCAAAAATCTGCTTGCATCGGAGAAGCTGGAGTCGAGGGAGTCGCGATTGCCATCGGGACCTGCAAAAAAAGTCTAAACCGGAGGTGGGGTTGCTCCGGCAAGACCCTCCGACGCTCAAGTCAGTTCTCTGCCTCAACAAGAATGGAGTGCTCGAATGGAAATTTTTTTCAGAGTTTTTAGGTAAAAACGAGAGCTTATAGAATAACGTATCTGGGGTTCCCTTTTTATAGATGGAGGGAGCAACAAATTGATAGCGACGTCTGTAACTGTTTGGTAGTGGGCCACCCAGAGTCAGGAGGAATTTATTGTGGAGGGTAGTGGAGTGGGATCGTGGCTATCGCCGTGGCTCGCCACATGGAATCAGTTACGGGGAGTGGAGCGGCATCCGCTATCGTGACTCGTCAGGGAGTGGTGGAATCGCACAGGATCTGCCGCAGGGAGTGGAGCAGTGTTGTGGCCGTTAATGCAGCCTGTCAGGGAGTGATGGAGTTGCATAGAGTCCGCCGCAGGGAGTGGAGCAGTGTTGTGGCCGTTAATGCGGCCTGTCAGGAAGTGATGGAGCTGCATAGGGTCCAGACTTGTCGGTCGAAGTTCGGTTGGAGTCGGTAGCGAGGTCCGGTATCCGTAGGAGTTTGGGCGAGGTCTTCCCGCAGTCAGAATAGAAGACGGAGTCTGGCTTCCGTAGGAGTACGGACGAAGTCTACTTGCAGTTGAGGTCGTGGGCGGAGTCCGGCTCCCGTAGGAGTCCGGACGAAGTCTGTCTGTAGCCGTTGGAGTCGAGGACGGAGCCCGGCTCCCGTAGGAATCCGGGCGGAGTCTTCCTGCAATTAAAATCAAAGGCGAAGTCCGGCTCCCGTAGGAGTCCGGACAAGGCTTACTAGCAGTTGAAGTTGAGGACGGAGCCCGGCTCCCGTAGGAATCCGGGTGGAGTCTACTTACGGTCGAAGTCGTGGATGGAGTCTGGCTCCCGTAGGAGTCCGGACGAAGTCTGTCTGCAGCCGTTGGAGTCGAGGACGGAGTCCGGCTCCTGTAGGAATCCAGGCGGAATCTTCCTGCAATTAAAATCAAAGGCAAAGTCCGGCTCCCGTAGGAGTCCGGACAAGGCTTACTAGCAGTTGAAGTTGAGGACGGAGCCCGGCTCCCATAGGAGTCCGGGCGAAATCTACTTGCGGTCGAAGTCGTGGACGGAGTCTGGCTCCCGTAGGAGTCCGGATGAAGTCTGTCTGCAGCCGTTGGAGTCGAGGACGGAGCCCGGCTCCCGTAGGAATCCAGGCGGAGTCTTCCAGCAGTTGATGTTGAGGACGGAGCCCGGCTCCCGTAGGAGTCCGGGCGGAGTCTTCCGGCAGTTGATGTTGAGGACGGAGCCTGGCTCCCGTAGGAGTCCGGGTGGAGTCTTCCTGAAATTAAAATCAAAGGCGAAGTCCGGCTCCCGTAGGAGTCCGGACAAGGCTTACTAGCAGTTGAAGTTGAGGACGGAGTCCGGCTCCCGTAGGAGTCCGAGCGGAATCTACTTGCGGTCGAAGTCGTGGACGGAGTCCGGCTCCCATAGGAGTCCGGACGAAGTCTGTCTGCAGCCGTTGGAGTCGAGGACGGAGCCCGACTCCCGTAGGAATCCGGGCGGAGTCTTCCTGCAATTAAAATCAAAGGCGAAGTCCGGCTCCCGTAGGAGTCCGGACAAGGCTTACTAGCAGTTGAAGTTGAGGACGGAGCCTGGCTCCCGTAGGAGTCCGGACGGAATCTACTTGCGGTCGAAGTCGTGGACGGAGTTTGGCTCCCGTAGGAGTCCGGACGAAGTCTGTCTGCAGCCGTTGGAGTCGAGGACGGAGCCCGGCTCCCGTAGGAATCCAGGCGGAGTCTTCCAGCAGTTGATGTTGAGGATGGAGCCCGGCTCCCGTAGGAGTCCGGGTGGAGTGATGGGAGCGGCAGTCGAAAGTCGGAAGAGACTTGCGAGGGTCAATCCCGCCAAGAACTTCGGTCGAGGGTATTTTATACCCAACAGTAAGTAAGAAAATTTGGATAGATCCAAGAATTTTTGAAATGCTATATTCGATGGGACAATGTTTTCTCATATACAAAATTCTTCTAATAACACTCCCAAGCAAACAAGTAGCCCTCCTAAAATCTCTTCTTTACCATGGTTTTCACTCAAGTCCAATGATCAGTTAATACCAATTAATATCAATCTGCATTTATCCCTAGCTCGGAGACCTCAAACTCAGCCCATTTTCTTATAAATATATGATAATCACCCAACCATGACATGTGATCGATATTCTATAGCCACTGTTGAACTTGTTGCTGTTGAACCAATGACTTTTTCTTCTCACGTTGACGGTCATCATATAATCATACGGTCCAAAGATGACATGTTCAAGCTATATCGCTTTGGCATAAAATATCCCATGGCATTTGTGGCTTCCACTATCCCTATCGAATCCACTTGCTTCACTCAAGTCCAACATGATCTTCAATGGCGTGAATGGCAAATGAGTATAATGCTTTGCTCTTTAATAGTACCTGACTTTTAGTTTCATCATCTCTATCACAATATGTTATTGGTTGTAAATGGATATTAAACATTAAAAAACGATCTGATGGCTCCATCGAGTGATACAAAGCCGGTCTAGTTGCTAAAGATTTTAATGAATAAGAGGGTGTTGATTATGATAAGATGTTCGGCTTGGTTATCAAGCCTATCGCAATTTATATTGTTCTCTTTCTCTAGCTATTTTTGAAGGTTGGCCCATTAGACAATTAAATATTAAAAATATATTTCTCCATGGACATCTTACTGAGGATATTTATATGAGACAACCTCCTAGTTTTATTAATCCGAACTATCCCACTTATACTTACAAGCTACAGCATTCTCTTTATGGTTTTAAACAAGTGTCACGTGCTTGATTTCAGTAGCTGAGCTCTCACTTACATACTCTTTGCTTGCATGCATAAACGAATACATAGTATTTCTTCTGATTTGTGTTGATAATATTATTCTTACTAACACTATTCCATTTGGATGATCTTATTGCTTTCCTACAAACTGATTAAACGATATTCACTATTTTTTAGGCATTGAGGCGAAGACCACTACTTATGAACTTCATATAATCCAATTAAAATATATTTTTGATCTTCTTATTAGAACCAACATTGATGGTTCTAAGCTAGTCTCCATATATATCTACGGGATTCCAACTCTCGTGCTAATAGTTTGTCACTTTTTGATCCGACTCAATATTGGAGTGTGGTGAATGCACTTCAATACCTTACCCTTGCTTATCCTGACATTGCCTTTGCAGTTAACCAAGTGTATTAGTTTACGAGTAGGTCTACTCATATGTACTGGTTTGTGATCAAATGCATTCTTCACTACTTGAAGCATACTTTGATTATTATCTGTATTTAACTAAGGATTTATGATCTTTTTTTATGCCTACTGTAATGCCAATTGGACTAGTGATCCTAATAATTGACATTCTGTAAGTAGCTCCAATATTTTTTCTTGGCCCTAATCTTATATTCTGAAGTACAAAACGGTAACGAACAATAGCACGTTTAAGTACCAAATCCAAATAGAAAAGACTTGCCAATGCTACTGCTGAACTAAAATTGGGTTCAATCTTTATTATAAGAATTGGGTATCTCACTCTCTCAGCTCTCTATACTTTAGTGTGACAACTTATCTATTACATATCTTATGGTCAATCTCATATTTCATGCTCGGATCAAATATATCGAAATTATTTTTTATTTTGTTTAAGAGTGAGTGGCTCGTCGTCAACTTCAAATCCGATTTATCTCCTTTAATGACCACCTTGCTAATATATTCACCAAAGGGCTTGCTTCCCAATGCTTTCAATAATTGCGATTCAAGTTTTCGATGGTATCCACCTCAGCTTGTGAGGAGATATTCACAGTATCTACATATTGGCTTGATCTAGAATTTAAATTTAAATCTTGAATTTTAAATATCGGAGATATCCATTTGTTATTTCTTTCTACTTTATGATAATCTATTTATATTTTCAACTATAAATATAGATTACCGGTAGGAAAAGTTTTCCATAATATTCCTTTTCTCATATATTCTTGTTCCCAAAAAAAAAAAAAAAAATCTCTATATACATACCTTTGGTTACAATCTTTCTGTCCTAGCTAATGTAAAAATTGCACAAACCATCTTCAGAGAATACCATTTTTTTAAAAAAATAATGCTGTTCTTTGGCTGTCATCATTCACATAGATATAGAAAATGCAAACCTATGCGGTTGTATCAAGAAGCTGCTAAATGCCCAATAGGTAGGAGTGATCGATGGAAGCACCGGGGTGTCGGCAATTCGATTGAACACCATTTGGAAGTCACCTTCCAAGGTACATGCTCTTCCCTTCCGGGCTGCCTGTAGTTCCACCAACCAAGGAAACATATTGTAATCTCAATTCCCAGGACTTAACCTCGCTAGCCATTTGCTTCAATCGAGCCATCAAAATTAAGTTTGAGCTATCTGGGATGAGGTGGTACGGTCCAAATAACAGCAAGCAGCATGGGCATTAATGCATGACCAAGATCTGGCAATAAAAAGAGCAGGAGGCTCCACCAAAAGCAGCATATATTAAAATAAAATGATGATGACTTCCTGTATCATGGCATTGTTAAATTTTCAGTCACCTGCATTCGTCAGAACCACTGAACTTGGACAGATCATATATTTCATGACAAATCTTTGGCTAGGTTTCTGGGTGAAATTTACAGTGAAAATTTTATTAGTCATGTTGCGGCCAATCCCTCATCGTCTGATCATCGAAAATGAGCACCTCAAAAGAAAGTCCACGCTGACCGGAGGCGACTCCGGCGGGACCCTCCGACGGTCAAGTCAGAGAGGAGACTAGACAACAGTAAAAAGGAGACAAGGAGCTCTACGGGGAGAGAGAGAGAGAGGGAGGGGGAGAGGGAGAGCCTGAGTGTTTTTCCTGGAGCCCCCCTCTAGCACTATTGCCTTCTCCGATTTATAGTAGGAGGTGGTATGGCCTCGCCGTCGGTGATGTAGACAACTGGAGGGTTGTCAAATCGCCGGAAGTTGTCATGTCGTTGACAAAGTTGACAGGTCCTAGGAATTAATTCTCGTCCTTAGCAGGATAGCGCCCCAAGCTTCCTGGCAGGGTGACGCCCCCTGACGCTCGTACGGCGTTTACTTGATGGGACTGCAGCCCACGCCGCTCATCCAGCATCCAGGAGGGCCTGTAGAGGTGGGACGTCAGCCACCCAAACTGGTAGTGAGTCGTCGGCATCCCATCCGATGGGAAGTCGGTGACGGGGGGTCGGCCCTTAGGCAATCAGAGGCGACGTGGGGCCGCTAGGCCGATCTGCTCCGGTCGGGGCACAATCGGTAGTCGCTGTCGGTGTCATCCGCCATCGATCGGGAGGAGTCGGTCGGTCGAACGGAGTTGGTCGGTCGGACCGGATGGAGTCGGTCGGACCGGATGGAGTCGGTAGTCGCTGTCGGTGTCGTCTGCCGTCGGTCGGGAGGAGTCGGTCAGCCGAACGGAGTTGGTCGGTCGGTATATCCCAATAGTTGCCCCCCACTCCTGAGCCTGATGTCGCATTGGCCCGCATCTCCACGCGGATAGGACGTCGGGCGAAAGGAGTGGATTCCTTGCTGCGTCCTGGACTGAGTTTGCTGACCTCACCGGCAGATGGTCCGGGCAAGTCGACGTCAGGTGTCCCATTGTCCGATGACGGGACGTCAAACAATCCGGTGTCAGGCGATCGAGTGTCAGACGATCCGGTGTCAGGCGATCCGGTGTCAGACGATCGAGTGGCGGACGATCCGGTGTCAGGCGATCGGGTGTCAGACGATCGAGTGCCGGACGATCCGGTGTCAGGCGATCGGGTGTCCGGCATCTTTTGGAGAACGCAAACCGCCATCCGGCGTCGGTTCTGGGAGTGTGGGTCGCTGTCAGGCGTCCCATCGGGGATGCGAATCGCCGCGGGCAATTTAATTCCGAATTGCGGCCCTTCTGCCACGTGTCAGGGGTTGTTGGGCTGGCGTCCTTCGCATTTAATGAAGGTGACGTCGCCCTTCCGGGATTGGTGCGCCGAACTGCCGGATCGAAAGGGGGGCCCGGATGCTGCCACGTGTCGCTAATCCAAGAAGTCTTGATCGACGCGGCGTCATCTCGACCGTCGAACAGCCCTATATATATGGGGCCACTTGTACTCGAAGCTCCATTTCTGACGGTTTTGCTACAGAGACTCTGCCCAAGCGGTCCCTTCATCGTCGCCGGCAGCTGCCCCCTCCCCCACTCTCGCAAGGGTCCATCCGGGGTTCGTGCTCCTTTCTGTTTTGCTCTAGTTTTCCTTAAAATCCTTTCTCTTCCTTCTCCTTCTCCTTCGGTCTTGTCTTCTTCTTGGTTCTGGTGTAATAGCCAGAACCTCATCTCAGGAGGCTCGATCGGAAAACCCGACCGATGACCTTCGGTCGACTCCGGAAGTTGAGGTTTCTTCGATTTCGGCGCCGAATGTTGATCGGCTTCGGGATCAGTATCATATCCCGGAGCAGTTCCAACTTTTCGCCCCAGAGGCCGGCGGTCGGGTTAACAACCCACCCGCGGGCCAGGTGGCACTGTACGTCGAGGACCTCCGGGCTGGTCTTCGGCTTCCAATTTCGGAGTTCGTCCGGAATCTGCTAGATTATTACGGACTTTGTCCGGCACAACTGGCACCGAACTCTGTTCGGCTAATAATTAGCTTCGCCCTGTTGTGTCAGCTTCTGCCGACCAACCCTCGTATCTCTCTCTTCCGGGCATTTTTTGTCCTCCGACCCCACCCTAAGGCCCGAGGGTGGTGGCTCTTCAACCCTCGGAAGGGTCTTTCCTTCATCACTGGCCTTCCATCGTCCATTCACGGGTGGAAGAACCAGTTTTTCTTTGTTTCTTCTTCTTCTCCCTGGGGCTTCTCTTCTCATTGGGGCGTGCCCCGAATCGAGGCGAACGAGAACAGTCGGATGGAGGCGGACGACCGGAGGACTTCCACCGACTCAAGATATGTCGGTCCCGAAGCAGAGAGAGCTTGTTACTGAACAAGCCCTCTATGATGCTGGCCTGAGCCTGGTCCCCCGTCTAGGTATCGCCCGATCCATCGGTTATCTTTTTATTTGGCATTCGTTCTCGTGCATATACTGATCCTTCTGTCGGCATCGCAGGGACACCACCGAGGATGAGGCCGACCGACGCTGAAATCAGACAATATGCGGCGAGGAAGAGGCCGGCGTCGGGGGCCGGACCTTCACGACCGTCGAAAAAACCCTCCACAGCGGTGCCGACCGTCGCAGCATCGACGATCGATCAGTCGGAGCCGGTGATTGCACTCTCGGCTCCGACGGTGCAACCGGAGGAGCGGCCGGTGGAGGAAGCGGCTGAAGGAACGTCAGCAGCTTCGCCGATGGGAGTGGCATCGGACGTCGTTCAGGAACCCGAATGTCATCCGACGGTGTCTGCAGCTGCAACGGGGGGTGCTGCGTCAAGCTCGAGCATCCCCTCCTTACCCGATCTACGGGCCGGGGCGGCCGATAGGGGGAAAGCCCCGATGGCCCCTGCCGACGACCGAAGGTCGGGAAGCATCGCCGCGTCACCTGGCACCCAGGTCCCCAAAAGAGCGTCGGCACTGGCAGACCACAACTTGGCCAGGAGACTGTGCCAGGGGATCCTTCTCCCAACCGACGTGGAGGTGCTAAAGTCTCGACAGGTGACCGAGATGCTATCTTCGTTCTACCCGACCATGGTCGGCGTAAGTTCCACTTCGTCTCCTTCCTTCTTAGTGTTTTCATTACTTCACTTTCCTGACGTAGCACCCACGTTTGCAGCTAATCTATACCATGTCCGAACTTGAGGCCGGGTACTGGAGGTTCAGGAACGTCCGGGCGGCCTGGAAGGACAGGGCGACGGCCGCCGAGGCCGACAAGGCGGTGCTGGTCGAACACCTGAAGCAGTCGATCGATCGGAAAGCGAGGCTGGTGGATGAGGTCTCTCGCCTTGGGTCCGAACTCAAGTCGGCTCGAAAGGAAGCCAAGCGCAAGGGTCGGACTGCGCATCGTCTGCGACGTGAACGGGACGGCGTCGCCACCGAGCTCGAGGCCGAACGCGAGCAGCTCCGGGTCAGCCTGAAGAATCTCGCCAAGGCTGAGGAGGACTTGTCGATTGCCCAGGCCGATGTCGACATAGCGAAGGCAGAGGCGGAGTCGGCGAAGGACTCTCTCGATCGGGTGGAAGCGGAGGTGAGGTCGGCGAAGGAGTCAGTGAGTCGGGCGGTGGACGACTTCCGTGGCTCCGACAGGTATCGAGAGGAGCTGTTGGAGTCCGACTTTGTGTCGTACCGGGTGGGGTACGAAGACGGTCGGGATGCAGTCCAAGCTCTGTACCCGGAGCTGGACCTCAGCGGTATCATTCCATCGGGGGCTGAGGACCAAGCCACGGATGAGATGGCCGACCCGTTGTCGGGGGACGTCGCTGCGGTGGGAGAGGCCATCCCGGAACAGATTGCCGAAGAAGGGACGGTCCTGACTCCTGACCAGGCTCCGACCCATGATCCAGCATCGACCGTCGGTCCAGCACCGACCGACGATCCTGCCACGACCGTCGACCCAGTGCCGATCATGGTGGATACACTGGTCATCCCCGAGCTTCCATCAGTCGAAGAGATTGACTCCGAAGGATGATCGCGGCCTTATCTTCCTTTGTTGTTTTTGTTTTTCTTTGCGCACTTGTAACCGGGCTTCGGCCCGATTTTGTAGTCAAATGAACTTAAAAAATTTTTGGTTTCCTTTTCGACTTCCCTTTCTTGCCTGTCGGGATGTACTTGTAATCGTGGGGTCATAAGGTCGGAGAGCCATAGTCTTGACGTGCCACATTAGGACACCCAACGATATTCTGAGTCGTTAGTCGAGATAGTCGGTGGTGCGGTATAGGGTAAGCAAGACGAACCCCGACCACTGATCGCCTGTCTTAAGACCTGGACCGAACGTCCGTCGTTAGGTCGAAAACCGAATGCCAGGGTTGAACGTACGTCGTCCTGGCATAAGTCGAGGGTCGACCAACTTCCAGGCACGAGTCCATTGAGTCGGTCGTGTCGGCGGAGTCGAAGGTCGTTCGTGGGGACGAAAGTCGACCGATTTTCGGAGGCATCTCGATGACCCGAATGTCGTCCGATGCGATCAGTCGGACTGCGTCTGGTATATTGTCGCATGCAGTCGACGTGTCTGGTCAGGAAAGTGATGGCAAGTCGAGTTTCCTTTACCCAGACTTAGGTCGGGCACTTGTGTAGCGCCGTGTGATAAATGGTGGTAAGCCAAATACCCTTCGACCGACCTCAACCCGGTCGGTAAGTCACGAACGCGGCATCGGCTGCATTGGCGCTTTTGCCTTTCCCGGCTGGAGCGGGGTCGATGAGTCGATCGATCGTTCTAGCCGAAAGTTTTAGATGTAGAAGGAGTGTAACTCCCGTTTTCGCAGGTGCGTCGGTCCTTTAAGCGTCCGATGCATCGTTGGCGGTCGGTCTGACGGCCCGCAGTAGAACGTTAAGTCCGGGTTGGGACGTCGAAGGCTCGCATCCCTTGGTGAGCGTCGAACAACAGTCGAAGAGTTGAAATTCTAGACTCCGAAGTTTAAACTGAGTTCATGGTCCGAATGGGGGAGATACAGAGTTCATTGATAGTACAACCTCAGATTGTCGGCGTTCCAAGTCCGGAGAATGGGTCTCCCTTCCAGGGTTTCCAGCCGGTAAGCTCTTGATCCGTAGGTGTCGGCCACATTGTAGGGTCCTTCCCAGTTCGGGGATAATTTTCTCTGGTCCAAGGGTTTTGAGACCTCCGCCTTTCTCAAAACCAGGTCTCCAGGCCGAAAGAGCTTCGACTTCACCCTGACGTTGTAATATCGGGCCACCTTTTATCGGTAAGAAGCCATACGAAGTTGTGCCTCGCATCAGAGCTCGGGTAAGAGGTCCAAGTCGGCTCTCCGACACTCGGAGTTGTCCGGCTCACGATACTGCTCGACCCTGGTTGATGGCAATCCGATCTCTAGCGGGATCATGGCTTCTGTTCCATAGGCCAAGCTGAAAGGTGATTCTCCGGTCGGGACATGAGGTGTCGTCCGATACGCCCATAGGATGGAGTTCAGCTCTTCGACCCAGAGGCCCTTGGCTTCATTTAGCCGGATTTTGAGCCCATACAGTATGGTCTGGTTGGTCACCTCGACCTCGCCGTTAGACTGTGGATGCCTGATCGAGGTTAGTCGGTGCGTGATCTGAAATCTTGCGCAGAAGTCTCTAAAGTCCTGGTTGTCGAACTGTCGCCCATTGTCGGTAATGATGGTGTTTAGTGGTCCGAACCGAAAAATGATGGACTTCTGTACGAAGTCTTCCATCTTCTGCTCAGTGATTTGTGCTAAGGGTTCGGCTTCCACCCATTTAGTAAAGTAGTCGATCGCGATGACGATGAATTTTCGTTGTTCGGATGCCGGAGGAAAAGGTCCGAGTATGTCGATTCTCCACTCGGCGAAGGGCCACGGGGCGATGACCGGAGCAAGCTGGCTGGCGGGTCGGTGTTATATGTTGGCATACTTCTGGCATGGTTCGCACCTCCGAACCAATTCAGCAGCGTCCTTCTTCATAGTGGGCCAGTAGTAGCCCTGTCGCAGGACTTTGTAAGCCAAGGATTGCCCCCCAAGTGATCGCCACAGATTCCTTCATGTACTTCTCTGAGGGCATAGTCCGCATCGGCCGGCCCCAGGCACTTCAGTAAGGGAAAGGAGAATGACCTTTTATACAGTCGGTCGTCGATCATTACGTACTGGGAAGCCACCCACCGGAGTCGTTTGGCCTCTGCAGGGTCTTCGAGGGTAGATCCATTGGTCAGGTACTGAGCGATCGGGTCCATCCAGCTCGGCCCCGTCGCTAATTGCAGTACTTCCTCGACCTCGTCGATGCTCGGCCGCTCAAGACTTTTCACGAAGGTCCGGCCCAAGGCACCATAGTCGGATGTCGCGAGCCTGGAGAGCGCGTCGGCCCGAGCATTTTTCACCCTGAGGATGTGGGAGATCTCGAAGTACTCGAAGGGTGCCACGAGATCTTTCACTTTTTGGTGGTATTTGGTCATGGTCGGATCCCGTGTTTCGAACTCGCCTTTGATCTGCCCAACGATCAGTTGAGAGTCGGAGAAGACTTTGAGTCGGTCAACCCCGAGCTCCAGTGCTAATTTCAAACCCCGACGAGCGCCTCATACTCGGCCTGATTGTTGGAGGCCTTGAAGTCGAATCGGAGGGCGTGCTCAGTAACCACCCCCTCCGAGTTGGTGAGCAGGAAACCGGCCCCGCTCCCTTGAGCGTTGGAAGCTCCGTCGATGTGCAACACCCAGGTCGAATCGAGGTCACAGTCGGAGGTCCCGACCTCCATGGGGCTCCCCTCCCCCGACGGTAGGTCGGTCGTCGGGCATTCGTCGATGAAGTCAGCCAGAACCTGAGCTTTGAGGGCAGGTCGTGGCCGGTATTGGATGTCGAATTCGCTCAGTCTCACAGCCCATTTCGCCAGCCGTCCTGATGTGTCAGGACGGTGCAAGATGGCTCTCAGGGGCTGGTCGGTGAGGACCACGATAGTGTGTGCCTGGAAATACGGACGGAGTCGCTGTACTGAAATGACTAGAGCGAAAATCATTTTCTCTGCTTTCGAGTACCGAGTCTCAGCTTCGTGGAGCACCTTGCTGACATAATATATCGGTTGGTGAATCCGGTTCTCGTTCTCTCGGACGAGCACCGAACTAACCGCCTCCGGGAAAGTAGCCAGGTAAAGGTACAGGACCTCCCCGACCTCCGATCTTACGAGGAGTGGCGGAGAGGTCAGGTACTTCTTCAGTTCCTCGAAGGCTTGCCGGCACTCGTCCGCCAAGAGAACTGCTTGGCTTGTCACAAGGTTTTGAAGAACGGAAGGCATCTCTCAGCCGACCGAGAAATGAATCAGCTGAGCGCGATGATTCTTTCGTTGAGTTGCTGCACCTCCTTCTTGGTGTCCGGATGTCGCATATCGATGATGGCCCTGATCTTCTCGGGGATAGCCTTGATTCTCCATTGCGAGATGAGGAATCCTAGGAACTTCCCCGAGGTCACTCCGAAGGCGCACTTGGTCGGGTTCAGCTTCATCCGGTGTCGTCGTAGAGTGCGGAAAGTTTCTTCGAGATCCCGGACATGATCCGAAATTCACGCACTCTTTACCAGCATGTCGTAGACATACACTTCTATGTTGCGCCCGATCTGATCTTTAAAGACCTTGTTGACCAGTCATTGGTAGGTGGCGCCAGTATTTTTCAGTCCGAACGGCATTACTCTGTAGCAGTAGAGGCCCTTGGCGGTCACGAAGGCGGTGTGTTCCTCATCTTCGGGCGCCATCCGGATCTGGTTGTACCCTACGAAGGCGTCCATGAAGCTGAGCAGTCGATAATCGGATGTCGCATCCACCAGCTGATCGATCTTCGAAAGTGGGAAGCTGTCCTTCGGACAGGCCCGATTCAAGTCGGTGTAGTCGATGCAGATCCTCCACTTTCCGCTGGCTTTTTTCACCATTACGACGTTGGCGAGCCAATCAGGATAAGTGGTCTCCCTGATGAAGCCTGCCTCGAGTAGCTTATCCACTTCCTCGTCGATGGCCTTCTGTCTTTCTGGAGTGAAAGATCTTTTTTTCTGCCTTACCGGCCTCATTGCTGGGTCGATGTTGAGTCGGTGGGTCATCGTCTCTGGGGGAATTTCCGGCATATCCGCCGCCGACCAAGCGAATACGTCGGTATTTGCCCTCAGTAGCTCTGTCAAATGCCGTCGCTCGAGGTCGGGTAACTGAGACCCGACCCACACTTTTTGGTCAGGGTTTCCCGCTATCGCGTGGGAACGAGCTATTCGACCGGCTCGCCCCGCTCTCTTTCCTCCCGTTGGTCCAGCTTATCGACCGTCAGGGGGCCCTTCGATTCGTTACTTTGAGCATAGATCTGAAAGCATCGACGGGTGAGGTGTTGATCTCCGCACATCTCTCTGACGCCGTTTTTGGTCAGGAACCGAACCAAGAGATGATACGTCGAAACTATCACCTTGAGGGCGTTCAGTCCGGGTCTTCCAAGTATGGCGTTATAGGCCGAGGGCACTTGGACGACCGTAAAAGTCAGATGGACTGTGCTCTGTCATGGTTCGGCTCCAGCCGTCACGGGCAGGGTGACCTCTCCTTCCACCGCGACAGCATCTCCAGCGAAACCTATTAGGGGCGTAGAGACTCTCTTGAGTCGGTCGGTCGACAGTCGCATCCGGGAGAAGGTCGAGTAAAACAGAACGTTCGTTGAACTTTCATTATCTACAAAAAAATTTTTTACATCATAATTGGCTATTGTTGCGAGACAACAACAGCATCATCATGGGGGATTTGGATGCCCCGAACATCTTCTTCCGTAAAAGCAATTACATCGTCCGAGCGTGGCTTCTTCATTGGCTCCCCCCAACAGACGTCCCCGGGCCCAACCGTTTGGAGATCATATTGATGACCCTGGCCGTAGGTCGGTTATCGGTCGCTTCTTCAGTCGGCTGGAGTCGTCGGTCGGCAACTGGTCGAGTCGGCGGGTTCCTCCGAAATTTAACGAGATATCCCTGGTGGATGAGGGCTTCGATCTCATCCTTAAGCTGGATGCATTGCTCGATATTGTGGCCATGACCCCGGTGGAATCGGCAGTATTTCCGTCGGTCGAGGTCCTTTGCCTTCAAAGGCGGAGGCCGTCGCAGGTACTCTTCCCCTTCGATCTCCATCAAAATCTACGCACGAGGAGCAGAGAGGGGAGTGTAGGAATCGTACCTGGGGCGTGTCGGCCTCGGGCTCCGACGTCGGGGCGACCTCTAGTCCCGTCATGGGGGTGATACCCGACCGTCGGTCGGGGGCTTGCTAGGCACAGCAGGGTCCCGACCCTTCCTCCGCTTCTCCTTCGGGCCCTTGGGCTCAGCCAGGCGTCGGTCGGAAGCTCCCTCGTCCGCGCGCATGTACTTGTACGCACGCTCCAGCAACTCAGCGTACGTTCGGGGGAGGGTTTTATCCAGGGAGTAGGTGAACCGGGATGCCCTCAGCCCGCGCTTCTTGGCCGAGACGGCCATGTCCTCATTGAGGTCCCGAACCTCGAGTGTGGCTGCGTTGAATCACGCCATGAAGTGTCGGAGCGTCTCATTTTCTCCTTGTTTAAGAGAGAAAAGGTTGTCTGATGTTCGGGACAGCTTTCGGCTGGTGCTAAAGTGGACCACGAAGGAGTGCTCAAGCTGTCCGAAGGAGTGGATACTTCCCGATCGAAGATCGGAGTACCAGGCCCTGGCAGCTTTGCGTAGCATGGCGGGGAAGCCGATGCAAAGGAGAGCGTCGGTTGCCCCTTGGATCGTCATGAGAGCTTTGTAGCTCTCCAGGTGGTCGATGGGGTCGGTGGAGCCATCGTAAGGCTCCACATGCGGCATCTTGAACCGACTGGGGATCGGTTCGTCAAGGACAAGTCGGGAGAGAGGTTGGGCGGTCTGGAAGTCAACGTCATTCGAGGACTTCTGTCCGTCCACCTGCAACTGGGCAAGCCGACGATCGATCTCGTCGAACCTGCGTTCATAGTCGTCGATCCGTCGGTGCTGGGAGACCCCAAGGTGGAGTCTCCAGAAGAGTCCGAGGGTGATGCAGACGGCGTTCGCGATCGCTTCTCCTTCCTCGCACGTTCCAGTCGGGAAGGGAAGGGCCATCGAGACCGACGGGTGTCCCACCGTGGGGGCTCCTCCTTCCCCTCTCGGTGGGAGCGGCGTGACAGGGGATCCGGAGAAGGCAACGGCGATCGGCGCGGGCGTCGGCGGCTGCTCCTGGAGGGTATCGGATGTGCCGCCGGCTGCTCGTCCGGTGAAGGCGGCAGTCGGATCGGTTGTTGCTGAAGGCTTTTGATCGCGTCTGTCAGCACGGTCATCTGCCGAACTATTGCCGCGATCTGTGCTTCCGCGGTCACTGTGGGACGCGGAGAGCTGGGCTCCACCCTAGCCATGGAGGGTGGAGGGGAGGCCTCCTCCCGACGGGAAGAGCGCCTCGCCGATCCAGTGACCCTCGATCGTTGAGCTCTTGTCTTTGTCATCTCGAATTTCGTGGGGATAGTGTACCGTTACGAGAACCCGTAGCATCCTGTAAGCCGTGTCCACCCCCCTTCCTGGCGCGCCAATCTGTTACGGCCAATCCCCTCGTCGCCTGGTCATCGGGAACGAGCGCCTGCAAAAGAAAGTCCACGCTGACCGGAGGCGGCTCCGGCGGGGACCCTCCGACGGTCAAGTCAGAGAGGAGATTAGGCAACAGTAAAAAGGAGACAAGGAGCTCTACGGGGAGAGAGAGAGAGAGGGAGAGCCTGAGCATTTTTTCTGGAGCCCTCCTCTAGCACTGTTGTCTTCCTCGATTTATAGTAGGAGGTGGTATGGCCTCGCCATCAGTGATGTAGACAACTGGAGGGTTGTCAAATCGTCGAAAGTTGTCATGTCATTGACAAAGTTGACAGGTCCTAGGAATTAATTCTCGTCCTTAGCAGGACAGTGCCCCAGCCTTCCTGGCAGGATGATGCCCCCTGGCGCTCGTACGGCGTTTACTTGATGGGACTGCAGCCCACGCCGCTCATCCGGCGTCCAGGAGGGCCTGTAGAGGTGGGACGTCAGCCACCCAAACTGGTAGTGTGTCGTCGGCGTCCCATCCGATGGGAAGTTGGTGACGGGGGGTCTGCCCTTAGGCAATCGGAGGTGACGTGGGGCCGCTAGGCCGATCCGCTCCGGTCGGGGCACAATCGGTAGTCGCTGTCGGTGTCGTCCGCCGTCGGTCGGAAGGAGTCGGTCGGTCGGATGGAGTCAGTCGGACCGGATGGAGTCGATAGTCACTGTCGGTGTCATCTGCCGTCGGTCGAGAGGAGTCGGTCGGCCGAACAGAGTTGGTCGGTCGGTATATCCCAACAAGTCATGTTAACGTGAATTAAGCTCACTTGGTCAAATGTCTACAGTAAAGGTCTACTTGCAATCCCGGCATCCCACGATAATGGAAATATCAGATATGCACATCTTGGAGAAGGCTATATTTAAGGATCATAAGAGAAAGTATTGATGCTGTATTTTTCCTGCATACTGGATTTCTGAATAATGAATTAAAGTTTATGGCAACCGAACGTTTTCTATCTCTCTCTCTCTCTCTCTCTATATATATATATATATATTTATTTATTTATTTATTTGTATTTTCCCTATACACTTGTTAGTTTGTCCAATTGGTTGTGTTACATCTATCTATCTCTAATGAAGTTGGCATTCTCTCTCTTCTTCCTTGTGGTCTTCGCCTCTCCCACTTTACATGTTCATCAAGTCAGTGGATATGCAAAAATTTCGAAGACCATCAATGTGGATCTCAATGGCAGGGGAGATTTCAAGAGCATCAAAGAGGCCATCGATTCAGTGACTGTAAACAATAACCAATGGATACGAATTCATGTCTCGGCAGGAGTCTACAAGTAATGTCATCTTATGATGAGCTTGATTAAACTTCAACCTCCTTTCCAGTGGATACAAAGTTGTGTAGGTTTCATGCCGGGAGAAGGTGCAAACCCAACAGCATCATGGGTTCATCCCGCTGGAAGGGGATGGGCGTGAAAACACAGTGATTGAGCGGTGGGAGTTCGCCGGCGATCCCGATAAGCATGATACCGTCAGCTCTGCAACTTTCACATCGCGTGCAGACAATATTGTCGCTAAAAATATTACTTTCAAGGTTTTCGTCGCAATTGGTAGCATTTATAGCCAGCCCACAATTGAGTTGCTACAAGAGTTGTGAAAAATTATTATTTATTTATATATTTATTTATATTTTTTAGTTACAGTAATATAATTTTTTTATAAAAATAATATTAATTTTAAAAATATTTATAAAGATAATATTTTATAAAAATTATTTATAAATATACTGAAAGGAGGGGTGCCAGCTTAATAGCCACGTTATGATAGGACGAACTGTAGAGCCGCCTTATGATATGATATGGCGACTCTCTTCCTTTTCTCCTGAGCTCATCCTTTCCTCTCCTTTCTCCCCTGCTGATTCTCTGTCCCTACCGCCTCTCTCTCTCTGTTACTTATAGAGTCGCCCTATTATAGGGTAACTCATGCCATCTGTTCTCAGCTGGCAATAAGAGCGGTGAGTTAGTATGAAAAATCGTCCTATCATAGGACGACTTTATTTTGAACAGTATTTTGATAAATAATTTTTAAAAAATATTATTTAAATATTTTTTAAAAAATTAATATTAAATTAATAAAAAAATTTAATAATATAAGATATGATCCAAAATTTTTTTGATAGTCTAATACCCCGTTACATTTGTGCTGAAACAAATTTATATTTGAAACTATGCAGAATAGTGCTAGTGCCGTAGAGCCAGCAGTGGCAGCTATGATACGAGGGAACCATTCTGCTTTCTATGGTTGTGGCTTCATTGGCCTCCAGGACACACTTTATGATCAAAACGGACTACACTACTACAAGGATTGCTATATTGAGGGCTCAGCAGACTTCATAAGTGGAGACGGCCAATCTATCTTTGAGGTATGGAGAGAAAAAACTTGGGGGCCGCCGGCCGATCGCACAAACAAAATTCGTTGACCTATGGAAAATTGGCTTGGTAATGTATGGTTCAATCAACCATTTCTTGGTTTCTCGAGTCACACTAACATGCACATGCCATATGGCCGTAGGAATTTTCTATATACGCCAAACATGATAATCTCACCACCTCACTCTATATTATCCTGATTTTGGGATGATCACTCGTACCAAACACCTCTTAAGATCTATTTGATTAGGAGCAATCTGGTATGAAAAATTAAATTTCATATCAGATTACTATATTTGATATGAAAAAAAGGTAGGCATGCAAATGGGTTGGATCGGACCGGGTCACGAGTGACCCCAATCCGACCCTGACCTAACCCAATTGAAAATCAGATTGGGTAGGATTGATCAGGTCCATAATCAAAAAATCTGTCCCATTGGATCATTTGAATCGGATCGTGTCCACGTATAATCCAGTCCCAATTTAAAAATTTTGGATCCGACTCGGGTCCAAATTCTAGTCGGGCCTTTTTCGTATGATAAACCAACATATGCAAAGTTTATGCCAAAAGAAAATAAACATTACTTTACTTTGGCTATTAATTTATAAGTAATTTCTCAAAATCTCACAGTCATATTGAGTAAAACTGTATGAAAAATAACAATACTACAAAAGCATTTATAATTTTAATTCTACTTTATTTGTTCTATAGTTTACATGTTGGATTCAATATTGAATTAGGATCGGGTTGGGTCGGATTTGATATGAATTCAGTAAATTCAGACCTAACCCAGAATGTTGAAAAGATCCAATTTTAGAATCTGACCCGGCCCCACGAGTCCTTCAAAATGGGTTGGATCGGATCTAAGCGAGTCAGGCTAGGTCGGGTCACGGGTTGACCCGATCTATTTATAGCATTGAAAGAAGGAAGAGAGAGATACTAAAAAAAATGATGGGCCTCATGCTTATTTTTCGAAGAGAGAAGGTAAAACAAATATCATGAAAGATTGGTATTTAGTAAATTATGGAGCGGTAGTTATCCATACTTGATAAAAATACCTCAAATAAAACTGCATATGTAATCATTGAATTTATTTGATGTTTTTCTAATGGTATTCAATAGAGCGCTTTTGCAAAAAAATTAAAATAGAGATGGCATTATGTAAAGGGCTATGTGATTATAGTCATTATATAAAAACTAATCGGAGATGATAATGCTATTTTAGTATTAAATAATTATTTTATGTTGAAAAGTATATTTATAAATTTGACCATATTCCTATATAGATTTACCTCCGATCAAAGATAGTAATTTTTTTTCATTATAATTTTTTGATATAATTTTTCTACCAACCAAATATAGTAAAAATTATTTTCTTCTACAATTATTTTTCCAGATAAATAATTTTCAAAAATTATCAGATTATCCCATAATCCAATATACCTCAACCAAATGGGTCCCAAGGGTATCATTTAAACAACACTAGTCTGATGAGTCCAATTTGGTTTTACTGAAAATCTTTGTGGATCGTTTTTTTTTTTTTTTTCGAACCAACTGAACATATGGACCTAATTACTTGTTAAGACTTGTACCGGAGTCTCCAAGGTTCTTTCTAGCTCCAAGAAAATGAAGCATGTTACATAAACATACGCATAAGTGAATTGCCATCTACGTAGGTTTGAGTAACGACAAAGACAACATTAATTTAGGCAGTTTCTTATCCTAGCAAATTTTTGTATGCTCAACCCAAAATGTGTTTCAGGTGTATGATCCATGTAGAATAGGGAGCACCTCCAGTTTCACCAACGCAGTTGAGTAGACAAGTCAAGTTCCCATCCAAATCCAAAACCCAAAACCAGTTCAAGTCAAGACCAGGGTTGACTAGACCGAGATGTACTAACAATTAATCTTGCTTGTTATAAATCATGCAGGGATGCACGATATATACGGTTCACCAAGCTGGCTTTGTGACAGCTCGCAAAGGCAACGCCCTACGGACACAAATGGGTTTGTCTTCAAGTACTGTAATGTGGCTGGGACTCAAAAAGCCGATTTAGGTCGAGCATGGGGACCCTATGCAAGGGTCATATTTTACGAAACCTTCATGTACTCAGACATTGTGAAACCTGAAGGGTGGAACGCCTGGAACGCCAAGCCGTAAGTAATCCCTCCTGGCATAATTAATTATTTGCACATATAATTTCCAAACTATTTCTCATGGATTGACATGAAGGGCCTTCACAGCTTCATTGGGCAATTAATTACCTCATGTATGAGTCATTTGAAATTTCTTGTCAAAGAAAAGAAAGTTCATCTTTACTTGTGGGAATTGGGGTCTGACCCTAGGATGAAAGCCATTAAATGCTTAGGCTCTAGATTTCCATATACATTTTATTTTTAGTCTTTTTCCTATGTTACACAAGCAGGAACAAGTGAAAAAACAGGCTTGACTGTAGCTTGTTAAGGTCTGAAACATGAAACACCAGCGATGCGAAAACTAGTAAAATGGTAGTACCTAGTGTTAAGTCTTTAAATTTGTCTGAACACATCTAGGCTACATATTTTCTCATGGGAATTAATTGATGATCCAGTCCTTCCATAATATAATGATGTTAGTTCTTTAGAAAACTTTTGATCAAGCTCCAGTCACCAATGGCCTACGGTGTTTTTGACGGACAGGTGGAAACTCGAATGCCATCTGATATCCACTTGCAAAGTGTGTTTCTAGCAGGTCTGTTATATATATGGTAGAAAACATTTCGTAATGCACCACATATTTGCAACAGTAGTTGTGTGGTCGTGTATATTTGCTCATGTTGGGGCTCATGCAAGCGTGAAAGAATTAAGGATGTTTGCAAATAGGATAAGGAGTTATGTAATCACTGCATGGATATACGTTGCTTCCTTGTGCTGTCATGCATCACCTTTGCCTCTTGGAACCCGTTTCTAGTTTCTAGAACACCAAGAAGAGAACATTTTCCATGGTTGCTTGCTAAATCTTGCTTTGGGGTTTCCTTGTTATAGTGTTGTTCTTGTGATTGTTGCCTGGCTCCTGGAATTTTGTTGTGTTTTGTAATGGATATGTACCCAGCAAACATCTTGTTAATCTATTCTTCTGTTTTGGCCCAAGGGTTAATTCTCTACCATTCATATCTTCATTTCATTCACTCTGTGAAATTTGGAGTGGTTATCCACCGTTTTAGAACAACAACACCCCCACCACACCCCCCACCACCCAACCAAAAAAAAAAGAAAAGAAAAGAAAAAAAATTAAGTAGCTTACTAGAACACTCGCTTTAGTGTGGAGAATGTGGGATCAATTAACAACTTGGACATCCCATATCCAAGGGACTTTCTAGATTTTGATACTTGGGTCTTCACAAACAGAAAGGGTAAGACCAAGCAATACTGGCTTCCATGGTCATTGAGATAGCATGCCATCTGATATCCTTCTCTAAGATGCTGCAAAGTTTTGACTTCTTTATTTCTGCTAGTAGATTAACAATTATATAACTGCATCATAGACATGTTGACTATAATATAACTGGTCTTTTATAGTTTAATATGTACAAAAATGTTTGTTTTTTGCCTTTCTATTGATTAATTTTTGTTTGTAATGATGCATCAGGGAAGGTACAACTTTTGTGGAATTCGGATGCACTGGACCCGGATCAGATACATCACACCGGGTGAAGTGGATGAAGAAACTAAGTCCTGCAGAGCTGCGTAAGTTTACTGACATGACATTTATTGATAGTGATGGATGGATTAGTGCACAACCTTAATTTTTATTGTATTCAAACTGATCTCTAGAATGGACCATCTCTGATGTAAGCTATCACCTTACATCGTTGCAAGTACCCTTTACCTCTTTGTTCTTTCACTGCCGAAAATGATGGCATAATTGTTTTGTTCAGAAATTCAATAAAAGCAAACGTTCTGTTTTATTATTGTCATATAAATAGCCATTCAATGATCTTTGTTTAGTTGTATTTTATAAATTAGGATCATCGTTGAGATCTTCATTGCCAAGGAATATCTCTTGTACCTTCCAAGTTTCACATTGCCATTTTGACGGAGTGTTTATGACTGCAAAAATAAATGATGACGTGGCTTGTGATGTCCATGGTGATAAGATCTAGTCTAACACAAGTTTGCTGTCCGGGAGAAACTCATGTTCTCTAGCCATTGCCTGAGGTCATGTTTGCTAATCTTTGGGAGCACAAGGATCAACCAACATATCATGCCTGCTGTTAGTTCCACCAAAGTAGGACCTTTGTGTGCTTCCTTTGCATTTTAGTGAATATCTTGTTGGGGTAGATCCGTCAACTGCGGAACATAGATCATCCGCCCAAGATCACCCTAGGAGATCTGGCACTACCTATTATAGCAGAAAGACAGAAAAAGACAAACAAACACAACCATATACATGGTTCGGCCCAAGTGCCTACATTCACGGGACATACAACACTTCACTCATGAGAGAGAATAAAATACAAAGGAGATACTCTCAACTCGCAAACCTCTCTCACAACCCAGAAGTACTCACCCATACAATGCTCTCAAATAATCCCAAAAAGACTTTCTCATAGATTTGCTGGTCCAGGGCCCTCGACACCTCTGGATACCCTGTGAGACTCTCAGCCGCTACATCATGCCCCAGCCTATCCCTAGGCAACCCCGCCGTTCTAGAACACTCTCGGCTGTATGATGCCTCTGATGCTCCCTGAGACCCTCAGTTCTTCCTGAGATTTGCTCCTCGATCTCCCTAAGATGCCCCTGACGCTCCCAACCTATCCCTACCTATCACGGCCACTCCACCTGATCGAACTCAGGACACTCTAGGCTATTTCTCTGAGATACCTCCCTCGGCTGCTGCACCATCGAGCCTCTCTCAGCCCCACGCCACCAGAAATGCATTACTGCAGCACTCCAGTGCTCCCTATCTCGGCCTCTGCGTTGTTCTGAGATATTCCCGAGCCCCCCTACAACACCTCAGCAGAGCCCTCCCGGCTCTGCTACTGCCGTTGCCGCTCTGCGGCTCTCGCTGCAGGTCCTTCTCAGGCATCAGGTCTATTTTATAGCCACCAAATCCAAATCTTAGAGAAGCACGTTGTTTGATCCATGCTGCAAGCCCTCCTAGCCATCTGATCGCGCGTTCCTGCTTCCAGATCATACTAGAACACCGCTGGATCACCCCTGAAGCTTCTTGGCAGTTGGATCACTACTCTAGATCAAGTCTCATCCATCAAATTGCGCAAATACCCAGGGAAATACGTGTGAAATATGTCTGGTCCATCATGGACTGCGAGAAACGCACAGGAACTGACTTTCCCGCCACATGGACCGTGCTCCCATCACCGTGGACCGTCAGTCCACGTGAGCTGCGTGACGCTGTGCTTCTCCGCACGTGCGTGGGCCGGCCCACTTGCACGCCCTTCTGGGCCTGAACTGTGCCCACGCATCCTTGCACTGGGCTTTGCTATCGGACCTGGCTACGTTGCCGCCGGCCTTCGCCAATCCGTAGGCCACTCCGGCTTCCTCCACATGTAACTTGTCATCCGAACTTCGTTTGGGTTGTTCTTGGACTCGTTGGACTCCGTTTGTCATCCCGGCCTCGTTTTGGACTTTTTGTGGATCGATTCTCGAGATGCCAGATTCCAACATATTTCTCATGAGTTGAGCCGCATTTAGTGTATCTCACAATCTTGGATGTAGAGTAAGCCATCGCTAAATAGAGGAAAATAATGTATCTGTTGGACTAAAACACTATATAATTTAACATTTGTTATTTTCCTATCTATTTTATGCAGTATAAGGGCTAAGCAATTCCAAGAAATCTCTATTCAAGTTTTTTCAATAGCATATATTGCAAACTCAATAGCTTAAAAGGACTTGCACAAAATAGGACTAATTTATAAAGAACATAATTCATTATGGCTATGTTCCATGAGCTTTAATAAGCATTTGTTTTTGACAAATTAATTGAATGGGCACACCAACGATGTCACAATTACTTTAAAAAATTTAACCGGTTTCATATTTTTCTCAGTTGATCTTTGAGAAGTAAATCAAATTAACTAAGAACCATAACCATATAGCAAAATGGTCCAACATTCGATCAAAGTAAGATGAGAAGCTAATATGGTTGTGGATTAATTGCTTCTCCACCTAATACATAATTCCATGTGGAAGGAGAATGGCACAGATGATTCTCTTCTTGCCTCCAAATCACCAATCAGGATAGATGAGCAAGCCCACAAGGAAAATTAGCCTTAGTTGGGATATTTATAAATAAGTTTTGAGGAAGGAAAAGGCATAGCAGAAAAAGACAATAACATTTTTTGTAATAACTAGGGACCTTATCCAAAAAACTAGTCAACAAGATATGATATCCTTACATACTTTCCTCATTTAAATCTTGACGAAATCGCAAAGCTAAGTATTGAATTTAATTCAAATCCAATTACAAATACAATATTATCCATTATCGATCTAAATGGACTTATGCTATCGATTCTGATATCTTTTATAACCACTCAAAATCACATCCAAAAAGATTAGTTAAGAAGGTATTATTTAGATTTCTTGTTCCTATATAAATATCAAGATCTATCCGATATATAGCCAGTGTGGGACTAAATACATGCATGCATAGATCCTTACAATTTCTATCTATTTTTTGAGATTTTCCTCTCAAGATCTATTTTTTGTCCAATACTTCTATGTGACTTTCTCATTTTTTTTCTCTCCCATGGATGAGAAAATGAAAGACATCTTTCCTTGGTTTTTGCTTCTTCATGATGTTTCATTATGTAATTGTTAATATATCATGGTCCATGAGTTAGAGAATGAGTAAATGTCTTGTAAAAGAAAAAAAATAAGGGAGGGCTAACAAAAAAACGCTCTCAGGAATGTAACTTTTAACTATTAGATGATACACAATGCAACTTTTAACTCATAGTTGCATGTGCTCCTTCAATATTATGTTATGGCTTCCATTTTTTTCGAAAGTGGGGGGGAGGGGGGAGGGACAAGATGTATAATTGATCCGTTATATTTTAAAAGGAGAAAGTTGGGGTTGTCGCGAGTAAATAGCGACTAATGACACCAAGTGCAAACATCCCTCAAGAGATCTAGGTCTAGGTGTGTATTTGCTACCATCCTTGTAAAACACTATTCTCATGGATCAAGGCATGAGGTATAACAGAATATTATGCTTATTTTCTAAATATATCAATATCATATCTTTTAAATATTTTTGCCCATGATACTCAAACTTAATAGCACCCTTAACTCATACCTCTTTGCCATTGATTGCCCACCTACCATGTACTAAGTGAGAAGAGGGTAAAGTGATCAAGAAGAGGCCAATTTTGGAGGCTTATTTATTATTAAATCAATAATGTTTTATCTTTCCAGAACCTTGGTTAATCTTAATCAGGATTGAGTCAATGAAACCTAGTCAAAGGATCAATTTAGATAAATAGAAAACTGTACAAAAAGAAGTTCATGTGAATATGAAAATGATAGGATCTAATATGAAAATATTGAAGATTCATTGCAAGGGAAGTGCCCAAATTATTTTCATTGAGAGGACGGTATCAAACTTAATCATTTAATTGCCAGCCTCATCAATTTTTTTTGTTATCAAAATAACATTTAACGATTAGGGCCAAAAACTACTATTATGATAATATTAAGAACTGATGACTCCTACTAACTTTGCTTCATGTTCCTTATTGTGATGCAAGTTGGTGCAAGGAAAACTATCACTACTAGTTCCAAAGATGTAGTAAGATCATATATGTTCCAAAAAAAAGGAAAAAAAAAAAACTCTCTCCATATATGTGTTTAGTTACAATCTTTTGGTTCCAGCTAATGTAAAATTTGCATGTACCCTCTTCAGAGAATACCATTTTTTTTTATTGTTCTTTAGTTATTATCTTTTTTTTTTTTTTTGATTTAATAGGAGGCAAGACAACCACCTAGATTTTATTAATAGGGAGTAGTAAAGGAATGTACAAGGGGAGTAAACATTTGTTTTCCCCATAAACCAAATAAAATAGGGTAGTCAACCAGAACCCCCAAAATACATACAAACAAAACTGAGGTATTTAACTCAGTTTATAGTTTAATTGTGCGCAACTGAAAACCTCGGACACAAGCAAAGAAATCATGCTGCTGAAAATCTAAAAACAGGATAAAGCTCGTTGTTCTCAGTAGCATAATAGGGGTTCTTATGCAATTGTAACCTGAAACACCTAAAACATCAACCTCCAAATTACGGTCTCTCGATGGCATCGTATCACAACAGATGACACAAGGGTCTATGAATGCATCATACTTGTTGGAGATTTACTGTCCATCAGTACAGAACCATCTCCTCCACCCAATCGTGAGGTATTATCCGCTTTGAGTCAGCGCGTGCCCGCTACAGGGAACCACGACGCTGCCACTCACAGTTTTGCCCCACAAAAGATGCCTCACGTGGGAGAGGGAGAACTCATACTAATAAGCAGTAGGCTCTCTTGATTGTATCCGGTATGGGACTTTTGGGGGCATCTCACGTGGGAGAAGAGAAACTCATACTAATAAGCAGTAGGCTCTCTTGATTGTATCCGGTATGGGACTTTTGGGCTCGATGCCCCCGATGTCCATCCCACAACAGCCCCTCCAGCAAGGGAGCGTACTGCTGCAGGTAGGGGACAGGTTCCCATAGACGGTGCCAATGTTGGAGATCTACTGCCTACCAGTATGGAACCATCTTCTCCACCAAATCGTGAGGTATTGTCCGCTTTGAGTCAGCGCGTGCCCGCTACAGGGAACCACGACGCTGCCCCTCACGGTTTTGCCCCGCAAAAGGTGCCTCACGTGGGAGAGGAGGAACTCATACTAATTAGCAGTAGGCTCTCTTGATTGTATCCGGTATGAGACTTTCAGACTCGATGCCCCCGATGCCCATCCCACAACAATACTCAAAAAAAAATTTTAAGCCGGTTGTTGCTGAAGCAGAGTTTACAGATTTCTCCATAGTTTTTCATGACCATCTTGGCTCTTGGGAGCACATAAGTGAACCCAACAATGATATAAATATAAGATTTTTTGTAGAAAGGCATATTTAGAATGGCTTTTCTTTGAGAAGATCCTCGAATTTTGTTCATGCCAAACCTCCCAGTAGAGTGCAGCCATTAGTTTATCTGCAACTTTTCTTCTAGATTTGTCATTTTTTTTTCTCTAATCATTCCTCATGGTATGCAAAGTTTGGGCCTATCCTCTAATATTCAACTGAACTTTTAATGCTATTCAAATAGAATGGACAAAAGCACATCCGACTAAAAGATGAGAGATAGTTTTTGAGTTGGCTCCACAGAGGGGCAACTGAAATTACCTAACCAGCTTTGCTTAGCCAACACCTCTCCAGTATGGAGTCGATTTCGAAGGGCGAGCCATAAGAACACTTTACAGCTTTTCAGTTATAGTAAGGGCAAAGCAATCCAACATTATTTATGAATATATATAATGAATCCATAAAGAACAAATCATTAGAGGTGAGTTTCTATGTCAGGACATCCGCTATTTGCGAAGGCCGAATATTGACCAAGCATCTTTTGAGCATTTCCAATTGCCTTGATCGGAGAAGAGTAAGAGTATCTTGGAGTTTGAAATTCTGAACCAGATTTTTTTTGACCATTGTGATGCTACCAAATAATTTTGATTGACAGCTTGTATGTAAAGCTCCATAAAAAGACCACCCAAAATGGTAGGCTGATTTATGTCACAAATTGACATAAAAAGTATCAATTAATATCTAAATTATCTAACTTTATTAAAAAATTGATACTTGTTATTATATTTTGCAGAAGAAGAGATCATCAATAGAAAGAACAAGGAAAGAGGATTCCAACGGCATAAATTTTATGCAAAACGGAGTTAAATTGACCCAGGAATTGAAGAATGAAGAAAGAAGACTCAATTGGGTCAAATCCGAGTCAAATCAGATCAAAATTGGTCAAAAATCAACTGATTTGGTGATCTGGTTGGTCGCCTGGTCCACAGCAACAGGCGCATGGACCATGGACCCATCGGCGCACCATAAACCCCCTAAAACCTCTTAGTCCCACATCGGAAGTTTTGAAAACCTTATAACCCCCAAATGCCTATAAAAAGCCCCCAAAGGCCCTTGTTTTATGTATTCTTCCTTCCGATCAAGCTTGTAACCCTAGATAGTGGGGTTTTTAGCTCTCTTTTCAAGCCTCGAGCTTTGAGGTTTTTGTAATAAATTTTTTTTATATATAAAATCTTATTTTTATGCAATTTCATCTCTTTACATTATGCAATTTATTTTTCTTGCAATTAGGATAGTTTAATTTATGCAATTTAATTTTATGCAATTAGGTTAGTTTAAATTATGCAGTTTAAATTTATGCAATTAGGATAGTTTAATTTATGAAATTAGGGTAGTTTATTTTTCTGTATTTAAATTTTGCAAGTAGATTTAGATCATGTCTAGCTAAGCATCCCTTCTAGGGTTTGCGATGAAGCTAGATCATGAGTAGGGATTTTACATAGGGTTCTTTCTTTTTCTTAGGATTTATTTTTCTTCCTCTTTTGCCAAAAATTTTTGATGAACTACAGTTGGGTCAGAGTCCCTTCATAGTTCATGCTTGATTCAGTGCATAGGAGGAGAAAACCCTAAGGGATCCTAGTTACTACTCCCCTGTAAAGAATCTTGATGGGTTATCGTTGGGCCTTAGTCCCTTCATAATCTATGCTTGGGAAAGATAAGAGGAGTAGTCGTTAGGATCAATAAGAAAAATTCTAGGTAGAATTTCCTAATCTAGATCTAGTGGATTCAAAAACCCTAGATCCTTAGTCTTATTGTCTTTAGCAAACAACTTTCGACTTTCGATTTTTGTTAAAGCTCGCTTGAGCATAGATTTGAAAATCATTTTTAAAACTAAGTCTCTGTGGGATCGATCCGTACTCGCTGGTCGTGCTACTCTGCACACCGTGTGCTTGCGGTTTTATTTACAAATTTTAAGATTTGAACATCAAGTTTTTGGCGCCGTTGCCGGGGATTTGGCGTTTTAAATTGTTTTCAAATATTTGTTCTTCGTGCGTTATAACTCTCTTTCTTTTTTCTTTAGGTTTCTATATTTAGTTGGTGATTGCTGGAAAACTCAGGTACGCTTCTAATTTCTCTTTTATTATTTTTAGTTAATTACTTTTGCTTTTAGACCTAATCATTTGAATTTACTTAATCACAAAAAAAAAAAAATATATAAAACAAAACAAAAGACATTTCATAATCGTGAAGTAAAATATCAAAATAAAAAAAAAATTCTAAATTAAAATCTTTTACATTCTTGATCATCTTGTTTATTTGTATTTGCATTTTCATAATTAATCTAAGGGCATCAACCCATTAACAAGATAAGGTGGGGATTTCATTACCCTTCCTTAGCCCAAAAACCATCTCCATCATATTGCATTACCTAGACTTTTAATCTTAAAATCAATTAGACGTCAACCTTAAGGAATTCGAGCTCAATAGGACAAGGAACCCTAAGAGTTCTACCAAGTTTGAGTTGTTTGATTAGTTGGTGTCTAGGCAAGTCCCTGAGGGTGGTTTGTTAAATTGGTTCAGTTGCTGGCCTGGCCAACTCGTTTGGTGTCTAGAAAGGCAACGATGAGTGAACCTCCCACCTCTTATACTTACCTGGCTAACTAGTTGATCAATCTCCACTTGGAAGGTTTGAAGGGTCATCTTGGAACAGTTAGGAGCTGTCTAGATTTAGGTTAACCCTAGGATAGATTGAGTTTAATTTATTGATTCACTTGTTTGAAAAAAAAAAAATTAAAATTTAAATTAATTTGGTTACTTTTCTTTAGATTTAGGACTCCTTAGGATCTTCTCTTTAGAACTTTTCTTTCTTTTCCTTATACATAAAAATTTTATTAAAAAAAAAAAAAAATTGTATAAACATCGAGAACCGTACACTTCGTGTGTGGAAAAGAGTGTCGGGTCGTCTAGTTAGAATTGAGTCAATTCCTGTTGTTCCAATGGCTGAACCAATCCAACCCATGACCCTTAAGGATTTGTGTTATCCAGTTGGCTCCATCCAACCATCTTGTATCAGGTTGCCACAACCCACAGCTAACAATTTTGAAATCAAACCTCAAATCATAAATATGCTTCCAAAATTCACAGGATTAGAGGATGCTTATATTTATTAGAGAATTTGAGGAGGTATGTGCAACCATGAAACTGCAATTAACAGAGGATGAGGTCAAACTTAGATTAATCAACTTTGCCCTTAAGGACAATGCTAAGAAGTGGCTTTATAGTCTGCCAAACTATTCTGTCACTACCTGGGAGGGCTTTGTGAGAACATTTTTAAAAAAGTATTTCCCCCATCATAAAACAGCTAGGATTAGGAATGAAATAAATCAATTTTACCAACTAGCTGGTGAATCATTTTGGAAGTACTTTGATCGTTTCAAGAATCTTTTGACCCAATGCCACACCATGGAATAGAAACTTGGAGACTATGCCAGATCATCTATGAGGGATTAGATTCAAACTCAAGAATCATGCTAGAATCCATGTGCCAAGGCCAATTTATGGACAAAGAAACTACTGAAGCTTGGCAATTCTTAGAAGACCTAGCCGAGAAAAATTTACAGTGGGAAACAACTAGGGAACCTGATAAAGCTACACCTTCAAGAGGAGGAATGCATCAAATTCAACCAACCCTAGCATCAGAGGCCAAGATTGCAACCTTAACACGTAGATTGGAAGCCTTAGAATTACAGAGACCAGCCAATGTAAATCAAATATCTGCACCCATGTGTAAAGGGTGCAATGCACAAGACCATGTCTTAGAAGAATGTTCCTACTCGAATGAGTGTGCACAGGTGAATGCCACCTATCAAGGACCATTGAACAATCCCTATGCACCAACATATAACCCAGGTTGGAGGAATCATCCGAATTTCTCATGGTCCCAGAATCCTAATGTAGGCAATCCAAATTTCAATCAGCAAAATCTAAGGTCCAACCCAGTAATGAACAACCCGTCAGGCTTCCATGATAATGACAAGAAAATTACCTCTTTAGAAAAAAGCTAGAAGCCATGATGAAGACACATACCAGCTTTATGCAAACACGGGTCAACTCATAAATAATAACACCCAAGCTATAGCCCGTCTGGAAATGCAAGTAAGTCAGCTGGCTTCGACCATTAGTGAACGAGAACATGGTAGGTTACCTAGCCAACCTGAGCCAAATCCTAGAAACCAAAATGGTCCACGACCCCAACAAGGAAATCAAGTTAATGGTGTAAATGCCATTCATACCTTAAGATCAGGAAAACAAATAGACAATAAGGTAGTTGCACTTGATGATATAGATGACTCATCTGCCGAGTCACCTTCTAAAACTACTACCTTTCAACCTCAAGCACCAGAAACTGAAAATTCACCTAATCCAGTACTTAAAAGTCCTAGAGCTCCTTTTTCAAACAGACTGAAATCCAATAAATCTGAACATTTAGACAAAATTTTAGAGGTATTTAAACAAGTCCAAGTTAATATTCCTCTTTTAGATATAATCCATCAGGTTCCAACTTATGCCAAATTTTTAAAAGATCTCTGCACTAGGAAAAGGACCACTAATGTACCAAAGAAAGCATTTTTGGCTGCAAGTGTCAGTTCATACCTATCTAGCCATGTGCCAATTAAATATAAGGACCCTGGAGCTCCAACAATTTCTTGTGTTATTGGAGAAACCAATATAAAAAAGGCCTTGCTAGATCTAGGAGCTAGTGTGAATATCCTTCCATATTCGGTGTATGAACAACTAGGATTAGAAAAATTCAACCTACTGGGATCACATTACAGTTAGCCGATAGATCTCTCAGGATCCCTAAGGGAATGGTCGAGGATGTTCTGATAAAGGTTGAAAATTTTATTTTTCCTGTAGATTTTATTGTTTTAGAGACTGAGCCAGTTGCGAATCCTAAAGGACATATACCTGTCATTTTAGGAAGACCATTCTTAGCTACGGCCAATGCTGAAATCAATTGTCGAAATGGTCTAATGAAGTTATCCTTTGGGAATATGACCATTGAGCTTAATGTTTTTAACTTAGAACAGGAATCCTCTTCTCATGCTGATGTCAATATAGTCCAAGATGGTATTTATGAATCCATTGACATTAGTGATGATGAAGTCGACCTAGAGTCTAACCCCTGGTTAATCCATGAGTCTGAGGATGTCAATGAAATACTTAAAGAAAATCAGATTAATCAGGAATCGACACTTTCTACTGAACCAATCATTGAGATGGTAAACTCATCACCTAAACCATCGATAGAGGAAGCACCCATTTTAGAACTGAAGCCCCTCCCAGAACATCTCAAGTATGCATATCTAGGACCCAAAGAAACTTTGCCTGTAATAATTGCATCAGACCTAGATCCCAAGCAAGAGGAGGAGTTAGTGTCAGTTCTAAAAGCAAATCAAGAAGCAATAGGTTGGACCATAGCAGATATCAAAGGAATAAGCCCTTCTATAGTTCAACATAGAATATACTTAGAGGAAGAGGCTAAACCAACAAGAGAAGCCCAAAGAAGGCTTAATCCAGTTATGAAGGATGTAGTTAAAAAGGAGATTCTGAAACTCCTAGATAGTGGAATAATTTATCCTATTTCTGATAGCTCTTGGGTAAGCCCAGTTCAAGTAGTACCCAAGAAATCTGGAGTAACAGTGGTCCAAAATGATGCAAACGAACTTATCCCAACTAGGACCCAAACGGGATGGAGGGTCTGTATAGACTATAGAAAGTTGAATGCTGCGACAAGGAAAGATCACTTTCCTTTGCCATTTATTGATCAAATGTTGGAAAGACTAGCCGGACAAGAGTTTTACTGTTTTCTTGATGGATACTCCGGTTACAACCAGATCCCCATAGCCGCTGAAGATCAAGAAAAGACTACATTCACCTGTCCATTTGGTACTTTTGCCTATAGACGAATGCCCTTTGGACTATGTAATGCACCGGCAACCTTTCAGAGATGCATGATCAGCATATTTTCAGATATGATAGAACGATTTCTAGAAATTTTTATGGATGACTTTTCTGTTTTTGGCCTAACCTTCTCCGAGTGTCTGAATCACTTGCAATTAGTTCTAGAACGATGTAAGGAGAAGCACCTAGTTCTCAACTGGGAAAAATGTCAGTTTATGGTCAAACAGGGAATAGTTCTTGGCCATGTCATTTCTAAAAAGGGGATTGAAATGGACAAGGCCAAAATAGATCTAATTGCAAGTCTTCCACCACCTAAATCTATGAAAGAAATACGTTCATTTTTAGGTCATGCTGGATTCTATAGAAGGTTTATTGCCAACTTTAGCAAAGTAGCACGTCCATTGACTAATCTTTTGGCAAAGGATACCAAATTTGAATTTACTCATGAGTGCTTGGAATCCTTTGAATTTCTAAAAAATGCACTTGTATCAGCTCCAATCATTCATCCTCCTGTCTGGTCTGAACCATTTGAATTAATGTGTGATGCGTCCGATCATGTTGTGGGCGCAATCTTAGGTCAACGGATAAATAAGCTGCCTAGAGTGATATATTATGCAAGTAAAACCTTAAATGATGCGCAGCTTAACTACACCACAACTGAGAAGGAGTTCCTTGCCGTTGTCTTTGCTTTAGAGAAATTTAGATCTTATTTGGTTGGGACCCATACCATTGTTTACACCGATCACTCAGCCATTAGACATCTCCTAGCAAAGAAGGATGCCAAGGCACGCTTAATCAGATGAATTTTGCTCCTACAAGAATTTGACCTAGAAATTAGGGACAAGAAAGGCACTGAGAACGTTGTAGCAGATCATTTGTCCCGAATTCCAGTTGCACCATCTAGTGAACCACCCATCAATGAATCTTTTCCAGATGAGCAACTCATGTCTGTGTCTACTGAACCTTGGTTTGCTGATATTGTAAATTATTTAGCCATAGGCAAGATACCTTCTCATTGGACTAAGCAGGATAAATATAAATTTTTTGCCCAAGTGAAGTATTTCATTTGGGATGATCCTTATCTTTTTAAACAATGTCCTGATCAAATTATTAGAAGGTGTATCCCAGATAACGAAGTCATGAATATTTTATCTTTTTGTCATGATCAAGCATGTGGGGGTCACTTCGCGTCTAAGAAAACTGCTGCTAAGGTTCTCCAATGTGGTTTTTATTGGCCCAATTTGTTTAAGGATGCTCATGAATATTGTAAAAGTTGTACTCAATGTCAGAAATTGGGCCGAATCACCAAGCGACACATGATGCCACTCAACCCAATCTTGGTAGTTGAAGTTTTTGATGTTTGGGGGATCGATTTCATGGGACCATTTCCAAATTCCTTTGGAAATGAATATATTCTAGTAGCAGTTGATTATGTTTCAAAATGGGTAGAAGCAATTGCATGTAGAACACCCGATAGCAAAATGGTCATTAAGTTTCTTAAAGAAAATATTCTCTCCCGTTTCGGTATTCCTAGGGCAATCATTAGTGATCGGGGAACCCATTTTTGTAACCGACCTTTTGCAACATTGATGAAAAAGTATAATGTCACCCACAAATTGGCCACACCATATCATCCTCAAACTAGTGGGCAAGTTGAAGTGTCAAACCGACAAATCAAACAGATCCTGGAAAAAACTGTTAGTGCCAATAGAAAGGATTGGTCTTTAAAATTAATTGATGCACTTTGGGCATACCGAACCGCTTTCAAGACCAATCTAGGAATGTCTCCTTATAGGATTGTGTTTGGTAAACCATGTCACTTGCCTATTGAGATAGAACACAAAGCCATGTGGGCCATCAAACAACTAAATACAAATTTGAACGATGCTGGAAACCATAGGAAGCTTCAATTGAATGAATTAGAAGAACTTAGAAATGAAGCCTATGAAAATGCAAGGATATACAAGGAACGAACCAAAGCATTTCATGATCAATCAATTATAAGAAAAACTTTCAATATCGGACAAAAGGTGCTCTTATATAACTCTAGATTACATCTGTTTCCAGGAAAGCTTAGGTCTAGATGGACAGGACCATTTTTAGTAAAGGAAGTTTTTTCACACGGAGCTGTTGAGATTGAAAATCCAAGTAATGGTGTTATCTTTAAAGTTAATGGTCAACGATTAAAACCATTCTTGGAATTACCTGTCAAGACTGTTGAAGATGCCATGGTTCTTTATGAACCAACTTATTCTGATTAAGTTGCTTCGAGGTTTGGTCTGGCTGAAGACATAAAACTTAGCGCTTCTGGGAGGCAACCCAGCTTATTTAAATTCTAATGTTTTCTTTGTTTTCAGTTTGCTTAGGACAAATAAATTAGATAAACTCCATTGGGGACAATGTCGGTCAAGTTGAGGGGAGAGCTTGAACAAAATCAGGTGTTATCATTTCCTTTTCCTTCCACTATGAGTTATTTCTTGCATTTAATATATTATGTAAAAAAAATAAAAAAATAAAAAATATATATATATATATATGAAATAAATTAATCTATAAAAGAAATAAGAGTAAGTTAGAAAGTAATTGCTAATGTAGTGAGTCACGGAGAAGATTAGCTGGTTAGACTCTTGGTGGCTTAGGTCATTTAAAGACTATTAGCACTTCCAATTGCACATGCACACTAACAAGGTAAAGTAGGTGTTAATTGTAAGGCCAATTAAGGATTTGAGTATTATTTAAATTAGATAATTTTCTCTACACCCCAATTGAAAAATTTGAATTTAAGGAAAGAGCTACCTGCCTGAAATAAAATGCAAAACACAGAGTAAATGTGGATTGCCCTAAGCCTAGTAACTGGGTCTCTTCACCTAAGTCAAGTGTTGAGATTCGCGTCAAACGGTGGTGGGAAGGCCAGGATGCTCAGCAAAAAAAAAAAAAAAAAAAAAAAAAAAAAAAAAAAAAAACAGTGTGAAAGCTACCTTAGTTCTTTGTTTAATCTGGGGTGTATAGAAAATTAATCGAACTAAGTTATGAAAAATGATACAACTGGCCTGTACAAGTTAATACTGAAATACTAAGTTAGTTATCACTCACACAAGTGCTATAAAACTTTAAGTGTACTCTAAGAAAGCTTCTAAGTAGACTGACTACCGATTCTAATTCGAAGCTCATTACTTAGTAATACTAGAAAACTTCTTGAATTTCGATCTTAAATTAATTTGCATAGGAAGGATCTTTTTGGAATATGATCTTATTTTGGTACATTGCTAAGGGACTAGCAATGATTAAGTTGGGGGGTGTGATTTATGTCACAAATTGACATAAAAAGTATCAATTAATATCTAAATTATCTAACTTTATTAAGAAATTGATACTTGTTATTATATTTTGCAGAAGAAGAGATCATCAATAGAAAGAACAAGGAAAGAAATTCCAACGGCGTAAATTTTATGCAAAACGGAGTTAAATTGACCCAGGAATTGAAGAATGAAGAAAGAAGACTCAATTGGGTCAAATCCGAGTCAAATCAGATCAAAATTGGTCAAAAATCAACTGATTTGGTGATCTGGTTGGTCGCCTGGTCCACAGCAACAGGCGCATGGACCATGGACCCATCGGCGCACCATAAACCCCCTAAAACCTCTTAGTCCCACATCGGAAGTTTTGAAAACCTTATAACCCCCAAATGCCTATAAAAAGCCCCCAAAGGCCCTTGTTTTATGTATTCTTCCTTCCGATCAAGCTTGTAACCCTAGATAGTGGGGTTTTTAGCTCTCTTTTCAAGCCTCGAGCTTTGAGGTTTTTGTAATAAATTTTTTTTATATATAAAATCTTATTTTTATGCAATTTCATCTCTTTACATTATGCAATTTATTTTTCTTGCAATTAGGATAGTTTAATTTATGCAATTTAATTTTATGCAATTAGGTTAGTTTAAATTATGCAGTTTAAATTTATGCAATTAGGATAGTTTAATTTATGAAATTAGGGTAGTTTATTTTTCTGTATTTAAATTTTGCAAGTAGATTTAGATCATGTCTAGCTAAGCATCCCTTCTAGGGTTTGCGATGAAGCTAGATCATGAGTAGGGATTTTACATAGGGTTCTTTCTTTTTCTTAGGATTTATTTTTCTTCCTCTTTTGCCAAAAATTTTTGATGAACTACAGTTGGGTCAGAGTCCCTTCATAGTTCATGCTTGATTCAGTGCATAGGAGGAGAAAACCCTAAGGGATCCTAGTTACTACTCCCCTGTAAAGAATCTTGATGGGTTATCGTTGGGCCTTAGTCCCTTCATAATCTATGCTTGGAAAAGATAAGAGGAGTAGTCGTTAGGATCAATAAGAAAAATTCTAGGTAGAATTTCCTAATCTAGATCTAGTGGATTCAAAAACCCTAGATCCTTAGTCTTATTGTCTTTAGCAAACAACTTTCGACTTTCGATTTTTGTTAAAGCTCGCTTGAGCATAGATTTGAAAATCATTTTTAAAACTAAGTCTCTGTGGGATCGACCCGTACTCGCTGGTCGTGCTACTCTGCACACCGTGTGCTTGCGGTTTTATTTACAAATTTTAAGATTTGAACATCATAGGCCCACACCAAATATCCTCCCAGAATCTAATTTGTGAGCCATCTCCCAGTATGAAGGAGAGACAATTCCAAAAGGCCTTGAGTTGTTTACTGATATCCTTCCAAACTGAAAATATTATTTCGAAACTTTTTTGACTCTCATGTTGAATTTCTTCTTAATATAGTAAGCTTGCTTGATTTGCTTCCACCAAGGGATTCGAAACCTACCATGAATTTTCAAGCCCATTTTGCTAAGAGTGCAAGATTCATTTGTTCAATATTCTTAATTCCTAGGTCATTATATTCTTTAGATCTACAAACATAATCCTAGTTCACTGAGCAGTGAAATCTACTATTTTTTTCCTGCCCTTTCCATAAGAAGGCACATCGCAATTGGTCAATCTTCTTAAGCACCCAACTAGGAAGTTTAAACACCGATATGTAGTATGATGGTAGGGCAGTCATCACAGAATTAATCAGAGTAACTCGACCGTCCCAAGAGAGGAATCTACCTTTCAAAATACCTAACCTTGAATAGAGTTTCTCCAACAAAGTCAATCAACAATGCTTCAGAATTTTCTTACCATATAATGAAAGATCAAGGTAAGTAAACGTAAACATCTCTCTTTTGTAATTCATCAATAATGCAAACGACTCTACTTTAGCATCTAGAATATTCATACACATTATGAAACTTTTATGGAAGTTGATTCTTAGTCTTGAAGCTCCTTCACGAGTTAGAAGGATAGTCTTCGCCGTAATCACACTAAGTTTCATACCAACACAAAATAGGATTATATCATCCACAAACTACAATTGCTTGATGCCTTTTAAAATACTATTAGATCCAATCCCTTTGATCAACCCAATTGTTCCTCCCTTTATAAGCAAAACATTAGTGATAAGAATGAATAGTGTCGGGGACAAAGGGTCACCTTATCTTAGACTTTGTCTACATCTAATCTAGTTCCCTGATGTTTCATTTATGAGGACTGCAACTGATGCCGAAGATAACAAGCTATAGATCCAACCAATCCATACTTTAAAAAACCCCTTGGCCTGAAGAATTGTAAAAAGAAAATCTCAATTGATCTTGTCAAAAGCCTTCTCAAAATCTAGTTTACAAAACACACCTTTGTGATCTGATCTTCTGCCGACGGCTAGTATCTCATGAGCACTCAAAAAGTTTTCTACAGTTGATCTTTCTTTAATAAAAGCTAATTGAGATTCATCAACAAGTCAGAAAAGACATTTGGCCAATCTTTCAGCGAGTATCTTTGAGATGATTTTGTAAAGATCATTGAGAAGATAAATCGATCTAAAATCACGAGCAGTTAGAGCACCTTCCTTCTTGGGGATGACTGAAATAAAAGCATAATTAAACCTAGAAGATTCCAAGGTGTCTTTATGGAAAGCAACAAACAAACACAAAAGATCACCATTGATTAAGTTCTAAAATCATTTGAAGAAAGCAAAAGAGAAGCCATCGGTCCGGATGTTCTTTGGTTATTATCATTTATAACGATATAGAAAATATGAACCTGCGAAGCTGTTGAATGCCCAATAGGTACGACCAGTTCATGGAAGCACTAGGTGGCCGGCAATTCGATCGAACACCATTTGCAAGTCACCTTCCAAGGTGCATGCTCTTCCCTTCTGAGAGGAAACATTCTGTGATCTCAATTCACAGGATTGCGCCTCACAACCATTTGTTTTAATTGAGCCATCAAAATTAAATTTGAGCTAGCCAGGATGAGGTGGTGTACATTCCAAACGACAGCATTAGTGCATGACCACAATCTGGCAATAAAAATAGTAGTATAGGCTCCACCAAAAGTAGCATACATTAAAATAGAATAATGACAACACATTGTATGTAGGTCCAATTTTCTATAGTAAAGGTCTATTTGCAATCCCCTTTCCTCTTCCAACAATGGAAATCTCGGATATACACATCTCGGACAGGGCTAAATTTCAAGGATCATAACGGAAAGTATTGATATATATACCATATTATCCCCCCTGACATACTGATTTTGCTAATAATAAAAATTAAAGTTTATGGCAACCCAGCATTTTCCTATATCTATCTATATATATACACACGTTTCTTTCACATAAACTGGTTAATTTTTGTCCAGTTGACTGTATGGCATCTTTTTAGCTAGAATGAAGCGGGCATTCTTTCTCTTCTTCATTGTAATAATTTGGAACCTCATTCAAAAAGATTAGTTAAAAAGATATCATATCCTTGCACACTTTCCTCATTTAAATATTGACAAAATTGTGTTGAAATCTATTCAAATCGAATCACAAATACCACATTATCCGTAACTGATCTAAATGGACTCAAACTATCAATTCTGATATCTTTTATAACCACTGGAAACCTCATACAAAAAGAGTAGTTAAGAAGGTATTATTTGAATTTCTTGTTTCTATATAAGCATTAAGATCTATCCGATATATAGCTAATACAGGACTAAATACACACATGTACGGATCCTCACAATTTCTATCTATTTTTTTTTTTATTTTTTGCCTCAAGCTCCATTTTTTGCCCAATCTTTCTATATAACTTTCTCGCTTTTTTCTCTCCCATGGATGAGAAAATGGAAGACATTTTTTCTTGCTTCACGATGTTTCATTGTGTAACTGTTACATCTCATGTTCCATAAGTTAGAGAATGAGTAATCATCTTGTAAAAGAAAAAAATGGGGGAGGGGCTAACAAAAAACACCGTGAGGAATACAACTTTTAACTATTAGATGATACACTAATGCAACTTTTAACCCATGGTTCCATATGCTCTTTCAATATTATGTTATAACTTTTTTCCTTTTTTGGGACAAGATGTATTGTTGACCTGTTGTATTTTAAAAGGAGAAAGTTGGGGTTGCTGCTAGCGAGCAGGGACTAGTGACACCAAGTACAAGCATCTCTCAAGAGATCAAGGTTTAGATGTGTGATAGTCCCACATTGGTGGGATAGAAAAATTAATGAGGTATAAAATAATTTAAGTGGGCCACAACCATAACTTGGACTATAGCATTTTGGGCCGCATTGTTTCAGATCCAACAAGTTATGGGTTGGGGTTGGGACGTTACGAATGGTATCAGAGCCACTCTCGGGAGTACTATCATGTGGAGTCATGTACTATCATGTGGAGTCATGCTGGAACAAATTGTGCATCCGATGAGGTACCTTCGATCCGACGAGGGAAAGTTCCTGACAAAGACGTCAGAAATTTAAGTGAGGAGATTATGATAATCCCACATCGGTGGGATAGAAAAGTTAGTACGAGATTATGATAGTCCCACATCGGTGGGATAGAAAAGTTAGTAGGGTATAAAATAATTTAAGTGGACCACAACCATAACTTGGGCTATAGCATTTTGGATCATATGGTTTCGGGTTTAAGGCTAGGGCATTACAAGGTGTGTATCTACTACCATCCTTGTAGAATACTATTATCATAACGTGGATCAAAGCATGAGGTATAACAGAATATTATGCTTATTTCCTTACCATATCAATATCATATCTTTTAGATATTTTTGTCCATAGCGCTCAAACTTGATTGAACCCTTAACTCGTACCTCTTCACCATTGATCGCCCACCTACCATGTACTAAGCGAGAAGAGGGTAAAGCGATCAAGAAGAGGCCAATTCTGGAGGCTTATTTATTGTTAAATCAATGATATTTCATCTTTCCAGAGCCTTGGTTAATCTTAATCAGGATTGACTCAATGAAATCTAGTGCGAGGCCAATTTGGATAAATAGAGAACCGTACAAAAAGAAATTCATGTGAATATGAAAATAATAGGATCTAATATGAAAATATTGAAGATTCATTGCAAGGGAAGTGCCCAAATTATTTTCATGGAGAGGACGGTATCAATCTTAATCATTCAATTGCTAACCTGATCAATTTTTTGTAATCAAAATAACATTTAAGAATTAGCACCAAAAACTACTATTATGATAATATTAAAATGTGATGACTCCTATTAATTACCGGAACTCATGAGATTTAATAGCAGCATAGTAAGTTGGTGCAAGGAAATCTATCACGACTCGTTCCAGACATGTAGTTTGATCATAAATGTTCCAAAAAAAAAAAAAACTCTATATATATGCCTTTGGTTACAGTCTTTCAGCGCGAAGCTGCTGAATGCCCGCCCAATACGTAGGACCAGTTCATGGGAGCACCGGGTGGTCGGCAATTCGATCGAACACCATTTGCAAGTCACCTTCCAAAGTGCATGCTCTTCCCTTCCGAGAGGAAACATTCGGCGATCTCAATTCACAGGATTGCACCTCACTAACCCTTTGCTTCAATTCAGCCATCAAAACTAAATTTTAGCTGGCCAGGATGAGGCGGTGTACATTCCAAACAACAGCATTAATGCATGACCACAATCTGGCAATAAAAATAGCAGTATAGGCTCCACCAAAAGTAGCATATATTAAAATAAAATAATGACAACACATTGTATGTAGGTCCAATTTTCGATAGTAAAGCTCTACCTGCAATTGCCTTTCCTCTTCCAACAATGGAAATCTCAGACATACATATCTCGGACAGGGCTAAATTTTAAGGATCATAACGGAAAGTATTGATATATATGTCATATTTCCCCCCCCCCCGACATACTGATTTTGCTAATAACAAAAATTGAAGTTTATGGCAACCCAGCATTTTCCGATATCTATCTATATACATAAACGTTTCTTCCACATAAACCGGTTAATTTTTGTCCAGTTGATTGTATTACATCCGTTTAGCTAGAATGAAGAGTCCATTCCCTCTATTCTTCGTTGCAGTCTTCGTCGTTGCTGCTTTACATGTTCGTAATGCCGGTGGAGCTGCATATATTTCGAAGACCATCAATGTGGATCTCAATGGCAGGGGAGATTTCAAGACCATCCAAGAGGCCATCGATTCAGTGCCTGCCAACAATAGCCAATGGATACGAATTCATGTCTCGGCGGGAGTCTACAAGTAATGTCTATCTATCTTATGATGAGCTTGATCAAAACCCAACCTCCTTTCTGATGGATACCAAGTTACGTGTAGGCTTCATGCAGGGAGAAGGTGTTGATAGAAGACCATCAAGGGTTCATCCTACTGGAAGGCGACGGGCGTAAAAGCACGGTGATCGAGTGGGGCGACTACAATGGTGATCCCGGGAACCATGATCCCCTCCACTCCGCGACTTTTACAGCACGTGCGGACAATTTTGTCGCTAAATATATTACTTTCAAGGTTTTTTTTTCCCAAAAAAATCTTTTATATTTATATGGCTAGTCTACAGCTACTACAGGAGCCGTGAATTTTCCCTATTTATTTAGACATTTCTTTCTATCTTCGTTATGATAATGTGGTCTAATATTAGGAGTGCCTACTCAGGCATTTCTTTAGGAAGTTTGGATTAGTGCCTACACAGGCAATTTTAGGAGTGCAATAGAATGCCTACTCAAAGAAATGAAGAATAGATAACATGCATGGTCAAAACTGTTTCGATCCTTGAGAAGATCACAATCCCAGTTTTTAAGCTAGACAATCTTATAGCCTCATTGGAAAATCAGATAGCTCTCTTTCTTGCCCCTCACATGCATAGCATCGACGTGGCCTCACCGCATGGAATTAGGCCATCCTTGTAAATATTAGCGTAGATATTCTCGAAACAGCATTCCATAAGGAGAGATTATTGCTATACTGCCTTTTTGTACAGGGTCTGAAACAAATTTATACTTGAAACTTTGCAGAATAGTGCTGGTCCCGTGGGGCAAGCAGTGGCAGCTTTGTTGCGAGGGAACTACTCCGCTTTCTATAGCTGTGGCTTCATTGGCATCCAGGACACACTTTATGATCAAAAGGGACTCCACTACTTCAAAGACTGCTATATTGAGGGTGCGACTGACTTCATATATGGAAGCGGCCAATCTATCTATGAGGTGTGGAAAGAAAAAACTTTTGGCCATTCCTGGTTCAACCAACCATAGTATACCATATCAAAGTTTCTAGACCTGAGTAGCTTGGAATCAGAATCAGGATTAGAATGAGATTCGAATAGTAGGGTATTGTGTGTATGCTAGAATGACATTTAAACTACAAACAGAGTATTGTATGTATCTTGGTGGTTCTGGTTGACTAGCCTAATTTTGTTTGGTTTTTGGGCAAAACAAATATTTACTCCCCTGGCTGTACATTTTTCTTCTCCTCCCTTTTAGTAAAATCTAGGTGGCTGTCTTGCCTCCTCTTACATCAGGAAAAGAAGAGAGAGAGATTTGAATACTAGAGAAGAATAGGGATTAGATTTTGAAGGATCAGTGCAGTTCCATTCTCTTCTGAATTCGGAATGAGAATAGAACTCCTCCAAATCAAATGACTGAAATAAGAGTTAATCATCCCTATGTCTATTCCAGAGTCCAACCCTCCCAACCAAACATACCTTACCAGCCTAGATTTTGCATCGTTAACACTCTACCATAAGCATCATTCTTCTTGATTAATTTATCATTAAAGTCGAATAACAATTAATTTGCTTTTTCTAAATCATGCAGTGCTGCACAATATATACGGTTGAACGAGCTGGTGTTGTGACAGCTCAGGGAAGGCAAGGCCCTACTGAGGAGAATGGGTTTGTCTTCAAGAAGTGTGTTGTGAATGGGACTCAAAAAGCCAGTTTAGGGAGAGCATGGGGACGTTATGCACGGGTGATATTTCATATGACTTTCATGTCGGACATTGTGAATCCTCAAGGGTGGGATGCTTGGCTTGGGAATATGTAAGTTAATCCCCTTGTTATAATTCTTCACGCACATGATTGCCGAATTATCTTTCAATAATTATCATAAAGAGTCTTCACAGGTTCACTGTGAGTTTTTTATGCATCATTTTAGATTTCCTGTCAAAGAAAAAAAAAATTTCATTTTAACTTGTCCGAATTGAGGTTTGGCCCTAGAATGAAAGCCATTAAACGTGCAAGCTCTAGATTTCCATGGCCATTTTATTTTTCAGTTGAAATCATGCTGTAGTACACCACATATTCACAACAATAGCTGTGTTGTTCTTGTGATTGTTGCCTAGCTGACTAGAACACTGGCATCAGTGTGGAGAATGTGGAATCAAACAACTTGGGCATCTCATATCCAAGGGATTTTATTGATGTTGTTAGAGGCCTACTAGCTTTTATGACATGGTTCAAAGACTGACAATCCTTGTCTTCACAGCAAAAAAGGTCACATGAATCGCCACATGGCTTCAACAGTCAATAAGATAATTTGCTACCTTGGTTTCCTTCTCTGAGATGCTGCTGAGTCTACTTCTTTATTTGTGTTACTAGATTAACAATCCTTTTTTTTTTTTTGATGAAAGTTACTAGATTAACAAGCATCTATATTCATAGAAACACGTTGACATTGTTCTGTAGTTGTTCTGTAGTCTGTTTATCATAGTTTAACATGTATGAATATGTATGCTCACTACCTTCCATTGATTAATTTTTGTTTGTAATGATACATCAGAGAATATATAAGCTTCGTGGAATCTGGTTGTTTCGGACCTGGATCAAATACATCACAACGGGTGAAGTGGATGAAGACACTAAGCCCTTCCGAGCTGAGGAAGTTCACTGATATTACATATATTGATATTGGAGGATGGATTGGTGCACAACCCTAAATCTAATTGTATTCAAATTGATCTTAATAATGCACAACTTCTGATCTAACTTGTCTCCTTACATTGTTGCATGTACTCTCTCCCTATTTGTTGCATCACTGGAGGATATGATTATGTTGTCCTGTTGTGAAGTTTAATAAAATCAAACAACCTATTTTGCTAGTTATATTCTTAGTTGCTTGCCATTCAATGGTCTTGATGTTTTTGGACAATTCTTATCGAAGATCAATGATTATGATACATTCCAAATAACAGACAACTACCAACAAACAAGCAGCATAGGCAATGATGCATGATAAAAAATCTGGCAATGAAAACAGCAGCCGGCTCCTCCATTTTCCATCAAAAAAGGAAATAGCTGCAGGCTCCACAAAAAGTAGCATATGTTAGAATAAAATGATGATATCGCTGTATCAAGGCATTGTTTTCAATGTTCAGTAACTTGCATTTGTTGGAGCCACTGAACTTTGACAAATCATGTGCATGACAAACCCCAAACATTCTTTGGTTTTGAATAACCAAGACTTCTAGGAGAAATTGCAGCGAAAATGTTATTAGCCATGTGTAGGTGAATTAAGCTTGATTTCCACAATGGAAATATCATATAATACATATTTGGGAGAAGGCTAAATTGTAAGGATCGCAACAAATGGTATTGATATATGCCATATTTTTTCCCCTGCCATACTGGATTTTTGTAATAATGATATTAAAGTTTATGGCAACCCAACATTTTCTTATATATGCATATACATGTATATATTTGTGTCTTCCCTGTACACTGGTTAGTTTTTGTCCAATTGGCTGTATTACCTCTATCTAGCTATAATGAAGTTGGCATTCTCTCTCTTCTTCCTTGTGGTCTTTGTCTCTGTCACTTTACATGTTCATGAAGTCAATGGAGCTGCAAATATTTCAAAGACCATCAATGTCAATCTCGATGGTACCGGAGATTTCAAGACCATCCAAGAGGCCATCAATTCAGTGCCTACCAACAACAGCCAGTGGATTCGAGTTCATGTCTCGGCAGGAGTCTACTCGTAATGCCATCTTGTGATCAGCTTCATTAGTATTCACCCACCTTTCCAATGGACACTAATTTATGTGCGGGTTTCATGCAGGGAGAAGGTGAACATACAAAACGATCTACGGTTCATCCTACTGGAAGGGGATGGACGTGACAAAACATTGATTGAGTGGGGGGACTATGCCGGCGACCCTGCGAACCATAGTACTTACACCTCTGCGACTTTCACATCACGTGCAGATCACTTTGTTGCGAAGAATATTACTTTCAAGGTTTTTATCACAATCGTTAACATTTTTAGCTAGACCACACAATTGTTATAGGAGTTGTGAATGTTGCTATTTATTTGTATATTTAGCTCGATATTTGTTAGAACAATACAAAAGAGGTGGGCATCGGTATTATCGAAAAATCCTTTGATAATCAATTGCGGCATTGCATGTGGAGTTGTATCTTTTGTGCGAAAGAATGATAGATCTTCTTTTGCAAGGTGATCTATTGGATCACATTTCATATAACTTTCAAAGCATGATGTCAGCTTCATGGCCTATAATATGCATGGAATGATGAGACTGGAGTGCTTTAAAAAGTGTGCGGAGCATGATCCAATGTTTCATCTTGCAAGAGAAGATTGATCATTCTTTCGCACGAAAGATACAACCCGAAGCCTGCCTATCCTGGATCTAGCCGCACCAAGCTACTCTATTGCTAAATGCTTTTTACGCAGGGTCTGAAATAAATTTATATTTCAAATTCTGCAGAATAGTGCCACTGCGGTAGGGCAAGCAGTGGCAGCTGTGATACACGGGAACCATTCTGCGTTCTATGGCTGTGGCTTCATTGGCGTCCAGGACACGCTTTATGATCAAGGCGGACTACATTACTTCAAGGAATGCTATATTGAGGGTGCAACGGACTTCATATTTGGAAATGGCCAATCTATCTATGAGGTACGGAAAGAAAAGACTTCTTAATTCGTTGGAAGCTGGCTTGGCTATTCCTGGTTCAACCAGCTCTGGTACCATATCAAAGCTTCTCGAGTTACATCAATCCACTCGTGCCTCATGGCCTGAAGAACTTTCTATGCAAGTAGATAAGCAACCTCAGCATTACTCAAAAGGGTAGTATCTAAACAGCACCTTCTGTTTGAAGCATCCAAGTTGGTTTTAGCTAGGGATCTCTTTGGATCAGTTGCTTGTCTTGAAACCAACTCAAGATCTCCTACGTTCTTTCTTAAAATAAGTCATGTTGTATCAACATAACATTTACGTTGCTACAAGAACATTTCGGTAGTTTTTTTTTTTTTTCCAAAGGAACATTTTTTTTAATGTCAACCCAAAATTGTCTCAGAAAGAATATGAACGATGTGGAACACAACAGGGAATACCTCCAGGTTTTAGCAATGTAGTTGAGCAAAAAAGTTAGGTTTAGATCCAAATCCTAAGCACAAAACCAGTTTGAGTCAAGACCTGCCCTGGCAGGACCTTAAGGCAAAACCGTGCCATTTGCACCAATCTGATTAGCTTGATCAGTTTGAAACTTGGTAGCCTAGATTTTGCATGGCAAACAAGCATCACTCTTTTCCATTTATGGCTGAAGGCCAATAACAATTGATTCGCTTTGTATAAATCATGCAGGGATGCGCGTTATTTACGGTCCAACGAGACGGCGTTCTGACGGCACAGTCAAGGGAAAGCCCTACCGAGGAGAACGGGTTTGTCTTCAAGTATTGTAATGTGGGTGGGACTCAAAAAGCCAATTTAGGGAGAGCATGGAGAAATTATGCACGAGTAATATTTTATGAAACCTTCATGTCGGACATTGTGAATCCTGAAGGATGGGATGCTTGGAATGGCAAGGAGTAAGTTAATCCCTCTTGGCCTAATTATTTGCATATATTGTTTCCAACTATTTTTCAGCAATCACCATGAAGAACCTCTGCAGCTTCCCTGCGCCAGCAAAAAGAGAAATTTCACGATTAGAGGTTTGGTTGTAAGATAAAAGCCATTAAAGTTCATTCTGATAGATATCACTTATGCCTCTTGAGACAGTTTCTAGGTTCTCGGAGGGTTTTTGTTATAGATTTGTTCTTGTGATCGTTGCTATGGTAATTGATCGGATATGGACTGGGGTATTTTTTTTAGAACTCACGCTAATCTCGATTTCAATCGGATCACATAAAATTCAACTCATTCAGATCAAGTCGGGTTGGATACCCGGCGGGTCGGTTGCCACCCCAACTAGCTTCTTGTATTTTGTTGTTTTCTGTGCTGGATACCCAGCAAACAACTTGTTATTCTTGTCATTTCTTTTGGGCTCTTGGTTAATTCTCTATCCTTGTACTCTCGTTTTATCCACTATGAAATTTGTAGTTATCAATTGATGTGCTCATAAAAAAGAAGAAAGAAAATATCTAAGGGATTTTATTGATTTCATTAGGGGCTACTAGCTCTTATGACATATCTCAAAGAGTGATGTGTTCGTTGTGTTTGCAGCAGAAAAGGTCATATCAATCACTACATGGCTTCAATGGCCACCTCGGTTTCCTTCTCTAAGATGCTGCAGAACTCTACTTCCTAATTTTTGTTACTAGATGTTGACATTGTACCGCAGTCTGTTTTTCATAGTTTTAATATGTCTAAATGTGTATGCTCGTTACCTTTCTATTGATTAAATTTTGTTTGTAATGATCCATCAGAGAGGATATAACTTTCGTGGAATCCAGCTGTTCTGGACCCGGATCAAATACATCACAACGGGTGAAGTGGATGAAGGAACTAAGTCCCGATGAGCTGAAGAAGTTCACCGATATGTCATACATTGACAGGGAAGGCTGGATTAATGCACAACCCTAATTTAATTGTATTCAAACCGTGTTAATAACGCATAACTTCTGGTGTAACTTGTCTGCTTACATTGTTCTATCACAGGAAGTTATGATCACGTTGTCCTCTTTTGATATTTAATAAAATCAAATATTCTATTTCGTTGTCGGGAAATATGACAGCTATTCTTAGTTGTTTGCCATCCTGTGGTCTTGATTTTTCTTGGAAAATTCCTATTGAAGATCGACGATTATGATACATTGGTCATGGGCAAGAATGGTGTTATTTAGCTGTGTTTTACAAATTAGGAACATTGTTGAGATCAGGATATTTCCTATGGACTATTATGGAAGAAGATTATGGGTTTCAATACCATTAATTCTCCTTAAGTATTTCCTTAATTATTGGATGGATTGGATGCGGTTCTATCTCTTCCAATTATGACAACGTTGTTCTGTTTAGAAATTTAATATATAGAAACAAACTTTCTATTTCGTTATCATCACATATGGTACGTAGCCATCCTTAGTTGTTTGCCATCCTATGGTCTTGATTTTTTTTGCAAAATTACTATTGGAGATGGACGATTATGATATATCGGTCATTAGCAAGAATGGTATTATTTTAGCTGTATTTTATAAAATAGGATCATTGCCGAAATCAATGCCGACAGAGAATATTTCCAATGAATTATTATGGAAGAAGATCATGGGCTTCAATACCTTCTATGTTCTCGGTCAGCAATTTTGAGGGTGTATTTATATGCTAAAAGCAGGTAGTCCAGATTTTGGCCATCCTTATATAAATGCTAAAAGTCCGTCATCTGCGCTTTTATCATATCTCCTTTAATTTTTTTTTCTCCTTTTTTTTTTTTTTTACGATAAATCTTGCTCCTTTGACCTCTACAACTTCGGATTGTTCTCCTGGGGATCAGTTTGTGAGTTGTGAGAGAGGTGATAAGGTGGCTTGGGAGGAAGTATTGGATGTTTGCATGGATGTGGCTCTATTTTCCCTCATCCTTTTTTCTCCTCTTACCGGCCTTGATCGCTAGTGTTCGAACCCTCATCTACCTCTTCTCTACTTGCTCCCTTCATATTGTACTGCTCGAGCATCTTTATGAACATTCATTCACTGTCAGTAAAATAAATAAAAACAAATATATTTTATCTTATTATACTTTTATCTCACCATATTTTGAATTTTTATATACATTACATTATAAACTTTATCCCTAATATATCAAATTGCGTTTGCATAGCAAGCTTGCATTCTCTCGTGATTGCAAAAATAAGTGAAGAGGTGACTTGTAGTATCAAGGTGGTAAGATCTAGTGCAATGCAAGTTTGTTGTCTGGAAGAAACTCTTATTCCTTAGTCATTATTTGAGGCTATGTATCCCAAGCTTCAAAGCACAAGGACCAATGGAAATCTTATGTGATTCCACCTAATTAGGACCTCTGCGTGGCCATTTTATTGATGTCTCTCCTGTCCCTAATCTTAGATTGCAATCTACAATTGGCTCAATAAGGAAAATAATGTTATCTATCAGACATAAAATACTATGTAATTTCGCATATGTGATTTTCCTATTTATTTTATGCAGTACAATGGCTACGTAAATATAATCCATTTCCAGAAATTTTTGTTTTTCAATAGCATGTATACTGCAAACTTCAGAGCTTAAAGGCACATGTCTGAAAATATAACTAATTTATGAAGAACATAATTCAATATGGCTATGTTCCACTAGATTAACCTGGGATAAGCATTTTTGACAAATAAACCAAATCGGCATGGCAATTATGTAAATGCAAAAGTTTAATCGGATTCATAATATTCTTCTCAATGATCTTTGGAAGTAAGTTCAAATTAACCAAGTACACAACCTTACAGCAAAAATTCCATAAAAAAAAAAAAAAAGGAAAAAAGAAGCACAACAATGCAGCACAATGGTTCAACACTCAATCAAATTAAGATGAGAAGCTCGTATGGTCATGAATTATTTGGACCATTTCACTGCTTCTCCACCTAATTACTAATCCCAAGTGGAAGGGGAACAGCAAAGAGGATTCTCTTCTTGCTCCCAAATCCATCAATCAAGATGGATGAACAATCCTGCAAGACTGGTCTTAGTTGAGGATTTTATATATAAGTTTTGATCAATAAGGAGGTAAAGGACAAAAAGGCTGTGCAGTTTCTTTCCTTGTACATACCTCTCAAGCTTTTTTTTTTTTTTCCAGTCCTATATCTTTCTTGCTTGTTTTCTCTCACATGGATTAGAAAGTGGAAGACCTCTTTAGCTCAGTTTTTGCTCCTTCACGATGTTCTCATTGGGGAGTAGTTATCAGCTCACCTTCTCCTAGAAAGTAGAGCATGAGTAATTATCTCGTGAAAAAATTAGTGACCAACAAAAAGAAATTCTAGCGAAGGAATGGAACGCAGATTTGTACTTCTCAAATAAATTGTTAGATGATATTGTAATCTAACTTTAACCCAGACGTGTATGTACTCCATCAATGTGTGCTGCAACTTTTTTTTCCCTCAATAGATGAGATTAAAAATTTTTCTTAATTTTTAAATATTTTTAAAGAAAAGTTTTTTTTTTTTTTTTTGGATAAGATGATAGAGCTATTTTAATTTATTAGGATAAGGCTTGACTTGTCGCTAGCAACCCATGCCACAAAGTACAAGCATTTTAGGTATAAATATATATATTATAAAGTAAAAATTGAGAGAAAATTTTTTAGTATTTGAGATTATCCATATAAGTAATTTTTTCTATGCCATGTGTTCTCCTACATAACAATCCTTCAAGCATTAAATTCAAGCTTTAGGTTAATAAAAAATCACATTAAATTTTATTTATATGAATTAAATTATGTTATTAATGTATGGTATTATTATATTTTATAATTAAAATTTATTTATATAAATAATTGAAATATAAAATGATACTAAAAATTTGAATGAATATTATTTTATTATTTAATATAATTTTTTTGATATGTTCAGATCTAGAATCCGTGCACAATGCACGGGCTCAAAAGTTGTATTTTTATAAAATATAATTATTATAATATGATTAGGCCGTAAGATATAAGTGGTTTGGCCATCTTCAAATATTATAATAAAATCCAAATGCACCTCAAAAAAAGAGAAATCCCTCCTTTTTAATTCTTATTTGTCGCTTGAGATTTTATACACATGGTTGGATAAACTAGACAAGGTTGCTACCGATATTTCATATCGATATAATTTATATTAATTTGAACAATTATAGGGAATAAATAATTAAATTCCTTTCACAAAATGTTACTTAAGTTAGTTAATTTAGGTCATGCTACACACTCAATATCTTTAAAGAACTTATATCAAATAATTTATTTTAAAATGGAAAACATAATTCACGAGGCTATTTTCTAGTAGACCTCGTGTGAGAGAATAATTTAGTTAACTGACAAACAAATCGGAGGTTCTTATGGATCAGCTAATGACATTTTTTATATATATTTTCATGTTAATCCTTATTTCTTTCTAATTATATTTTAATTTAAAAAACTTGAAACTTATTGCTTGTAAATTTTTTAGGTAAAATTAACTAGGCCATAATCAAATATTCTACTTGTTGTGATTCGAAGTCGGATGGCTAGATTGGTCTCTACTCCTATATGCATGAGGTATTATCTGCTCTAGCCTTAATCGTCTTAAGTTCTTGGGCTTCTAGCCATCTTGGGTCTCATATTTTATTCTTTAAATATACCTCATATTGGAGAAAAGATTCTATATTATATAAACTTGAGTTTTTCTTAATTTATAACCAACGTGGGATTAAAGATGTCCTCCTCTCGCAATACTATTTATATTTTTTTGACCATACTAACCTCAAATCTTCGAAAGATTTTTGCTTCCAATACTCAAAATTAACTAACCCTTTAATGCATCTATATTGCATGCAAGGCTGAGCAAATAACCAAATTCGAAGAAACCCACCCAATCCGACCCAATAAACAACGGTTTTCGGTGGTTGAAAGACATAAACGGATGAAATTGGGTTGAGATTTATAAAAAATTAATTATTTACGATCAGATTCGGTTCCTATACTTTTAAGTCATATGAAACCGAATCCATCCATACAGTGTTTCACAAACTCACTTTCATTTTGGACAGCATCATTTAAACTTCAATACTTCAATATTTCGTTTAGATTTCATTCTAAAGGTGTAGATCTTTTTTATATTAAATTGATAAAAAAAATAAATAAGTTTAAGTGGCTCAAAATTAGATTAAAATCAACACTGGATCAACATTGAAGTCCAAACCGACACAATTCATCCGAATCCGCTGCAAACCGTTCATCCGGTTTCAAATAGTTTATATATGATAAATGATCGATGGTGGGTGGAATTTTTTTCAACTTGATTGGGTTTGGTAGAATAAAATTTTTTACTCAATCTGATCGAATTCGATCCGTGCTTAACCTTAATTATATGTATTAAAATAGAGGCATCGGCCTCCATCCATCATGTAGTATCAGCCTCCATCCGCATGTGTAGTTTTTTCGAGGAGATAGAAAAAAAGGTAATAGATAAAAGAGCGGCACAGATACGAGGTGAAGGTTGTTTACGTAGTGGTGCTCTATTTCACTTTATCTCTCTGTCCATTGATCATTAATATGAGGAGAAGGTGGATCTTTTTGACCATTAATTAATAAAAAAGAAGAGAGAGAGATAAGTGGTGGAGTTTCGATTCTCCGGGAGCCTCTTGAGTTTTGTCAGTAGAAAGAAAGAAAATAGAATGAGTTCTTGAAATAAAGGGCAAGAGAGTGAAGATTTTAGGAGAAGTTAGATGATAAGAGAATTATAAAATTTTTAAATTAAAAAAAAATAAAATAACATATAATCTATATTATGTATAATTTTTTTATTTTTTAATTATTTTTAATATATATAGAATATATATTAATAAATTAATAAAATATTTTTTTAAAAAATATTACATCTCATGCATGCTTGGCATGAAGTTATAAGCTAGTATCTGTTATCATTGGTTCCTAATTTTCCAAAAACCGTGTGAGGAGGAGGTGAAGTGAACGAGAAAAGCCAAGCCTGGAAGCTTATGAATTGCTAACTTGAGGCTATTTTAACCTTTCCATAATATTAGTTCATCGTAACATAGATCTAGCCCATGAAAAGAAGAATATTGAGTTTGAGGGATTAATCTGCAAAAATAAATAAGTCAAAAGGTCCCAACGAATATTTTTATTCTAAAAAAATCATAATTCATGAATATTCCCGTCGACATCCCAAAAAAAGGCCATGATCGCGCGGCCAGAATAATCCACCGCTCAAATCAAACTAAGATGGAACGTCTTCACGGCCATGGACGGTCCGGATCAATCCGCCGCTTCCCCTTAATACCTACCTCCAAGTGGAAGAGATCGTAGACGGTTGTGTTAACCAACCTCCGACCAAGAAAAATAAAAAAACTTAAGCCAAGGCCACGGAAAATAGAAGGGCTCTACTTTCTCGCTCTCTCTCTCTCTCACCTCCAAAACCCTCAAATCCCCGCACGGGCGACCATGGCGGACAAGCAATGCCGCGAGGAAGACTACTCCCAGCTGAGAGATCTCCGCATAAGCCTCAATAGAGGAGGCGAAGGCGGCAAAGGAGGAGGAGAAGAGGACGGCGATAGTGACAGCGGCTTCTCGCTCTGCTTCTGGCTTTACCTTTCGAGCTCCGCTCGTCCTTCTTCTGTGATCCTTCGTCAGGTTTTTTATCCTTCTTTTCCGCCACCTCGATGAGTAAGAAGAATTTTTTCCTCTTTCTTTTTTTTTTTGTTTGTTTGTTTTTGGTGTATTTTTGGGTGGATGCCGAGAACTCGTGGATTTTTGTTTCAAGATGTGATTTTGGTTCGAATTTCGTCTACGAATGTACGGGTTTTTCTTTTTCGTTACGTGTTTCTTTGGAATGTTTGGGATTTTTTCTTTCAGGTCTTTAATGGCCACTTCTTGTTTCTCGTCGCTGAAATGGGAATAGGTGTCTTCCCTTTTTGTTTATTGGTTGTTGCGCTTTTTTTTTTTCTTTTCTAAAGATAAAATCTATTTAGAAATGACACGAAATTTATGTTTTTCTGCACCAAAGGGCAGCTAATCTTTCCTTCCGCTGTTCATTTCCTTCCGAGTGATAAAATTGTTCCCTGGTGAGTATTTTATGTTTATGTCTTCGTTTCTGGCTATTGATTTTGGAGAAAAGTCGAATCTTGTATCGTTGGGAGGTCTGCAGGTTTTTTTTTTCCCCTTTTTTTGGCATGAGAGGATTGTTTGTCTCTTGGCACCTGAATCACTTATTTGTTTTATCTTGTAATTGGTGTTCTTTTCTTACGGTGGATGGATGTAAATATTGATTGCGATATTAATTTTCTTGACTTTTCTAGAAACAAGTTTTTGTCTTCTGAAGGCGTCACCATATCAATTGTTTTATGAACTGAGATAGCCTTTTTCTGTTTCCGTTTGGATCCCTTTATTGATTGTATGTAAACAAAAAGGTTTACGGTTTTGTCAATGGTATAACTCAGGCATCTGCACCGATGATTTACTATCACCGAACATCTATGTTAGTTGGTATCCGTAACTATTTTGAGATCGTAATCATTACCAGCAAACCTTACACCATGCACTTGCATTTGCTTTATCTATTATTACCTGCTATTCATTTTTCTAAGTATCAAAGGACACATCCTTAGTTTCTATTCATTAGATTTGTTGGTAGTATAATGTGGATATTTTTTTTTCTGGTCCTTGGATGCATGACAATAATTTTTGAACTGAAGTACATTTCATACCATCCACCTTGTCTGCATATTCCTATTTTCCATGTACTTTGTAATCAAGTAACGTCCTGTCTTACATTATTCATTGAGGATTTTTCAGTTCTTGCTCTTATTCTTTCAGATATTAGCCAGAGAACTCCTGGATGTCCAGCCCTATTACCGAAAAATATCTCCACACTGCTAGCTTGACACTTGGTACAAGAGGATTGGTGCTTTAGCCTGCTGTAAATTGTATTGAATCATGCCACGTTGAATGCTCGCCATGCAAAACATTTCTTTTTTTTTTTTTTTTTTCTGTTTAAATGCTAACAGGGTTATGCTCTCTAGCATTATGATCTTTCATGGATCTTTTGCACATGACTACACAACATATTATATCCCTACCTTGCAGAATATTATCTATGTTTTGCTTAAGTAGTGCAATTTCCTTTCTTGTCTACCTTCTTCTTTTATTTGATAATGCCCACTAATGATGGAAGATTTTATACTACTATAGTTAAGTCATATGCATGCACTTACTTTTCTAAATTCACATACTTAGTCTAATCGAGCCAATTTCACAAAAATGAATATGCAAATTCCATTCTATCTTTTTATCACAATTAGCTATGACCAACGTTTACATCTGACCAAGATCTCATCAAGACATCTATTTGGTGTTAGCTATTCACCAATATGGCATATCTAAAATTTTGGCCTTTTATTGTGGCCTGCATAAACTGATTTGGCCAATATAAACCGATATATGCTGATATATTCGATGAGTAAAAATCAGTATATCAATGGAGATTTTTTGATCTTTATTTTACTAACTTATTTGAGGTTTTCAAATAAATAAATATCTAATCAATGCTGAAAACATAAGCCAGTATCAGTTTTACTATGTTGGCCAAGGTATTGATGTTCCAGTTCCTATGTATCTTGTGATATTTCCATATCACTCGGTTCTTTCTAAATTTTTGCCACCTTCCATCTTGCCTGAGATAAAGTCAGATCTAAGTTCATCTCATTACGAGTCACCCACCAGATGGCCAATATCTCAGAGTTTAGAAGTCTTGGCTGCATTGTTCTATGCTTATTATTTTCTTTATTACTACCAACTTCTAGCACATTTGAACATTTTGACATGAGGCAATGTGGTACTTATTGGCACTGTGGAAATAAGGAATCCAACTTACATGAGTCTACAGTGTCCACAATTTGCACATGATTTTTGAATGTCCTATTAACAACCCTCTGTGCAAGTGCTATGACCTGTGATCCAATACCAAATAAAATAGGTCCAAGCTCTCTGGACAGTTTTAGTGAGTACAATCTATGTATTCTTGTATCAAATTTAATGCATCACAATCATGTTTTTTTTTCTTTCCAGTATTTATGTTGTTAACTAGTATATTGTTTTTTCAGTAGAAAGGTGGATGAACTATGTGTTTTTGCCATTTTAAATCTCAGATGACTTTGGAAAATGAAGATGAAGTTCCCTTTCTGGCTTTGAGCGAGGATAACAAACTGACACTCTTTCCTTTAATGTTCTTACATGAAGAAGCTCCATCCACTAGCAGTTCCTTTCCATGGACTGACATGCTACACGCATCTGCTGAGATCGAATGCCCACTTGAGAAATGGGTTCATGTTGGGTGTGAGGTATGTGGTTTCATAAGTGCAAGTTCTCATCATATAAGGAAGAATATTCACAGTGAAAGATTTCTGTCTGCCTGCCCCTTTCTTAAGTAGCCGTTCATTGGTCATCTAACACTTTAAATAAATTCAGAAGCATATGCTTTTCTTATTTGCAGTCACTATGCTGGCAGGAACTATAATATTAAATGTATCAAGTATTAACTTGTTGGGCTGTTTAAGCCATCGTTTGCGGTATTGGTCCGTGGTGCCCCATGCTGGGCACTTAACCATACTGGTAGCAAATCGTATTGGTACCACAAACTAACCCGTACTGATATTATACCACTATGGCACCCATACTATGAACCACGATGTAAACTCTAACATCCTAGCTACAGTTGCAGAAATAATATATGTTTTGTGCCATGAAGCTTCCTTCTGTTACAAATATGACGGAGTTAGCATTTATTTCAGCATAAACTACTTCAAAAATGCATATGTTGCAAGGTGGTTTTTTTCACTGGAATGATAAAGTAAATTCTTTTGCGATGCTCTTTGTTGGCTATACTTTATGATATGGTGCTTATTATCATTTGTGTGTATTTAGGTAAGTTGTTGGTTCAACTTTTACCTATCCTTACCTGCTTGGTATTTCATTTAACTAACTTATTTTTGGAATAATGGATAATTCTAATTTGCATTGGTACGTGATAATGGCAATAGATGTACATGAATCATGCATGACATTACAAAACCTCAAAAAAATTTCTCCTTTTTTTTTTCATCTTGCTTAGATCTGTATACTTGTGCACATTAAGTTTTTGACATGCAAGATATGCACTGCTTTCATGGAAAAGTGAAATTTTAGAGTTGGAATTTCTTGGTCATATTAAGTTTCTCTGATACTATATTTTAATCTTTGTGGAACATGTGGAAGCTTATGGAATTATTAAAAAACATGATATAATTGCTAATATCTCCTCTTTCATATTTGCAGGATGGTAGCCAGACAGTTGTCTCCTTATTAGTTGTAAATGATGCTACTAAAATATCAAGTTTGTCTGTTGTCTACCTGGCTTTTTTCTTTCCCTACCCATGTTTTTTTTTAAATTTTTTTTTTTAACGACAAGAAAAGGCTACACTTCCAAGTATGGTTCAACGAACCGGACCAAACCGGTGAAAAAACTGTCCGGTTTGGCCCTGATTTTCAAATCAGGGCCTTGAACTGTCTGGTTCGATACGGTTTCTTTTTTTTTTCTTTAGTGTCAGTGGGTGGGGGATTTCCTCTTTTTTTTTTTTTGGTTTTTTAATGCTGGTATGGTACAGTACAGTACCATACGGTACCGGTTCAGCCTTCCTTGCTTCCAAGTAACTTCATCAAAGCTTCCTGTTTATTTAATTATAATTCTGAGGTTTGGTTCAGTGCATTAATAAGAAACAAGCATATAATCTTTCTTAACAATACATGATGCTTCAGATTCAAGTTTATTCACTTGATTTGGATTATCTCTATGTCATTATTTCTTTTATTTAGTTTTCAGATCCATAACATGTGTAAGAATTATTGTTTAGTTAGGGTCTCAAATTTTAGTTTGAATTTACCCTTGCTTGAACTTTGTCTAAGCAAGCATTTTCTGCAGTTTTTCCAATTATTTGCAAGTCAGACAGTTCATATTGATATTCTGGCACCAGGTAGCAACAAACCATATGTTCCTTCACATTGATGGAAAACTTGTCAGAGAGGAATCTCTGACATCCCTATGCAGTGAGCATCACTTTCGAGACAATTTGAAGAGAATAAGTTTAGCTGGTAATGATGGGAAACTTGATGGTTATGTCTATAATGTTCAAGTTTTGCCAATATCAGCATCGATAACAGATCAGTTTGTAAAGGTGCATACTAGTTTTTCAAGATGTTAATGCCTTACTTTTTCACAATGTTGCTACTATCATCATATAACCATATAAACATGTTCATGTGATGGCAGAAGCCACCAGTAAAGTTATCTCTTGATGGTTCATCCATCTTTGATGGAGTTGAAGACGGTGGGGATGGTGTCTGGAGCATTGTTGGTGGCAAGGTTAGAGAAATTTTTCACTCTTGGCGAAGCTGCAACTTTGTGAAATGCAATGCGATAGTACTTTTATTGTTGAATGCGGTTTGTTGGAAAAGGAAACATATTAACACATTATGGAACCAAACCATGTTTCAAATTTTGATCGGAGAAAATGATGCCATTTACTCACGATATCATGCTTCTTTCATTGCTATGCACCTAGATGGTTTCACATTGAGTTCGAGAATAATTGTTTTTATAATGACTTGGGAAACCAGCATCATGGGATATCAATACTAGGTTTGGTTACTGTTCCACAACTTTTTGAACTTTAAAGTTTCAAAACCTCTAGATAATGGATTGAACATTTGTCCAATAACAGAAGAATTTCACAACTTGCAAAGCAAAGAAGTCTTATTTAACATCGAGATCTATAGGTTTTATCACTAAGAGTGACTTGCTACTAAATTTGGCCAAATTCAGTCAGTTTTTCAACTTCTTGAAAATTTATATCTGAACTTAAATTGCAAAAGATAAACTGCAAAAAATTAATGACATTATTGTGAAAAAAATTGCTAACTGAAAAATGTGAGTTGAACATCAAAAGAAGTATGAGAACATCTTATTTATTTCTCCCGTAAAACAAGTAATGAGCATTCAAGTTAACGATCTCACTTACTATGCAATGAAGAATGTCCAAGCACAAATTATATCATGGAATGCAAGTTATGATATAGTGAATTTACAAGTAAGAGATGCACCAACCAAGCAACATCAAATAGTGAGAACCATATCTGCTAATGAAAACATGGCTGTTGACATCACAATGTCCATGAAGGATGGTTGTGCTGAAATATCTCTATGCCCCTATGTAGATATAGTAACATATGGTTTCATATGCTTGGGATCATAGTCTGAGGACATGGCATATTTTCTAGTTCTTGGCTACCACGACATTATTGAATTGGTCAGTGTAGCTGGTAGCGCACAGCTAAATTCTCACACACATTCTATTTATTCCTTTTGCCTTTTTAGTTGTTGATGGCTTGATGCATCATAATAATGCTACTTCCGCTTCCCAACTTTTCAATAACCATCTCCAACCCCAAGATCAGATAATGGATCCCTAATAGGCTAATACTATCATCAACAGCTACATTGTATGCCCAAAGTACTTGAATAAGTTTTTAGGGGTTATATGGCAGGCATAGAATGTGAGGAAAAGGGATGTGGGCCCCATGCATGAAGAGCCTGAGTCCCGCAGTGTGCTAGACTTTGGGCTTTGTTATTGTATATTCGAAGATGAGCTCCATCAGCATTTTTTTGTCATCGTCAGACTGTCATCAATATCATCCTGCAATAAGTCAGCTGTATCTCACTGGTACCATCTAATTTCTCATTATCCTGCTGATCCAATTCAATTGCTCATTCTTCCTTGATCTCATCACTAAGCTGCAAGACTGGTACCATTGAAACATGAGGTTTGGGCAACGAAGTGTTGACTAAAAGGCACACAATGTCAACCCACTTCATTTTCCATTCTGAATCTCTCCTTCCCATCCTACTTTGACAAGCATAAGGCCTGTTATTTCTACTCTTAGTGAAAAATCAACTAACAGAACCCCCCCCCCCCCCCCAACAACAAAAAAAAAAAAAAAAAAAAAAAAAATCCAAGCTAAGTACCGCGACAACTATAATTCTGTATCTAAAGCATCATTTCCATTTAATGAAATGCCAAAATGAAGAATAAGCACCTGAAAATCAAATCATTGATCTTCAATCAGTTTTTTTTGCATGGAAAATCTTGTGTTGAAACAATCTAATCCTTGTCAGAAGAACTCATTCTTCGGTGATGAACACTGAAGAGATGAGCTCCACTTTGCTTCAATTTATTATTTACACTTGACTGTAGGCTTTTATCATTGGCATGATCTTGTGAGCACTTTTGTTCTTGCTTTCCTTTTTCAGGAGAACACACTATTCTATATATGTATATACATATATATATATGGAATTTTTTGTATTTTGCTCTTCACTCAGGAGTATTGATCAGTAGCAAGCTAGCAAAACATGACTAATATTATATGCATTATAAAAGTGTTAAAGTATAATTTTATTATGCATGTCGGTTCACTAGCTACTTAGGTTCATGAGCAGAGTTGCGTGCCCCATCATTCTTACCAATTTCCCACCATCATGATGCTTTCTGAGTTATATGATGTCAGCATATTACGTCTAAGGACTTCCTTTTGTTTGCCTGTATCTGAGCAGGGTCTTGCACCCTCTTTACCTTAAACTTTCCTCAATCAACTAAACTTGTCAAACTCCTTTCCCTGCTTATATGTGAAAAATCAGCTCAAAAGTAGTCTTTTTCCTAGAGACTAAGTAGGGAGATTAAACTGGTAGGAGAATATTGTTGTTGAAATGATAGAGTTCATATGTTCTTTTCATCTCTTTTCTTTCATCTATCACTGAACCAATTTGTGTCTTATCAAGGTCCTCCATAGTTATAATTTAAAATTTTAGTGTCCAAGAGATACAGAGATGCAATAATTCCATTATTGATGAAGTAGTCCTCTTAGACCAACTCATGGCCCTGTGTTATATCATAGTATGAGTACACAATAATTCAAAGCTAGTCAAAATCATTATAAATCATAGTATTCACAGATCAGAAGTTTGCTGACTAGAATTTGATAATGTTAGATAGGAGTCCTGGTGACTATAGATTTGACAGGTAGAGAAACAATTGTTGTGTTTAATATTTAAATCGTCAGTCAGAGAAGTTCCTTTCTGAGAAGGAGAGATAACGTATTGCAAGGTTCCAATATTAAATTTCATAAAGGAACTATATTAAATAGTTGATTGATTCAGTTAATATCATGGAAGTACATAACTCTGAACCATATAAACATGAATCATGTCCAATTTCATAATCATATTGTCTGATTGATGAAGAAAAATTTTGTGTAAGGTAACATGCCCAGGACCCTGGTGACTTTCACAGTGCACATCAATTTATTTTTTTCGTTTTTTAAAAATCACCTGCAAATTTGGGGATAAATGCGCTCTGACATTCAATTTAAATACCCACTATATTCTATATTGAAAATAGTTTTAAAAGAAATCCTTGTCTTTTCTTTTAACTAATACTCTGAATGCAGGCTTCGTGCCGCAGGAATTTCTGCCTTCATGTTGTTCTTGCTAATGCTTTTGGTCGGTCTGTAAACAAGGAGATGGAGGTTGATTTTTGCTTTCTTCTTTATTTCTCCTTGGACTCCATTTGTGATTGGGCCAAATAGCTCAGTTGTTTCTAATGACATCTGGTAGTTTTTTCAGATTGTTGCTTCACTTGTATATGCCGACAATGGAAGCCCTGTTGAAAAGACCAGAGATGTTGCGGAAGCTCCATTACTGACGAGCTATGATGGTCTTGAACATCCTTCACAGATAGGCCAGTTCCGCTTATTCGCGGACGTGCAACCTTTAAACTGAAGATATCTCAGGTGCTTCCCAAAGAGGCTTGGCATTATATGTGAACCTACTTTCACCACTTATCATCTTTACATTTGTGTTGCTGATGCATGTCTATCTCTGCATTCATTTCTTTGAAATTTTAAGATGTTATTTGTCGGTTGTTTTATATGATAAGAAATCTCTAGATCTCGCTGATATTATCAATTCTAAGCTGTTTTTTTTCTTTTGAAGTATGAAGCTGCATAGCCACATTTGCTTTTCAAACATTTGACCTAGGTTGCTATTCCTCTTAAGGTTCACTGTTGATTCTCTTCTGTCTTGGTTGCAGCTGTCTTCTAAATCTGACAATAGGCTATTCCGTGTTTGTTTTCGTACAATGCATGCTCAAACATACCCATTTCTAGAAGCATATTCCCATCCAATCCGTTGCATCTCAAGGAATCGCAGTAACCGACCATTGGCTCTCGGGAAAAGATTGGCTTCGACAACAGCACTTTTTGATGAAATTCATTCAGGCAAAGGCAATGATGGGTCTGGAGTGGTTCAGGAAATCTATGGAGATGATCGCTTCCACATTTGAATCAGAGTGTATTGAGATGTAATACCCCGTCAAAACACTCTAAACTAGAAAATGATAAATCACCTTCATCAATTGATACTAGTGGAATCTTGGAAAAGGTACATAATGCATGCAATTACACATCCATAGCTAATTATTCAAGTGTATATTATTTATAATTGACAGATGTGTTGGCACATGTATTTTCTATTTCTTCAATTTGCATGTGTATATCTTAATGCTGACTCACTTTTCCACTCACTGGACACTTTAATAGGATGAGATATCACTGAAGACAAGCCTAGAAGCAAGATCAAATAATTTTGAAGGAACCGATGGTGCACTATCAGATTCTGAGAGCACTGATGCTAGAAACTATGAATCCAGATGGACAAAGGAGGCTATGAACCCAATTTCAGATGCTGTCATCTTTAAATACTGTTTGGAAGACACATATGAGCGGCTGATGTTACTCAAAGATATGTTAACTTCTGCGAGCGACGAAGATATCGTCAATTTTGCGGAGCAAGTTTGCCTGTATGCTGGATGTTCTCATCACCGGTAATCTTATCAAGTTTTACTAGTTATAAAAATTCTAATATGTTAAAAAAGCTGTATTTCACGTTAAAGACATGTGAATTCCATAGATATCAAATATTGATTTCAAAGCGGTTGCTCCAAGAGGGCGTTGATACTTGGAACTCGATTACTCGGAACAGTCACCATGTTCTCTGGACGGACGTGGTTCCTGAGATCGATAAAAGATTCAGGAACATTGCCTGCTCTAACCGGGGATTGTCAGGAGAGGTTGTATCTATTTCCCTTTTTTCTTCTAATTTGGGCATCTCATTTAGACATTTTCTAATCCTGAATAAATTCAGATGGTGACCTTTTTATCTCATGATTTAGGACCTTGATGTTTTGCGAGGAATTGCTGGATGTGGCGATCAATTGGGCCAGGAAGAATTTGCCAGAATGTGGTACTGGTTATACCCTGTAGCATCTGCTTTGTCAAATGAACAAATAAATGCTATGTGGGCGTGCTTGTCACCCAAATGGATAGAGGGATTAATTACCAGGGAGGAAGCTGAGATTGCACTTAAAGGTTCCAGAGGACCACAGAAACCAGGAACCTTTGTTCTCAGGTTTCCAACCTCTCGCAGCTGGCCTCACCCGGATGCTGGTAGCTTGGTTGTCACCTATGTTGGTGCTGATTCCGCACTTCATCATAAGCTTCTTTCTCTTGATTATAGGTGTGCCTTTTTTTCTCCTGTCCCAAGTTTTGCATTCCTGCAGTCTGGTGGATACGTTCCTTTGTTTATGAAACTTTGATGATAAACCACACGACTTAGCTTCAGGCGGTGTCTTTCCTAAAGGTTTTAAATTTTTTTTTCCCTCATAAATTTGATGATGACAGGAAAAAGGACGCCAGACCACTTCCAGAGTTGCTTTTGGAGAGCCTGAATTATCCCAATTGGGAAGGCAAGTCACACTGAAATATTAATTTTTATGTTTGTGTATGGTACTTTTGTACAAATGTCAGCAGGGTTACATTTATCTGAAATATCAATTTCAAATTCTCAACAGGGTTTGTCGACAAGGGAACGCCGCTTGCCAGAGCTGAAAACTGTCTTGGTAAGGACATGAGATTCATTATGGGCCTAGTGCCCTTTGCGGATGTTTTTCAGAGGGCGAGTGTATTATTATTGTGTAAAAATATGATGCTATATACTGGAAGGTTTTCCTCCCGGATGAGAGGGAAATGTAATTAGTCATGTTCTAACAGTCTAACAGAAATCAATCGGCGTAGTAAATCATTCCATTTTTTCACAAATTGATGATGTATGAATGCATAAATCAAGTTGACCGCATGAATACATTGAAAATTCTAGTAGCACTATCCAATTGGCCGATCAATTCTAAAAGCCAATAGGTTCAGCTTTTCATTTGTTTTCCCTTTACCTCCTAGAAGATGCAAATAGGATTCGAACCCCTTTCCGTCTCTGACACAATTACAGCCATTGCACCAGCTTAAAATGGAAAAGGCACGGCTTGGTATGTCAGACTCCCACTTGCAGAATTTGGAGAGCGTCAGATATATCCCTCCTTTAGCATGCAAAAAGTTAGCTTCATATTTTGAGCCCGTAATTTTTGTCATAATGGAGTACCTTTACTGTTGCAGCAATCATCATCTGCATGGGTGCACGTCAGATGATGATAATCTGTAGGAAATTTTGCTCCCCATATCCTTCTTCATAGGGCATGCCGTGGCTGGCAAACTGATCAGCTACAGCATTGACTTCACAAAAAAAGGTGTATGAACTTCCAAGAGAGGTAAACCCAAGTCACATAACATAATCATTAAGCAATGCATATGTTGATGCCTCAGCTCAGAAGATTTTGCACAGATAAGCCGGTTGGAATTCCAAGCACATCAGAATAACTGGACTTCCGAGCATGCCTTAAAGGTAAGGATCATCCAACTGAATTAGCACATTCCGGAACCTAATGCATTTTATTCGTCTGCCATTACGCTCAAATAGCCTTCATTGAGTCAAAATCCGATGCAGTAATAACAGTTCTGGATTTATGCTTCTATTCAAGCACACCGAACGCGAGCACCATGTACCCGGCAGAAAAACAGCCAAAAAATAGAAAAACGAAAAATATATGAAAAGAAAAATAACTATGCAATTGGGAAGCCATGCTTGAGTTGCATTAACTTCAATTCAACAGCAGCATGCTCAACGAGCAGCTGACTCTAATTATTTTTCTTGCAAGTGCCGCTCTAGCTCGCTAATTCTGGCCCGCAGTAAAAATTTGGTTAGTGGCAAATTGAGACAACATCAGTCCATGAGCCCACAAGGGCCCTGCAAATTCCAACCCCCAAACAAGCCATAAGCATTGAAAACCAAGATGAGAAAAAAGAGAGAGCATAAGTTAGCAACTAATGAACACAGAAGATTGATTTTTCAGTTATTTATTAAAGGGGCAAACAGGTTAGGAATTCAAAACAAGCACCATACCAATGATGTGATAATTTGCAACTAAAATCAGTATTGACATGGGGATCTTTGCCAGTTTTTGTCCATACCTATTTTGACATGGGGGAACAACTTGGCTTCCTCATGGTATCGTCATCTTTCAATATATCGTTGCGCAGCTAGCAACAGCAACAAGAGTTAGGATCAAAGATAAAAAGGATTCTAAGTGGAAAGAGAAGAAGACATGCAGATATTACTAAGAGGAAAATAGATGCTAGTTGCAAGGTATTGACAAAAACTAGCAAAGAGAATGGCGGTTGGAAGTTAAATACATATTGACATCGAAGAAATAAGGAATTGCTGATTACGGAAACATAAGGAATGGAAACCTCAGTAGGATCAAATGCATACTTTATATATTGCATCCAGACCGCAACATAGCCTTCTGAGTGGACTGACTTCTCGGTTCTTGAGATGTGAATTTTATAGGCACATACATCTACCCCCAAAGTTTGACTCTTTATATAGTAACATTAGCTTAGAATTGCCATCAAGCCTGACTCCCGACAAGGCACATTCATCACACTATTCATGTGTTTCCTACTGCAAATCTGGTCATACAATCTTACGGTTGCGCCATTGAACTAGATTTGTCGTTATTGAAGGAATTCCCCAGTTTCGCCGAGTTACCGGCCGTGCCACATACTTGCTGTCCATGAATATCCGAGAGTCACGGTGGAAAAGAATTGGTGACATTTAATTACTACCATCGTCTATCGTTCCTTAATTTGTACAAAATTATTCTAAGATGTGTTAATATTATCTTTTATTTTATCAACTTTGATGATTCAAGTGGAATTTTACCTCATTTTTATTAACACTGCATAATGACATAACCATCAGTCCAATAACCTACTATAAATTATATTTGATCTCACCATGCCGCTAGGCAATCAACAAAGCTTCTTCTTTTTTTTTTTTTTTTTCCAGAAATATTTTATTCTACCAGCGAAGCTTTCTCTGTATTCTTTCTATTTATTTATATTCTCGTTTTCGAACGCAAGTGACACGTCCTCTTTTAGTTGTCTCTTACTCCCCGAGAAACTATTGTCTGGACAAACAGTCCAGCTGTCCTGGCGTTACTGGAATAAAACCAACAATAAAAAGCCAGCTAGGTAATCATCTTTCTAGACCTAAACGACTCTGGCGGAACATCAAACGCGTACAGCCGACGCTGTTCACTGTGCGCGAGCAGAGATGCCTGGAAACAATTTGGAAGTAGAAAAGAAGTGAGAAAAAGAAAACAAAAGGACCAGCGGAGAAGGAGAGAAACCTCTCGGCTTCTTGTTTTTTCGCCGGACGCCCCTCACTCTCCTCTCCGTGCTTCCGCCCTCGAGTTTGATTCGGTCGAGAGATCGCTCTCTCTTCGGTGATGGCTCCGGTCTCCGCCCTTGCGAAGTACAAGCTGGTGTTCTTGGGGGATCAATCGGTGGGGAAGACCAGCATCATCACCAGATTCATGTACGACAAGTTCGACAACACCTACCAGGTAGATACCTTTCCTCGATCCATGATCTAGGGTTTGATCTTTTCCATTTTTCTTTTATATTTTCTTCATGGTTTTTTTGCTCCGTAGAAGTGTAGATCTCATCGGATTTTTTTTTTTTTTTTTTAAAAGTAGTAATCGGTATTTTCGTCTAGGGTTTGGTGATTTTGATAAGCGTTGGATCGAGATTGATCTCTTCTGTTTTGATCTGCATTTTTGGTTTAGGGTTTGCCCGATCGATTATAGTTGTATCGGTTCAAGTGTTTCGGGGATCTTTTTGGGGCAATTTGTATGATTTATTATTATTATTTTTTAATATGGACGATTGCACATATGAGATCTACCTCTCGAATTGCCCGTTCTTGAAATGACATCAGCTGGTTTGATTTTTTTTTTTTTTTTTTTAAACACCCAGGATAGGAAAAGCCAACGCCTAATTAGCTAAACGGGAATAGCAAGATTTGAGTGGAGTTGAATACTATTTTTGGGAATTTTTATTATATTTCTATATCTTGGTGCATTGACGTATGGCATGGACACCCAACCATCCTTCCAGATTTGTCATCCAAGATACTTCACCCAGTTGTATAAAAATCAGTGCCCTGCAGAATGTGATGAATACTGTCATTATGTTGGGGGTGGGCCGTGGGGTTGGGGGTGGGGGAGTGGGGGGGATAGAAACCAGCATGTATTGGGACATTCCTTTCTTCTGTTGCTAGTTGTTGATGGTTGATAAATTCTCTTTGATCTGGATTTATGTATGAAAGATATTATGAAAATTATAGTTAGAAATGATTACTTGTGTTTTAGCTTCTGCAAAGTACATGGTATTCAAAATAACAATTAGATGAACCCTGATTGACTATATATAAACATGCTTTTTTGCTAGATGGCCTAATTAGGGCTCTCATAATTTAGCATGAACCATTGTGCTCTTTATTTTAAAATATTGAAAAACATTAGGAAACAAATTTTAAAAATCTCTATAATGGAGAACAAGTAAACTACCTCCGTGGCACATGGCATATTAGAAAAGATAAAATACAGAAAATGAAAAGTAGACCAAATAAAAAAGAGAAATTAAAAAAAAAAACACAGTTATGTGTTCTTGACATATAGGGAAAAATTATTGTCAAGGTAAAATGCAAAGTTTAGATATAGCAATAAAATAACTATCCTGCAGTCCTTATGAGTTCTTGAACCCCAATTCAAAAATCCATGTGACTTAGCATCAGCTTCAAATCATGCAACCCTTATAAATTCTATGTTCACAAAAAGCTTTTTTTTTTTGGAAAGTAATTACTATGAACCATCTAAACACAGCAATCTTGAAGAAATTTTAAGTATTAATGTTGATCGGAATTATATATGTCTTCTTTGAATTATAGAAAACATTACGTTCACTTATAATTGTGTAAAATTTATATAGTTATATTATAAAGAGAAGCTTAGTGTATAAGACTCTTGCCATTGGAGGGTTGGGGAAGGTTCAGATGTAAACAGCCTTGCCCCACACATAGAGAGGCTGTTTATGTGTTTCGAACCCACATAAACAATGGAGCAATCTTAGTGTTATTATGAGTATGCCTATTTACTTTTGTGTCCATGGATGGAAAGGTTACATGATAATTGTAGCTTGATTTAGTCTCGATTGATCCAACTGAAGATGGAGTCCAACTGAAGATGGAGTGTGATTAGTTTGACCTGAATTTAAGACTGACTTCAACTAAGCCAACCAATATCTAGCCCATAGTTCTTGTGCTTTTAACTAACCCAACCCATATTTCTTAAATTTGCAAACCGTATTTCTAGTATTTCTGATGACACCAACTGAGGTTTAATCTTTATGTGGAATATGATCTCTCTTTCAACTTATATGCCTAATGTGGGGCCTGGGTCGTAAAATGTTAACCCAATTTTAAGTTTGGTTGTCTCTGGAGGCTTATGCAATTTTCCCACCTTGAATTAAACCTAGTCCTTCATGATTCAGCTCCCAATTGATCTAACTACATCTAGCCCTTTGTTTTAGGTTTTCTAACTAACACAGCTCATATGTAATCCAAAATCTGTAGCTTCTTACCTAATTCAAGCCAAATGTAATTGACATTTCATGGACTTCCTTCCTGACCTGGCTTAAGTCTTGTTCAAACCAATGTAACTCAACCTGGTCCAGCCAAAATAATCAAAATTTTGGGTTGAAGATTTTTAAGTTGGCATCAAGTTTGGTTAATTGAATAAATTATCATGACAAATCAAATCTGAATTGGGTACTTTTGAGTTGGGTTGGGTTAGGTAAGAAGACCAAAGCAACTTGACCTGACTGGGTTACTAACTTCATGACATAAATAACTCATATTTCAAAAGCTTCTAACCATCTCAACCCATGTGTAATCCACATTTTTGAATCTTCTTGCTGGTCTGACCTGAATGTAATTTATGTTCTATAGAATTTGGAATACCTTCTTGATTGAACTCTAGTTGTGCCTGAACCAATAACTTGACCGGATCAAAACTTGAGTTTGATTTTAAAATTTGAACTTGGATTCTTCATTCCACATGCAAACCTAGAGTTTTTTCATAGGATGTGAGAATAGCAATGGAGCTACATTGTTCTCGAAAGAGGGGCCAAATGCACTTAATATGTCAAAAGAAATTTCAGACAGAGTTTAAGCTGATTACAGATTGAAACATGTTAGTCAACAATAACAATTTTAATATTTATTTTGAAGGGAAAAATACGTAGGTATCCATGATCACATATTCCTGGTAAGAATAACTTAAAGTCTGACAAGCTACAAATCCATGAAAAGCAGAGATTTGAATAAAGAAAATCATAAAGAGAATAACCTAAACATAGATAGTATGAGAGGATAGGCTGAGAGAGCGGCTCTTGCAGGGGGTTATGGAGTAGCCACATGAGGTATGTGTATGATATTAGGTGGCAGACTCCCTTTTATGGTAAAAAATCTCCTAATCAAGATTTTCCATACCGTGCCGAACCGGCCGATACACCCCGTATCGTACCGAACTGACGGGGAACCTATACGATTCAGTCGGTAAATTCGATACACGGGCAGTATGAAAGAAAAAAAGAGGAAAAGTGAGAAAGAGAGAGAGGAGGAGAGGGAGGGAGGTGGGAGCTGTCGGAGGCCGGCGATGGCCGGCTGCGGCCATCGAAGGGCTTTCGAGCTCGTATCGCTTGATAGGGCTTTCAAGAGAGCGAGAAAGAGAGAAGCGCTCGGAGGAGGGGCGAGGGACCTACCAGACGGACGGTGCCTTCGTCGCGAGGGCCCCGGTGGCCGGCGAGCCAACGCCGATGGCCTGAGGGCGGTTGAGCGGTGGAGTTGTCTGCGGCTCCGCCCTCTTCTTCTTTTTCGAAATAGATGACCGTCTGTTTCGATTTTTTATTTTTTATTTTGGTTTTAAACTTATGAAGTTGGCAACCTAGTTGCCGACTTAAGAGTTTTTTTTAAAAAAAATACAAAAATCGTGAAGCCGGCAAACTATTTGCCGGCTTCACTTAAAACTAGGTTTTTTAAAATAATTTGCGAAACAGGGGCGACGCCCCTGTTTCACGCCCGCGGCGCCGCGCGCGTGGACTGCGCCCTCCGACGACCATGGCGGCCAGCCGGAGGCATCCGACGGCCCCGCCGGCTCCTTCCCTCTCTCTTTTTCTTTCTTCCTTTTTTTCTCTGTATTTTTCTCTCTCTCTCTTTTTTTCTTCCGATTCGGATTCGTTTGCCTTTGTTGGTTCGGTACGGTATGAAATCGCATCGATCCATACGCCGGCTGGCCGTACGGCCGACGGTACCGGTTCAGCATACCTTGCTCCTAATTGATTATGAAAACAGATTTTGTGATATGAAATGAGACTAGGTTGATTAGTTATATAAGTTCAGGTTTTATTTTAAGTAAGATTTTGTATCCAGAAGAGTCTAATATGAGCAATTTATAATATAAGAATGGTTATTCATCAAGGGCAGATGGGAGGTTGATTGCCTAATTAAAAGGAGTTGCCTAATAACTTCAAATTACTAATAAGAGGAGGGGGACCATATATCTATTTATTTATTTATTTTTTGGGGGGGGGGGGTAGGTTGCAAATAATTTAGTGGAGGTCATGTCAGATTTTTAACTATATATTTGAATAAATTTGACATATCTATTGGAGAAAAGGGGGGGAGGGGGGTGCTGGAGTCCCCTCACCCCTTTGGCTCCATCATTGGAATGTTGCACCAGAGGTGAATTATCTATTATCTGCTTTCCAAAACCTTTATTCATATCAATGCAGCCTAATGAAATTTATAGAAATAAACTGATAAATGACATCTAACAATGCCTCCTTATTCACTACGATAGTCAGCATCTTGGTTCATTTCCAAATTATTGTCGATATTTATTTCTTGGGAGCTATCTTTTTCTATATAAAATGAGGTATCAACGTTTACGAATCATTGGCATATTAAGCAGCTTAAATTCATCACTTATGTCTTTTAGATTAGTGGGAAAACTTTATCTTAATTCTTAATTGGCTGACCTGCCAAAGCTTGAAAACCAATTTTGACTTTGTCTTGATTCATTTCAGTTTGCCATTGAGTCTACTCTCGAAAATTGTTTGTTTTTCCCTTTTTGTGCCTGACTTATCAGACACATTTAACATAACCTTTAGGGACTCTTATTAGACTTATGAAATTTTAAGTTGCTGTGACCTGATGAAATCCATCATATGTTTTAATTTTAAATTAACTTTTTATGTCGATGCATGTTGTGTTAGTTCATTTCTCATTTCTATTCAGCTCTTGCTTTAAAATTTTACTTTTTCAAATGGTTTTATACATTGTATTATAGTGATCAGGCATCTTTTAAATTACCCTTTTTAAGATGATGGTTAGGCTTGATGTTAAAGAATCTATTTGAGGTCTTTCAAACTGTTTTGTGAGATGGCATGACTGTGCAGTCTTTAGAAATTAGCTGGATTATGGTTCTCATTAATATTCTTCAAAAAAGCTTAGATGAACAGGCATCTTTTAAATTACAGATGGACAGAGAATTTCCTTTGGAACTGTTAATTGAATGTATCTCTTTGTGTATTCCCAGAAAATGAGGACAGGAGTTTGTTGTACAACTTATTTATTTGGTCAATAATCAAGTTGCTCTGTCATCTTTTCTTGCTCTCATTATCATTTCAATGTTCTACCATACTTGTAGAATAAAGGAAGTTAATTTATTTTATTATATTTATTTTTATTCTTTATGTGTGATGTTCTTACAAGTCTTTTATTCTTGGTGAACAGGCTACAATTGGCATTGATTTTCTATCTAAAACTATGTACCTTGAAGATCGAACTGTCAGACTGCAACTTTGGTATGGCCATGGCTTCATTTCATGTTACGCCTATCTAATAAAATGCTTCTATCTTCACAAAAAAAGCATAACGTTATTACTCTAGTCATGCATACAGTTCTACTGTTTGCTGCATACAACATCAACATTTATTTCGCAAATTTTTTACTATTTATGTTTGTGTTAGTTCATTAGGGTCTTCATTCACTATAGTCATAATGGTTAGGGCTGTCAAATGAATGAGCCGTGCATGAACAGCTCATATTTGGCTCAAGATTCAGCTTGAATTGGATTTGCTTGATTAGTTTATGAGCCGAACATGAGCTCAAGTTTAGAGCTCAAAACATAAACGAGCTGAAAACATGCTAAGCCAATTTGCTTGTACTCAAGTTCAATATGGCTTGAAATTAGTATATAAAGATAAATACATATATGTCTTATCATTTAATGACTTATTTATATAAATATTTTCCTCTTTCCTTTTGAATCTACTATATTGAAGATGAATTATCTCTGCCACAGATCCCAATCTAATGGCTTGAGATGGGCTATAAATTCCTAAGGATACATGACCAGAAGCCCACTAGCCCTAACCCTTGTGAATTCTCTTTTCTTGAAAGAATCCTCTCTCATCTAGTTTTTCCTTCCCTTCATACCTTAGATTAGTCTATAAAGATAAAATTAAGTGTATATATTATCAATTAGTGACTTATTTTATACAGATGTTTCTCTTTTTCCCTTTGAATCTACTACATTGAAGATTAGTTATCTCAGCCACAGATCTAGATCTTGGCTTTGATTGGCTATAAATTTTTAAAGATACATGGCCAGAACCATGCCATCTCGAACTCTAGTGAATGCTCTAATCTTAAAGGAACATTCTTACCTCTATTCCTTCCCTTCCTTTGGCCCTCTCTCATTCTTACATTATGGATTTTGGGTTCTGGCTTAATCCTCTTGAGCTCCACCGCATTCCTTTGGTTGATCTTGAAATCTGGCCTTTCTGTTTGTTTTGGCCTCAACACCAATGCTGCTGCCTTTTCCTCCTTTGCTTGATGAAAAATCTATTGTTGTTCCACCTTGATGTTGGTGTTGTCCTTTGATCTTCCAAGCCAGCACCCCTATCTTAAGCTACCAACCCACTGCCCCTTGGCTGCTTTGTCTCAACCAAGGTTCACCAAACTAGTACCGAAAGGCGTACCGGTTGGCAACCAGGTAGGCACAGTATGGGTTCATAATATTCCATTTTGGGGTGTATGGGGGAGGGATGAGAGAGAAGAAAGGAGTAGGAGGAGAGGTAGGGGGATAGAGAGAGGTCAAGAGAGAGGTCTCCAAAGCCCTTGTTAATTTCATTTTGTTTTGGGGGTGGGAGTGGGAGAGGAAGGGGGAGGGCCGAGGAAAATCCTAACCCCAGAGAGAGAGAGAGAGAGAGGTGCATCGGGGGCAGTGATGCTTGAGAGGGGGGAGGGCGAGTAGCATGAAGTGGTTGTGAGCGTGGGGGTGCGGGGGCTATTATCGTGATCTGTGGGGAGAGGGGTCTCTTGAAGGATCGTGAATTGATTTGGTGGGCTATTTACCAAGCCAGTAGGGTTTATTAAAATTGGAGCCGTTCGGCCTATTTACCAAGTTGACAGGGCGAACCATTTCGGTTCCCCATTGGTTAGGTTCGGTATGCCCTGCACCAGACAGTTCAGGGTGGCGTCAACCATGGTCTGCACCACCTCCCATGTGACCTCAGACCCCCTCTTTCACATGCTCTCAATACCAAACAAGCTTATCAAGCTATGCTTAATCAAGCTCAATTGAGCTAGAACCCCTATAGCGCTTGAGCTTGAGCTTGAGCTGTCCTAATAGTGTGTTCAGCCATGCTCAAGCTTACCCATCTTGCTCGAGTGTGGCTCCTTTACTCACCTAATAATTCCTCCATTACAGATTCTTTTGATTAAAATAAAATAGTATCATCTCATTTTGTAGCTTTCAATTATAAGAGGACCTTCAGTTGATAATATTTCTTTTCTCCTCATTTGCCTTCTTTTGCATCATGGTCCGTGATTTTTATTTTTATTTTTATTTTTTTGCTTTTGAATTTTGATATCTGGAAAGAGATTTCATAAAATTTTTTGAGATGTTTTGTTCTACCCCATACTTCTGTTCCTCTGATTTCAGTTCATTCATGTCGTGAACATCTGCTAATTTACTGGCACTCAGCCGATCTTGATACCACATGAAATTCAGTTAGAGATGATGTTCCAGCAAATGTAGGTCCAGTGATTAGGTTAAAAGATCTTTCACTTTTGTATCAATTTTAAGCAGCATATTTTAATTTCAAAAAGAAAGTGGCATCGACATTTTGAGCATTCAGTTGAAAGTTCAGTTTTTAGTCTCATGTCTATGCTCCTCTTTTAATTGTGTTTTCATTAATTGATATGTTCCTCTACACCTCCCGTTCCCCATCCTACAATTTCAAGATGCCAAGCTTAGCAATTGTGATGTAAGTAGTTCCATAAAGGACTCTGTATTTGTGTTGTTTGCTTATTTTATCATTGAAAGTGAAGCAATACTCAGAGTTTCAGTTCCTTAACATTTGTTCTTTAAACCTTTTGCATGACTTCCATGAAGATAGGCTAAATGCTTATTATGATTAATATTGAATGGGTAAATTAAATATGAGATGGGCAAAATAATGCAAACATGTTAGGTCTAAAATGATAAAAGCAGTAGAATGCTATAGGCAACTCGAGGCATTTTATTCTATACAGCTATATGACATGGTCTCCTATTATGACCTTTTTTTTGGACAATCCTTTCTCTTACTTTTCTTCATCCACAGGGATACAGCTGGGCAGGAGAGATTTAGGAGCTTAATTCCAAGCTACATTCGGGATTCTTCTGTTGCCGTCATTGTGTATGATGTCGCAAGTATGTTTCCTACTAATGCATTTAAAGAAATAAAGAATCAATTTATATTTTCTGGCAAATTTGTCTCATAAATTCACAATGACCATTTCTAATGTTTAAAGTATCTTGGGCAGTGAAGTGCTACTTGTTAGTTTCTTGTGATTTTTTCAAATGCTTGAGAACCTATGTTAACAAGTCTTATATGTAAGATTAGAGTGTATATTATGTTCTTTTATAAGTACATTAGATTCTGTATTGCATGTGGGAACTTTTAATTGATTACTTCTTTTTTTTTCCCAAAAAAAATTGCAGGCCGACAATCTTTCTTAAATACTTCAAAGTGGATTGAAGAGGTTCGCACAGAGAGGGGTAGTGACGTTATCATTGTCCTTGTTGGAAACAAAACAGACCTTGTTGACAAGAGGTGATCAATGATTGTCTTGTTATGTATTTACTTGAGTTTGGTGATCTTTTCAAATTGCTACGGTTAGGTTTTGGTTTTTCTCTTTTTTCTTTCCCTTGCTTTTTCCTTCAGTATCATGAGTTCCGTCAACAAGGGAATTTATGAGTGTGGGAAGACTAATTGCACAATCATGTCATGTTCACAAGATTGGTAAAAGGGCTTGTAGAATTGTTCTATCTGGACATTAGAAATGTAGTTGAGTTACGCATAGATTGGATGCATAAAACTATGACTTTCTGGGTTGGGAGAGAAATAGCTAATTTGCAGTGAGGGTTAATTTTTGACTCTTTATGATACTTATGATGCGGTGGTCCCTGAGAAGACAGGTGACTGTACATCTTATTTTCTTGCAGGAGTTTTGTTTTTGTTGTATACAAGGGACTAAACTAAACTAGACCGATAAACGTATTCCTTCCTAGGAGTTGTTCTCTTGAAGCATTCTTTTGTTGCAGAGTTAACTGATGTTTTTTACCTGATGATTGAGATTTTTGATTACAGTATATCTTTTCATCTCTTCGTGATTCAGTTGATCCTACATGCATGATGAGCTTTTTGGAAGGATTGAACATGATCAAGTCAATGTGGTAGTTTGTCGATGTTAACTGGAATTTCATCTCTCCTGGTTTCCCTTTGAAAGGGCTGATATGTACATCATTTTATGGAGTAATTTATGTAGTCTGTTGGAAATAGAGATTATATATATACCAGATCTTTCATTAATTGCTTATTTGCATTGGTGGACTGATGCAAGGAACTGGATGCTATGCAACATTTTTATCTCATAGACACAGGACTATCTTGTTGTTTATCATTTTTTTCTCAATGCTATATTGCTCCTCTGCAACATTCAGTGTGGCACTTGAACATTCCTCTGGGTGTTGCTTTTACGTGGTAACATTCCTCACCCATGCTGCATAATACATTTCAGAATTTGTTATATGAGATGTGCATCCATGATAATTGTCTCAAGCTTTTTCTACTAAAAGTTTTGATAATGAATTTAACTTTTCTGAAGCATTTTCTGCAAGTTCTGAAAATGAGCAAAAACAGTACTTGTGAAATATTGTCATATGTTTCTTGGACAATGCAATTCATGTATTTACACTTTCTTTCATGTGTTATTGTGTCTGGTTAGAGATTTTTGAACAGTGCACATGCAAAGGGTAGAATTTCCACCTCATGTTGGTTATTTTAGTGGCACTAATTTTATTCAGATTAAGCATGGATAGGTTGGTCCGGTAAGATGAGAACTTTCCAAACAAAATTGTTCAAATTTATAATTTGCATTACCGTCAACACAAAAAGAGAAAATATTCTAGATTTCTATTAATACATTTATTACAAGAATCGATTTATATTTGTAGTCCACTTAAGAATTAGATCATTGCAGGGTTAACTATCTTAATGGATTGGCAAAAGCTTTGATGAGGCAGAAAAGGATAACTTGTTTGTAGTAACTGCCAAGTGCCAACAATATGTTCTGTTTGTTTACATCACTCTGCATGAATAAACTTTCATATGGAAGCTAGGATGTTATCTAATCATCCAGGTTTACTAGAGCTTGTCTTTGCACCTGTCTTTTTCATTCCATTTACATAATAATTATCTGTCCAAGTTACTCAGAATTAGAGCTTGTATGTGCAACAAAAGGTCTGAAGTTTTCAATGTAAAATATCTCTGGTACCTCCACTGTTGGTAACTATTTAGTTGTTTACAGTTATGTGGTTGATGCAACAGGCAAGTCTCAATAGAGGAAGCAGAAGCCAAAGCTCGAGATCTTGGTGTCATGTTTATTGAAACAAGTGCCAAAGCTGGCTTCAACATAAAGGTGAATTTTTCTCACAAAATTGCTTTTGCCTCCATTGGAGTGTGTTTGTCTGGCATGCTGAATAGGTTGTTAGCTTTTGTATCAGAGAACACATTGCCACAAATTTTGGGGGTTTGTTTGGTTGGGATATATCAGATTACGGGGTAATTTAATGATTTTTAGGAATCATTTCTGAAAAAAATAATTGCAAGGGGAAATAAATTTTATCATGTTTGTTTGGTGAGAAAATTATTTAAGAAAGTGACATCGAAAAAAGATTACTATATTTGGTTGGAGCCAATTTTATATGGAAATATTGTTGAATTTTCAATAATGCCCTTAAGTAAACAATTTAGATAATTACTTTTTTTTTCAGTCCATTTGTTGGCTATTTATGGTCCATCTACATAAACATTATCAATATTTGCTATTTCGAATATTGAAATATGCTTACACGAGTTAATGTATATTTTTAAATTAATTATACATATATTAGAAATTATATTTTTAGTATAAATAAAAGTTAGTATGTTTTGCTATATATATAATATATTGATAATTAATAAATATTTGTTAATTATTTATCAATAGTTAATATTTATTAGCAAATATACTAATATATTAAATATATTATTATTTATAAATATTATTAATCAATATATGAATATATATTTATAATATATTAGTGTAATATTGATATTATAATCAATATTAATTATATTAATATAACTAATATAATATTAATATTATATAAATGAGGGTATTTTCGTCAAGAAATGATATTTTTAGAATACAGCCAGTTGGTAATCCGGCATGGAAAAACAAATACCATCTCAATTGTGGAAATTGTTTGATTTTCTTTTTCAGAAAAATAGACATGGGATCCACTATTTATTTTACCATCTCTCATCGATTTTTAGTACCAAATATGGTAACCTGACATGGGTTTTATTTTCCCATCCCAGATTTTCCCCAACCAAATGGGCTCTGGTTGTGCATGCATCCAAGCAAGGAGGTGCATAACCTTAGTGCAGACTGCTTCCTAAAATTGCCTCCAACACTCAACTGCTTAGGAGGCATGCTTATGGAATTTGTGATGTCCGATCAAAATGTATCAAAGATGGAATATGAATTTCTCGATACATTATTTTTTTATAAAATTCTTGAACTTTATGTTGAACAAGAGACAGATATGTGCAGCAATATTGGTTGCTCGTGCAATTAGGTTCTTTTCTTGAGAAACCAGTTTTACTACTAGGAAAAAACTGTCACTAGATATATGAGGAGCAACTAGAAACCATTAGCTTCCAGTTTCCCAAGTTTTTCCTTTTTGTTTTGTTAGGATTTTTTTCATTTTATATTGGGACATTTTTTCAATTAATTCTGGTTGTTTCCTGCACCAAATTGGCAACTAATAACTGCTTTGTTACTTCAGGCATTGTTCCGGAAGATTGCTGCTGCACTGCCAGGGATGGAGACTCTCTCGTCTACAAAGCAGGAAGACATGGTTGATGTGAACTTGAAGGCTACCAATGTAAATTCATCCCAGTCACAGGGGTCATCTGGAGGATGCAATTGCTGATGCTAATCGATGATCTGCTATGAAGTTTCAAGTGCTTCAGCTGGATTTGCATTGACACTTATCACCTTCTTTATAGAACTGCACGGACCTTCTCAGAAAAGAAATGGGCGACTTAGGTTGTGCTGGGTGAATCACTCTTGTCTATTTGTGTCAGTTTATTTCTAGCATTTCATATATAATTTCTAGTTCATGAAGAGATCTTTTAGTATTGTAATTGCAGAGAGTGGTACCAAGAGGACTATCAGAAACATATAAAACAATTGTAGGTACAGGTGCAGCAGTTATTTCTTGTCTTCAGGAGTATAGGCAGAAAATATGTAGTTAGATCATTGACATTTTCATATTTATTACCTGAATTGCTGGTAGTGACATCATTGCATCCATTACTGGTAGTTCTGGCACTGGACTATGTGAAGGTGTTGATCTCTGCTGCCGTTCATCATAGTGGAAGATTCTGGCTAGTTCAGTAAAGAGAATTTTGATTTAAACTAGTGCGATGCAAAAGAGTGATTAGTTGCTGAAAGTGAGAATTTGTTATTGCTGTTGGTGCTCTGTTAGACACTTCTTGATGTTTCAAATAAAGCTATATGCTTAATTACAATTTTTGAATGTTTTTATTGCTTTTCATGCTTTTTACATTCTGAGATCCGGTCAGAGGAATCTGTGCATCAAGTCAAATTTTTTTCGCTGTTCGAGCAATTCTTTGTGTACTGCGCGTGGTGATTTGCCCATGCTCAGGCCCGGAGATATCGGTGATTTTTTTTTTTTTTTTTTTGCCAGAGCCAATCACCGACCGCGCACGGTGCACAAAGAATTTCGCTATCCTATTATGATGGCAACATAACAGAACTTACAGAAGCGTCATCGGTGTTCTTGCCCAATTGTTGAAGTGGGACCGATATTGCGGATGATTATTCCATTTAGGTAATGTTTAGGACCTAAAGAGGATCACAAAAGTGATTTTAAGTCATTGCTGATTCTTATAAAGGGATAATTTAATCTTGATGATCTAATATTATCGCATTTGATATGTTATATTTTAGTAATTAAAGATCTTCGAATTGGTATTTTGTATAAATCTAAAATTAGTGATCTGTTTGATATATTTAATAAAATATATTTATTATTTATATAAAATATATTATAATAAATTATTAGCATTTTTATTAATATATTTTATTAATAAATATTTTGTAAAAAGATATTTATTAATCTATAAAAAAATATATTGAGTATTATTATAAAATTAATATCTTTGTTTATATTTATAATATATCATTATTTTATTACTAATATTTATTCTAATCAGAAAAATAAGGCACATAAAAATAATAGATATATAATATAATGATATATTTCTATTATAATTATTATAATTAAATATTAATATGATAATAATATTATCAATAATATAATATTTATTGTAAATATAATATATATAATATTAATATAATATGATATATTATTATTATAATATATAAGTATATTGATATGTTAATTTTTTTTATAGGATTGAAAGTATCCATTTTAGTCTAGGATTATGTTTTGAGTGATCTTAGATGGGTCGGACAATGATTTGAGAAGTGATGGTGATTTGAGGTCATTATCATATAAGATTATCATAATGCAATCAAATATGATAATATCATCATCTCAATTTATATCATTTTTAATCTTTGGACGGTCATCGCATATCAAATGTCCTCTTAAAGTGTGATGTATTTTAATTAATATTTTTCACAATAAGTTATCCCTTTATAATGGCCACCCACTAGAACTGTTATTGGCATTATGATGGTTATAATAGCCATTATTTATCTCCAAAACAACTTTTCAAATGCTGAATATTAAAGTAATTATTAAAATAATGGCTGTTATAACAATACCATAACAAAAAATAACAAATGTTAATGGAAAAGTAATGGTAATATCCTTCCTTTCATTTTTATTAAATAAAAAAATTAGGATCTTAAAATATTTGTGAAGATGAGTTTGAGAAAATTTTGGAAAACATCATTTTATATAAAAAGGGCAAGTGAAAATCATAATCATTATTTATGTTATAAGGGTTTGTTATAATAGAAAGCAATGAAAAGTATTGTGAAATAGTAGGCATTATGTTTTTTTACATTATTTATCTTAATAAACGATGGGGTGATTGAAACCGTTATGACATCTATTTTAACGATTATAACATGATGCGTTGATCTCAAAATCACCCCGGGTTGATCCGCTGCCAACAACAGCACACACGCCGATAGAACAACATGGGAGAACAGAGCCTCTCACCTAGGAATCGCCGTTACCATCTCAACGAGTGAAACAATCTGACGAACACATGATGCTCGTCCCAACAAAGTGCTTTCGACACCAAGGGAACGCACACAATGCTGCAGCCAAGACAAGGACCTCCTTGCTCGTGCAATCCCACGGCACAAACCCTAACGCTTACAATCTTACAAATTATTCCGAATCCTCTGCCGTCTCCAACGCTTTGGTTGGGAGTTCGGAGAAGGAAGGAAAAATAAAAAATAAAAAAATATAAATATATATTTTTTGATTGAGAGTTTAAAGAAAAAAAATAACATAATTTTTTTTATCGAAAGTAAAAGAAAAAAAATATTGTAATTTTTTTACTATTATACTTTAAAAAAAATCTAACAAACTCAAAAAAAAATTAAAAACAGACTTATTTTTTAAATTTTTTATTTTTTTTATTTTTATTAATTTTTTTCCTCCACAGATGTTTCAATCGGATGGGAGGCTTAGATGGAATGCTTGAAATAAACTTAGAATTGAAATGTAATATTAATTTTATTTTTTATCATTAAAAAGATAAGATGAAAATTATAAAAAATTTATTAATTTTTGATTCTTTTCTTTTCAATTCCTTTAAATTTGGAGAAAAAAAAATTATGAATTTGAGGAGATTTATATTCCTTTTATTCTTCTTTTTTTTTTTTATTTTTTTATAAAAAAAATTTAATCTAAAAAATAATTTTTTTCTCTCTCTCTCTTTTGGTTACGCGATCGCTACGGTTAGTTGGGTGGGATCATAAAAATCACTAGTGGTGTAATCCGTCCGCCTGGCCTGGCCTGATCTGACTAGTATCAGGAGAAAAAGCACACGGATCTCATGTGCCATGAGTGCGGTAGACGTTTGTCATGTGTCATCTACGAAGGCAATGGAGTCTTTCACCAAAATAATTAAAAAAAATATTTATAAAAATAATATAATTTTTAATTTATTTATCTAATTAATATAAATTTTATAAAATATCATTTTAAATGATATTTTATAGTCCACATCAGCATCCTTTTCCATATAGATGAGGAATAAAAAAAAATAAATTCGTCATTTCAAATGGTGAGTTTATTTTTTTTCAAAAAAAAAAAAAAAAATTATAATTTTAAATTTAAAAAAATTAAAATTTTAATTTTGATTCAAATAGAAATTACCATTTCAAATTAGCGTCCCTATTTCAAATTATTTTTTTAAAAATATATTTGAAAAAAAATTAGTATAAAAAAAATAAAAAACACCATAAAAAAGAAAAAAAAAAAAGAATTGAAAAAAATAAAAATTATAATTCTAAATTTTAAGAAAATAAAAATTTTAAGTTTAATTCAAATAAAAATCATCATTTCAAATTACAATCTCTTTTTAAAATTAATTTTTTTAAAAAAATTTCAAAAAATACTTTAAAAAATTAAAAAAATAAAAATATCATAAAAAAATAAAAAATAAAAAATTATAATTTTAAATTTAAAAAAATAAAAATTTTAATTTTAATTCAAATAAAAAACATCATTTCAAATTACTTTACCCATTTCACATTAATTTTTTTAAAAAAAATATCCCAAAATAATATATCTAAAAAATTTAAAAAATAAAAAATATTATAAAATAGAAAAAAATAGGAAAAAAAAAAAATTATAATTTTAAATTTAAAAAATAAAATTTTTTAATTTTAATTCAAATAAAAAACATCATTTCAAATTACTTTCCCCATTTCAAATTAATTTTTTAAAAAATATCCCAAAAAAATATCTTAAAAAATTTAAAAAAATAAAAATAGAAATAAAAAAGAAAAAAATAAAAAAATAAAAATTATAATTTTAAATTTTTTAAAAAAATTAATTTTAATTTTAATTTAAATAAAAAATATCATTTCAAATTACTTTCTCCATTTTAAATTAATTTTTTTAAAAAATATTTGAAATAAAGAAAAAAAATAACTAAAAAATATTATAAAAATAAAAAAATGAAAAAATGAAAAAAAATTAAATTTTAAATTATAAAAAAATAAAAATTTTAATTTGAATTCAAAAAAATAAAAAAATAAAAAATACCATAAAAAATGAAAAAATGAGAAAAAATGAAAAAAAATAAAAAATTAAATTTAAATTTTTTAAAAAATAAAAATTTTAACTTTAATTCAAATAAAAAATATCATTTCAAATTACTATCTTCATTTTAAATTAATTTTTTTAATTAAAAAATCTCATAAAAATAACTCAAAAAAATAAAAAAATTAAAGATACCATAAAAAAAGAGAAAAAATAAAAAAAAATTGAAATGAAAAATGCCATTTGGAATGGCATTTTCAAAAATGCCATTCCTTTTGGTGTTTTTCTTGCTTAAGACAAAAAAAAAAAACTCCCCTCTTCTCCGACGTCTTCCTTCTCTGCGTCTTCTTTCTTCTCTCCAGCGGCACGGCGGCAAGCTCCGACGGCGGTGAGCTCCCTCTTCTCTCTTTCCTCTTCCTCTCTCTCTTCCTCTTCTCTCCTCTTCCTCTCTCTCTCTCTCCCTCTTTTTCCTTGGCCCACCGGCGACAGCCAGCCGGCGGCGGACCCGCGCACCCCCCATGTCGTTGGCCCACCGGTGGGCCGACGACGACCACCCCGCCCTCCCCTTCCCTTGGCCGGCCGGCCGCCCCTTCCCTTTTCTTGGTCGGCCGCCCCGCCCCTCCCCTTCCCTTGGCTGGCCGCCCCCCCCATCCCCACTCGCGGCGGCCCCTCCCCAGCGGCGACAGCCCCTCCCCTCCTCCCCTTCCCTTGGCCGGCCGCTCGCCCCTCCCCTTTTCTTGGCCGGCCGCCCCGCCCCTCCCCTTTCCTTGGCCGGCCGCCCCGCCCCATCTCCACCCACGGCGGCCCCTCCTTAGCGGCAGCCCCAGCAGTGGCGGCGCCTCCCCAGCGGCGGTCCTGTGGCGGCCGATCGGCGGCGCCCTGCGACGGGTCCACGACGGCGGCCCCACGTGGCCCGACGGTGGCGGCCCTGCACGGCCCTGCGGCGGCCGACCGACGATGACCCTTCGGCCCTCTCCTATTTCGATCTTTTTATTTTTTATTTTTATCTCATTATTTTTTATTTTTTATTTTTATCTCATTAGATTTAGATTTGTTTTAAATTTGATTCGATTCTAATTTAATAATTTTAAAATATATTATATTTCATAAAATTGTAGACTCGTCAGTTGATCAATGTAGGATATTCTACGGTATCCATATAAAATATATATTTGATTATATAGTTTTGTACGGACACCGTAAAATATATATATTGATGAATTGATTATCTAGTTTGGACAGTTTAGGAATTACATTGAATTCTGTAGGTAATTACATTATTCGAACGATATAAAGAGAATTCGAAAAAAATTTCGGACAGTATTTTTTTTAATTTTCTCATACATTTTCAGCCTATGGGGAGAACTAAGGAAAAATACTGTCGAAATTTTTTTTGGTCCCTATTGCGTATCGTTTGATTAATGTAATTAATCTATAGAATTAATATAATTTTCGAATGGGATAGGATCTATCTGTACCTATTTGTTGATGATATGATGCATTTATTATGTAAATCTTTTGAAACGATAAAATAATTACTAATACTAAATTTTTTGATTTTGATTTTGTCATAGATTTCTCTGAGAAAATGATCAGTATTCGATTCGTGTATTATTGTATTATGATGACATGATACAGAATGATGAAACTGATATGCAGTATAGTCATTCTGCAAACCAGATGATTAGAGTATCTTCATCATTATCATGTCAAAAATTATTAGATCATTTATACAGTAGTATTCCTTAGACAAAGAGAAATATGAAATAAAATTAAAATAGAGATCTCCTAATCTGTCGGGACAGTTAATACAGAGCAAGTATATCTTTCGTTCCAATTGATGACGATGAAATGTCGAAGAAATGCTGAGTTTTTCTTTGAAATATTCAAAATATCATTTTTAGAATTATATATTGGAAAGGAAGATGTACGAGCTTTGGATATTATAGTCGGCTTTTAACCCAAGCGGACAATACTGTTGGACCTTCCTCGCCTTTCGTAACTCCTATGGTGCAAACCGACAGTGTTGAGGTCATATTTGCAGAACAATATTCTACTACTGTCGGTCCTAGTTGTCCAATTATTCAAAGTCTTGTGGTGACTTCTTCTATGTCTTCTGCTATGGAGACTTCTCCTTTGGTAGAAATAGTGGTAAGTACGGGAGACGACACTCATATAGGAAATGATGACTAGATAGATGGTGGAATAAATTTTGATAATCTAGGCTTTGAGTCAGATGAAAGCGAAGATGAAGATGATTGGATGGATGAGGACAGTAGCAGTCAAGATGATGATGGTGAAGATGAGGATGATGATGATGAAGATGTTCAGCCTAATATTAATGTGGGAGAACCTCAACCTCGTTTGTGCGAATCTTCATAATTTTTTAATGATATAAATTTAGATGATGGTGGTTGTGTTAGTGCTAGTCGAAGATTGAACTTTGACTATCAGTTTTGGGACTCTTCGATGACTGAATTTTTTAAAGATCTAATGTTTGAGAGTAAAGATTATGTAAGAAGAGCTGTTATTTTTATCACATTATGAAGCATCGTACATACAATGTAGTTCAGTCACATTCAAAGTTGTGGTCCGTACGATGCGCATCATCAGATAATATTCAAAATTATAAACAGAGGCTTCGTGCTGTATTGTTGAAAAAATATGGATATTTTCAAATCACAAGATATGAGGTCCTCACACTTGTTTGTTTACGGAGTTGAGTCGAGACCACAAACATGTCAGCGGAAGGATGATTGGCACACTAGTTCGACATATTATTGAAAAAGATCCCGATGTTAGAGTTGTAGCTATTGTGGCAACCGTTAATGATAATTTCAATATATAGTGTTATATAGGAAAGCATTATGTGGAAAGCATGGTGTGAAAAACAGAAGGTATTGGTTGATATTTATGAAGAATGGGAGCTGTCTTTTGCTAAATTACCCTATTGTATAGCTACACTTCAACATGCAAATTACAGCTTATGTTCAAATGATATTTTACCATCTTGTGAAATATTTTAATACGAGACATACCCAAGCCTTGAGATATGTACAGGAGAATCCAAATAATTTTTTTACTCCTCATGTTGCAATTAAGATTACTGAAGATCAATTAAAGCTAACTGCACTGAGTAACAGCATTCAACCTTCAAAGAGGCATATATGAAGTGCTTACGAGGAGAGCAAGTGCAGGGTTACGAGGTGAAAAATTTTTTATACTGTTACTTTAACTGAAAAAAATATTTTTGTGAAAATAGAGCATGTATAAATATCCATGTTCACACGTTTTAGCTGTGTGCCAAGAAATTGCTGTACATTTTAGTGGGTTTGTGGATGATACATATACAATTATAGCATATATGAATACTTGGAGTGGCGAGTTTAATTCATTACCATATGAAGATTATTGGATGTATACAGTATGTTCAAATGTATTCCTGATCATCATCGTTTGATACCTAGCAGAAAGGCAAATCAAAGTCAACAAGACTGCAAATCAAATGGATGATAGGCAAATAAAAAGTAAGAATCACCGTGGCATTCGTAAGGAATAGGGTCATGATCGTCGTCGCTGTTTTAGGATACTTCAACACACTTCAACTTCAAGCAGTGAAAGAAATTAAAGACTCGAAGATGTATTTTCAATATTTTTTTATGTATTTATGTGGGATGTTTTATGTATTTATGTGGGATTATAATTTTAATGTTGCTTTTTATCCGAAGATGAACTGTATTGTATATTTAAGTTGTATTATATGATAATATTATATTTAAAATATATTTTTATAAAATTAATGGCTATCATATTTTCATGCTCTAATACACTTGGGATAATATCATTATTTTAGATTCATTAGCGTGCTATGGCTTACGATCTGTGATATCCAAGTCCTCGAGATACGAGTATTTTTATATTACAGGAGCACCATCGATCACAGACTATTTTAGATGACGGTGTAAGCATTTCAATCCTACTCTTATTATTAATAGTTTTTTAAAATCATATACATCATCTAATTATTATATCTTATTGCAGGAGTCCAGACACCTTAGACTACGACGATCCGATGCTGATTTTGGAGGACAGAGCATATCCCACTTAGAGTGGTGGATTATTTATGATATCTTAATTCTATGGAGTGTATCGGATTGGTCGCATATAGATGGATGTTGGTCTTATTACTGCTTACTTGAGAGATGGCATCCAGAGACACACGTTTCATCTTCCATTCGATGAGGCGACCATCACGTTACAGGATGTTAGCATTCTTATCGGACTATCGGTTGATGGCGATCCAGTTATCGGAGTTGATCCCATGCTTACCATTTCGGAGTGGCAGGCTTTATGCTTACGATTGTTAGGGTTTGAGCCTGACGTCCAGTTTTTCGATCATTCATGACTCAAGATAGAGTGTTTGGATGATCATTATCGATATTTTCACATTGGAGATGATGCACCAGAGGAGATGGTATAGCAGTATGTCAGGGGTCAGGTGCTATGGTTGCTTGGTGGTGTTCTATTACCTGATACTTCATCGAACAAGATGAAGTTGATGTTTTTATCATTATTGGAGGATTTAGAGTTCGTTCATAGGCTCAGTTGGGGCAGTGCAGTACTAGCTTGTCTGTACAGGGTTATGTGCCGTAGTTCTTATGCTGACCAGAGTGAGATTGATGGTTATCTTGTATTACTACAGGTATGTGAATTAAAAATTTATATTTTTAATATTTTTAAAAATTTAATATTGTAGCTTTGATTTGATATATTATGTATGATTTTTTTTAAAAATTACAGATTTTGGCATGGGAGAGGACGTCGACTATTGGTTCATTACGGTGACAGTTGCTCGAGATGCCACCAGAGCAGCATGACCCTGATATTTCATTCAGATTAAACAGACCATTGGGATATAGGTATAAAAATATTGCTTCGTTTACTTAAAATTTAGTACTGTTTTAAATCCAAAAAAATTTATTTAACATGAGTAGACTGTCAAGCAGATGAAACATTGCATTCAACGTTTATCATATATTGACGAGAGTGGCACGAGTTTATAGGTATCAGCTGGATACATTAGTTGATACATATAGATGGATAAATTTTATTTATTTATAAATATTATTTTACAGTATTCATAATCTATTAAAATTTTAGCTTACTAATTTTTTTTATTTTAACTCTGTCAGTTTTTGTGGAAGCCATATACACATGAGATATTGACTATATTACCGCAGATATGTACAGTTGGACATGACATATGGACTGCTAGGATGCCACTTATTTATTTTGATGTGGTAGAGTGGCATCTTTCCGATCGTGTCCTGCAGTAGTTTGGTCAGATTCAGGACATCCCAGAGTAGTTTGATACCAGCCAGGGACTTCATCGTATTGATCGACGAGAGAGAGCTCGTATTGACTGACGTATCAGACATGCAGAGTATATCGATATTTGGGATGCACGTCGAGATCACATTGTTCATGGTGATCCCATTTTGAGAGGCTGTTCATATACCGAAGACTACATGGCTTGATTTTTTAGCATTACAGTACGAGTCATTGGACAGCTTCGGTATGCAGTTTCCGGATACAAGGGCGAGAGTTCTGCTGTGCATCTTTTGGTAAGACTACGAAAATTATATTTTATATGAATGTCTTTACTTTTAATAATTAAGATTGAAAATTAGTTTATGTTGTTTATGTTATATTTTTATTTTATATTTTACAGTATATTGCTAATTTTATTTTTATTATGCAGACTGATTCTATGTCGGGTCTTGTGTTGGACGCTCGTCGTGCTTTATCTACAACTGATGAGGACGAATGGATTTGGATACTGCGTGAGATAGAGAGAACAAGTTTCGAAACATTGGTGGCGATTGGTGTTGACCCATATAGCTGTGCGTCTTGGTATGGAGCAGCCGATGCGTCAGATATGAGATATACGCAGTCATCATATGTTCCACATATGCCATCATCGCATATTCCGTAAATGTCATCACTAGATGCTGCACAAATGCCACCACCTTTTGATCCACAGATGGCAGCGCCTTCTTCTTCTTACATCCTCCAGATGACATCATCGGGTACTAGTTGGCCACATGAGTATGTTATTTTTTTTCAGGCCCATCCATGTATCCAGATGAGAGAGTTGAGGGGGTCGTTCAGTTCATAGATGATCCGACAGTATCAGTTATTTCTGAGCAGCATGACCAGCAGATCTCTACTGATATAGGGGAGGAGCTATCATAGCAGATATAGGAGCAGGAGCAGCCGTTGAGGATCTTTTTGAGAAGGTCCAAGCGACTACGGAGACCACGACGTCCTTGTGGGACTTAATATTTTTTAGATTTATACTTAGTATTTTTGAAACTTTTATTGTATCATTTTTTGTACACTTGATATTTTCATTCTATTTTATATTATTAATTATTGATTTTATTTTATATTATTTTAATTTTAAGTGATCGGATATTATGCTTTGTGGATATGGATGCACATATTCTCATGTGTCTCAGAACATTAGGAGAAAAAAAGTTATGCTAAAAGGACTATAGAAATTATAACGTAAATAATAATAATATATCGGATAATTTAATTATATTTTTTAAAATATTTAAAAATAAGCAAAATCAGATAAGTCGGTGGAGAACCATCAAAGTTCAAGTCGATTTTTCGATAAATGAGATGAATCGGACCGCACTGGTATATCTCGATCTGGTACGGGCCCGAACAGTTATGTATGGTGCGGTATGGGTCGGTAAGGTTTCGGTATATTATGATGCTTTTACCAATCACTCGGTGCGATATGGTTTGGACTGCTATAAGTTGATACGAAGATGATATGGATTGATTTTCTATTTTTTTTAAAATTTATTTGAGTTAAAACTAAAATTATTATTTCGTTTCTTCTTTTTTAATTAAAATTTATTTTAATTAAATTTTTATTTTTTATTTTTTAAAATTTAAAATTATAATTTTTATTTTTTTATTATTTTTTTATTTTTAAAATTTAAAATTTATATTTTTTTATTTTTTTGATATTTAAGCCTATTTTTGAAAACATCATTTCAAGTGATTGGATATTATACTTTGTGGACATGGATACACAGAGTCTCATGTGTCTCACCTGTGTCATGTGCCAAGAAAAAAGAGGGAGAGAGAGAGAAAGAGGGATAGAAGAGGGAGAGAAGAGAGGAAGAGGAAAAAGAGAAGAGGGAGCTCGCCGCCATCAGAGCTTATCTTTTTTTTATTTTTATGGTATTTTTTAGATATTTTTTTCTTTATTTGGAATATTTTTTAAAAAAATAATTTGAAATGATATTTTTTATTTGAATTAAAATTAAAATTTTATTTTTTTTAAACTTAAAATTATAATTTTTATTTTTTTTTCATTTTCTTCCTTGTTTATGGTATTTTTTATTTTTAAATTTTTAAGATATATTTTTAGAATATTTTTTTAAAAATTAATTTGAAATGGAAAAATAATTTGAAATAATATTTTTTATTTAAATTAAAATTAAAAATTTTATTTTTTTAAATTAAAATTATAATTTTTATTTTTTCTTATTTTTTTCATTTTTTCCCTTTTTTATGCTATTTTTTTATTTTTTTAATTTTTAAGATATTTTTTTGGGATATTTTTTTAAAAAAATTAATGTGAAATGGGGAAAGTAATTTGAAATAATATTTTTTATTTGAATTAAAATTAAAATTTTTATTTTTTAAATTAAAAATTATAATTTTTATTTTTTCTCATTTTTTATGGTATTTTTTATTTTTTTAATTTTTAAAGGTATATTTTTTGGGATATTTTTTTAAAAAAATAATTTTAAAAGGAGATTGTAATTTGAAATGATGATTTTTATTTGAATTAAACTTTAAATTTTTATTTTCTTAAAATTTAAAATTATAATTTTTATTTTTTTTAATTCTTTTATTTTTTTTTTTTTTATGGTATTTTTTATTTTTTTTACATCAATTTTTTTCAGATATTTTTTTAAAAAATAATTTAAAATGAGGATACTAATTTGAAATGATGATTTCTATTTGAATCAAAATTATTTTTTTTTTAAATTTAAAATTATAATTTTTATAATTTTTTTATTTTTTTATTTTTTTTGAAAAGAAATTTAAATGCATCATTTCAAATGGCATTTTCAGAAACGCTATTTGAAATGGCATTTTCAGAAATACTATTTTAAATGACGAGTTTAATTTTTTTTTTGTTCTTCATCTACGTGGAGAAGGGGTGCTGATGTGGATTATGAAATACCATTTGGAATGATGTTTTATAAGATTTACATTAGTTTGATAAATAATTAAAAATTATATTATTTTTATAAATAATTTTTTTTAAAAAATTATTTTGATAAAAGACTCCAAGGCAATGAACATTTTAACAGCCCCTTAGTCTGACTTCAAAAACGAAGTTCATGGAACCCTTGCACTTAGATTAGATACAAAAAGGTTCTTATATGAAAACATGTTATGCATTGTTTTGCTTTTCTCATGTATCTATGATACAACTAGTATCTTATATAGGGTTTGAGATGTATCTTTCGCATTTTGCTACCTCAATCATGGAATTGCATCTCCTATAGATTTCAGAACATTTCAACCTCTTTTTTCTATCCACATGTGCGGTCTTACACAGTCTATTAGTTGATATCATTTTTGCAGAAAAGATACAATCTGAACTCTCATATATATATATATATATATATATATATATATATATATATATATATATATATATATATATATATATATATATATATATAAATTCTTAAGATTATTTACTTTTTCAACACAAAGTTCTCTTGTGCCTCTATATTCTCCAAACTTATTTAATGGTCAAATAAGAGGCGTCCATGCATTAAATTACAACTAGTTAGGTGCGAAGATTTATAGTTATGGGTCATTTATGCTCTCGAAATTCTGTAGGAGGAAGCAAGTTGTGGTAGGATAGAATGTAATCTTCTTAGTCTTCTTAAATTTGGGAGAAAAAAGGCTCGAGGATTAGACCTATCATGCAAGATATCAAGATGTTGCTTTAACAGGTACCACACTATAGAATATAGGATACTTAACATGTGATTGAATCAAATCACAGATTGGCTAGCAAATTGTACGCCGTCATAGGGTTAATCAAAACTGGTTAACTTCTTATCCTTTTGATGATACATATGCGAGGAACATGGCGAATCCTATTGTGCGCCAAAACCGGTGGATGCCAACAATATGCAGTAATCTCTCTTATCCAATAGAAAGGATATTTTTATGGTTTTATGATTTCTAGGTTTTCTGGTTAATATTGAAATATTTAGTATGTTATAGTGGTGAAGAGGTGTTGCACATCAACAAGATTTGATTTCATTCATTAGAGTCTACAGCTAATTATCCAAAATCATGTAGAATGACATACTATCTGCAGTAGAAAGAACATGTTGGCTTAAGATCCAGAACAAACACACACACACAAAAAAAAACAAAGAAAAAATGCCGAAAGAAAAATAAATTTAGGAGAGACAAAAATATTTATTAAAAAAATTGAGTAATACAAGGAAGCTCCCTCATACCTCATTAAAAAGGATACCTTTAACTCTCTCTTCCCACCAAAATCTTCCACCATCTTTCATACGGTTCCACACCCTACAGGAGATGTCAATGATCTTTTTAAATAAAGCATCACGTGGATGAGAGTTTGACTTTTATTTTAACTTAAAAACCAAAAATTCATTGGAACACAAATTTTAACAACCTTTACAAAAAAATAATTAAATAAAATGATATTAGGAATAGATTCTAAAGTCACTAAAACCAATGACCAACTAACAATGGAATCCAAATTAGATTGGGAGGTAATGGATCTCAATACTTCTCCTCATTGCAAAATCTAACCCCATAATATTGACTTTGTTAATGTCATGAAATACCATAGTAGCCTTCATCATCATCACTATAGTAACATCAATATATAACAACTTGTTAAACCAATAATTGAATAATAGAAATCTTTATTAGCTTGAACATTAATTTCTTCGCTTCTCATTCTCTTTGATAGATATATTAAAATCGATGATGTCCACCAATTTGTCTTAGCATTGACTCCATGACTATGATGTCGAGATTTTTTTGAGCATCCAACTTATTTCAAGAGGCATCAGGTTATCGGTTATAATAATTACGGCCATTACTTATACACAAGTAAAATAAAAAAAAAATTTAGTCAAATCCACATGCCTCAACTTGAGGAGCTTCAAAAACTTTCTGCACATAATTGGCTTCGACATATGGGATTAAATCTTCATGCATAGAGTTATCTAATAACTTGAATTTCAAGTAGCTTCAAAATTAATGATGTAACAAAAATCTTATAGACTACTAAGGCACAACAAGAGTCATCTCCATCAAGCATATTTTTATATTGTTTGATTTCTAAAACTACTTCAAAATTAGTCAACTCTTCATACTTATAGTTGACTAAATCTTTATATGAAATATCCAAATCTTGGATAACTTCAATATAAGACTCTTCTGCATGATTTAATTCCTTAATAGAGATATTCATAATCGGATCAATTGTAGCATCATCTAACTCTTCTTGAATAATTTTAGAATTAATGGATTTTTCAATCATGATCTCTTCTAAACTTAACATAGGATCGATTTGATCGAGCATCTCTTACTCCAAATTCTTTTCTGGACTTAATTGATTCTCAAGCTGATCAATCTTATCATACTCTAAGTTCTCAGAAATTGATCCAGTCTCTAACTATTCAAACTCCATTTTTCAAATCTTCATCTTTAAACCAATTTTGTTCTTCTTTTAGATTTTTGAGAAAGTCTGAAATCAGAATTTATGCTTCAGATAATTTTTATTTAGGATGTCTCAGCTTACATGAATTTGAGTAGATGGATGCAAAAATATCTGTATTTTTTTCAGCTCCTTTACATCTTAAATATGGAGATAATTTTTTTTATCAAGTGAATCTTGAATAATCCATATTACCTTCTTAGATTTCATATTCCAATTTTTTCTTTAATATTATCTATTGTATCATCTCTGACTCATCCAAAATATCTCACAAATCTTGATCTTTCAAATAAGACCTAACAAGAGCCATCCAATATAGATAACAGGTATTATTTAGTTTATGAAGAGAAGTAGTGGTAGTAAAAGCAGCCACATTAATATTGATAAGATTAATGTTGTATATATAAACACATTGATAGAGAAGATACTAGCATCGACCATGATGATTCATTTTTTGAATCATCAAATAAGAGTCCACAAGCTTATACCACTGCAAAATGAATCACTAAAAGCTCTTCAACTATACCAAACTACGAATATAGAAATCACCAATAATCAAGTTACTGCTTCAAAAAAAATCATATTTCAAATAAATCTAATGAAGTTGTAAATTGCTCAACTACGCTCTGTGTCTATGACTTTAATATCATATAGAGTTACAAACGTACATGTCGCCAATCTCAAAATATGGCTCTGATATTATACAGAACCACAAATATATAAGCCATTGATATAAAATCTTATCTTTGATATCATATAAAACCACGTACACATGGGCCACCATGAATACACTGACTCTAATGCCACATACAATGGCAGACTATCTAGAGTAGATCGTGTCGGTCCAAGATCTAAACAAACAAAAAATTAATAGAAAAAAAAATAAATTTAAGATAAAAAAAATTTATTAAAAAAATTGAGCCAAATAAGGAAGCTCTCTCATACCTTACCAAAGAGGATATCTCTCTCTTTCTACCATAATCTTCGGCTGTTTTACACGTGCTAAAAGAGATGCCAACAATCCTTTTAAATAAAATACATGTAGATGGTATTTGATTTTTATTTTAACTAAAAAATAAAAATTTATTAAAATAAAAATTTTAATAATTTTTAAAAATAATTAAATAAAATAATACTAAAAATAAAATTTTCAAAATTTAAAATTAATAATTAATTAAAAATAAAATTTAATTAAATTAGGATTTGGCAACAATCTCAACAAACCAAGGGATACGGTACCTATTAACTGCTTAAAACATCTTGCCGGAGCCTCACAAAAAGGAGAACAGGGGAAGTCCTCGAAACCGACATATAAAGAAACAATGTGGAGAACGTCATCTCTCAAACGTTGTTAGCAGCGAAGCCAAAGACTGAAGAATCCCATTCATCCCCCCTCCCTCTCCTCTTCTCCTTTCAGTCTCTCTCGCTCTAACACAGGAGAAGAAGAACATGGATGGCGGCCGACGAGACCGATATCACATCGGAGGTCAGATTTCGCTTCTTCCCCTTCTATTTTTTTCCCTCTTCATGTTTGATTTTAAATTAAAGATTCAATCTTTGTGGGTATTCCGCCGAAATGAAGATTACTGATAGATAGATTCGAGGCTGTATCAGTTTTTGTTTCTTTTTCTTAAAAAAAAATCTCGTTTCTTTCTTGTGCTATAAGAATCTGAGAGGCCGTATGCTTCCAAAACGTTTTTCCTCTCCGCCATGATCCCATCTCTCCGGGAGAGAGACAGGGAGGCCGAGTGTCGGTGGGCGACGCGTTGGCGGTGGACCGAGCCAGCCCGAGCCCGGCCATTTGGCCGTACTTGGTGCGTGTGTATTCAGCGAGAGTCCACGCTTTCCTTTGACATGTGCCCCACAAAGAAATCGCACATAAAAAAAGGGGTTTTTTAATATTTTTCTTAGAGAACATTGAGGCATCACCAGCTGTTTTAAAAGAAACCATCTGAGAATCAGCGAGGTCCCAAAGTTTGAACTTTAAGCTGAGAACTTTTTCCATACGGAGGAGTGGTTCAAGCAGTGGGCGTTGTCTAACTTGTGACATTGTTGTTGTTTGGTTCGCTGAAAGCAACTGCACAAACATAACAAAACAAAAGTTATGCATCGTCTAAGTTTGTTCTGTGAGATTGTTGAGTTGCCGTGGCATTATTTCTGCACCTTACAAAAGACTATCATCTGGCTTGCATAGTTGGGTGTGGCTTGAACTTTGATCTTATATTATAAAAATTTATATAGATATATGTATAATCCCATATCGATAGATTTTAAATATTTATATAAATTTAAAAAAATTAAATAATAATTTTTGATTAATTTTTGAATAACCTTTTAAGTTGCGGCTTATGTCGCTTTTAATTATTTGCGTTTCTCTCAATTTTCTGACCTACAAGTCTACTGGCATTGTGACTATGGCAGTCATAAATGCTGCAGTAGACTGGTGACTAGAGCAGTCATAAATGCTGCATCGACTGTCTTGAAGTGTGCACTGGTGCATTAAGTCTATGCTGCATCTCAAGATCTTTCTGCATGCATCTCAAGCAGTTTAGAAAGTAGAAATTTAGAATCACCAGAAGTGCACTCTACCTATCTATCGAGCCTCACATACCCCACCTTCTCTTTCTAGTTTAAACTCAACATACCAAGCAACTGCATGAATCCCTTGCATATGGTCAATGATTGCATACAGAACACATCGCATCTTATTGTTCCCATTTGCAAGACTTGTCAGTGCATACGGCGTTGCACTAGTTCCTTCACTCTTCTTATTTCAGCTGTTAGTTATGATAGATTTTGCTTACCATATCCTTCAGACTCTTCTTTTTCATTTATGGTTCTGTCAATATCAAATTTCTATCCCATTTCTTGCACTTAAATTCAAATGCTTAAGAGTACAAGATTAACCAGTATGAGATATAACTCTTAATGATACCATGCACAAGCATCCGATCACTACAATGAATAATTTATAATTACGTTTTATGGAATGGATGGAATGGCTTGCATTGTATTGATTCTAGCTGATGTTGCTGTTTTGCTCCGCATGGATTCTAACTTCAGGACGACCAAAAGATGTGACTAGCTGTAGCCAACCAGCACCACCCCCTCCTGTGCTTAGACACTGGCAATGGTGGCTCATGGTGCCCTCAACATCTTCTTCCTTCTTTCTGGCCAAACCGCTGCCTTGCTCCTAGGGAGGTTCTACTATGATAAAGGAGGCAACAGCAAGTGGATGGCCACCCTTGTCCAAACTGCAGGCTTTCCCATTCTCTTCCTCCCCCTACTGCTCTTTCCTTCAGGTCAAAGCCCTCCTGCCACCCGCCCCATCCCTCGTCCCCCTCTTGCTAAGATTTCTTCTATTTATGTTGCATTAGGCATCCTGATAACCGTTGACAACTTTATGTACTCTTCTGGTCTCTTATACCTCCCTGTCTCAACTTACTCCCTCATTTGTGCTAGTCAACTTGCCTTCAACGCTGTCTTCTCCTACTTCCTCAATTCGCAAAAGTTCACGCCTATGATTTTCAACTCTGTCATCCTCCTCACTTTCTCTGCTGCCCTCCTTGGCGTCAGTGAGGACTCTGGGGACTCCACAGATGTCTCCAAGGGGAAGTATGCGCTCGGATTCATGTTGACATTGGGAGCATCGGCCAGCTACTCGCTCATCCTCTCCCTGATGCAGCTGACCTTCGAAAAGGTTATTAAGAAGGAGACCTTCTCGGTCGTGTTGGAAATGCAGATATGGACATCTTTGGTGGCTTCTTGCGCTGCTGTCATCGGATTATTTGCAAGCGGGGAGTTGAGGACTTTGAGAGGGGAGATGGAAGGATATGGAACAGGAAGGGTTTCTTATGTGTTGACTCTGGTCTGGACTGGTGTGTCTTGGCAGGTGGGTTCTGTTGGGGTGGTAGGACTAATTTTTGTGGTATCATCACTTTTCTCCAATGTGATCAGCACTCTTGCTCTTCCTATCGTGCCAATCTTTGCTGTAATTATCTTTCATGACAAGATGGATGGAGTGAAGGTTATGTCCATGCTGATTGCTATATGGGGGTTCATTTCTTACCTGTATCAGCACTATATTGATGACTCCAAAGCTAAGAAGGCTGTAAGGGATGCCCATGAGGAATGTGGTCCATCTGTCCCTTGATGAGACTAGTCAGGTTTAAGCTATATTTTTGAAACTATGGGGTTTCTACGGAAAAGGAGTAAGAGGGCATTTATTTATTGATTACCATTTAATAGCTGTTTATTACTGCTTTTCAACTGTTCAATCACAGAGTACTCTGCTGTGTATAATTGCTTTATGTATTGACTGCTTCACACCTATGCTTCCTTCATCAAATATAATTTGTTCTCTTTGATGGCACAGCTTTTTCCATATTCAAAGGTAGATTCAGGAAAACAAATGGCTTAACAGTTTCCCGCTATGTATAATTGCATGTGGCGGTGCTTTGTTTCACTGGTCTAGATCACTTCATATGAATAGGAACTTGGAAACAGTTTGTGACCATCAAATTTGAGGTGTGATTTTTGGCATAGACACATGAAGTCATTTCCTTGTAGATCTAGACTGGAACACTGAAATCTAAAGGAGTATCTTGCAGAATCGAAACTCATTTGATGAAGATTAGAAGCTAGTTTCTGTATTTCGTGCGAGTCATGACTTCTTTACTCCAGCCATTGTCATTGGTCATAGCACAATTGAGAAAGTAAAGTTCATATAATTCTCAAAATACTTCAAAAAGTCACATTTCACTTGCATATTTTCCATATCTTTCGTTTTGTCTTGTAGATATTGTTTCTTGACCTCTTTACAATGAGAGGGTTGATTCAGGTAGATTCAAGCGGTACAAGTGTGCTTGAGAAAGGAGGACGAGGGACCTTGTAGATTTAACAAAGGGTTATAGTAAACAAAACCAGAGTACTTAGTTGTTCGGTTAATAACTAAGCATGAGTTTGTGCTTTTTGAGTTTGTTATTGACAATACCTGCATGATCAGTAAAAATTAAGCTTCTGATAACAGGGCGTTAAAATAGAAAAGTTTCTTTGAGAACTGAGGAGGCTTGCATGATGAAATCTCTAGTTATATGCAGAAGAGCTTGGAAACATGCAGGTGGCAAGATCAAGTGTGCTGTTTAATTTGAAATATTTTTTGAGGTCTGTTTGATTTGAACTAGAGAGGGCCCTTGGGGCTATTTTTGAGCAAGCAATAGAACTTACTCTGATCTTGTGAACATGACTCTGCCAAACCTTCAGGCTTTCACGTTTCTGTTATACAATTTGGTGGTAGCTGAGAGGAGGCTTCTAGCCTTGTGAAGATGGAAGTTTTATTGATCTCAAGCAATATTGCCAAAAGTAGCAATAATAATAATGATTATGATAATGGTAACGACAATGATAATGATAATGATTAGGATATATGAAGAGGTGAGACTGCATGAGGACTTTTCATCCGCAATAAACATGAAGCTGCCGAGAAACCCAGATACTGACATTCGATGAAGCTTCCTAAAGGAGCTCTGGTGGATAAGCTGTTTTTATATAGAATAAGGCACGTGACATTGATGGAGATGAATGGCCTTCATTGCTAAGAAGCCCCTTATTCTTTACAGTTGTTGTGGTAACCAATTTACCTAGCTTTCCTATCATATAATGTCAAATATAGAATGGCTGCTAAGAAGGGTGGGAATCAAACAAATAATGGAGAATCACTTCCATCTTGATAGAAACCTGGCTTCTGATGTATTCCAACAACTTGAAGCCATTTCCAGGTGATTCAACAGATGAAAATAGGAATGAGTCGAAGTTAGTAACTAAGCTTTGCAAGAAATTTAGAGAGGCAAAAGTCAGTAAGTGCTAGGGGACCACAGGAGACTGAGGAAGATCTAGAAATTGGTACCTATATTCAAGAGAACTGAACATGGCTTCGGGCTTATCAGGAATGGTGAAAGTTCCCTGTTAGCTGAACCAGAAAGAGTCAAAAGAAGCCCAAGAACCATCCAAGTAACTCTGATTGAAGCCAACAGGGATCATTTTGTCTAGAAAAATTCGGAATGGAGCAGACTATAATTCATGAGCCCAACAAGGGTGGTTCATGACTCCCCACCTGAAACAGCGTAGGCGTGGCGGCTACGCAGCTGAAGCAAGTGAACAATGAGTAGCCATGAGCTTTCATCAAACCACATAGCCAATTAGCCATCCATTTCAGCTCTGCTTAGCCACAAGAATATAATTAGTTCTCTGAACATTTTTTACTTGTATCACCACATATTTGAAAAACTCCCTTGATACCACTCACTAAGGCAGAGGATCGTTTAAATACTGTATTTTTCTATGGAAAGTATGTCTGATTGGTGTTGCTTTTGATAAGAGAACGCTCCTTGTTGCTTCGACTCTTGTCCTTTATAAACCTTTGGAGCACCTCTTTTTGACTATGTCCTCATTAAATAAACTTAGCTTTTGCTGACCTTTTCTTCCTACTAATTCATACCATCCATGAGGTTCTACAAAAACAGTTCACTTCATGCATAAATTATGAGCGCGGGTTTTCTGCAGTATGCACCGTCCGTTCCATGATGGATAGTTACATACGTCGGGTGCAACATTCATCGTATAGCCTGCATCCGTTTATGGCCATCTATCATAATAGATGGTACGTATGGTGCACCGCAGAAGATCCGTGCTCATAAATTATCATATCCAATTCAAGAGAGGCCCACCTGGCTCCTGAAAACACCTGGTAAACTGTCATCGACCAACATCCTCACCAACCCACACAATGTTCAAGAAAAGGGACTGGTGGCTTCTAGTGGCTCTCAACATCATCTTCCTCCGAGCCGGAGAGACCACAGCCATCCCCCTTGGGAGGTTCTACTACAACCAAGGTGGCCATAGCAAGTGGATGGTCACCCTTGTCCACTCTGCAGGTGCCCCTCTCCTCCTTTTTCCCCACCAACTCTTCTCTTCACCTTCCACTCCCATACTTCCTACTCCCTCCCTCACTAGCATCACCCTCATCTACATCTCTTTGGGTCTAATGATGGCATGTGACGACTTGATGTATTCCTACGGCCTATCTTACCTCCCCATCTCCACCTTCTCCCTCCTTTGCGCCACTCAGCTCGCCTTTGATGCTATCTTCTCCTATTTTCTCAATTCACAAAAGTTCACCCGTTTGATACTCAACTCCGTCGTCCTCCTCACCTTCTCTGCCGCTCTCCTTGGAGTCGGTTCCAACTCTGAGTACTCCGATGAATCCGAACACAATTATCCACTTGGTTTTGTATTAACAATGTGGGCTTCAGCCACCTTCTCTCTCATCCTCTCCCTCATGCAACTGACTTTTCAAAAGGTGCAAAAGAGGGAGACCTTTGCAGTTGTTTTAGAGATGCAGATTTATAGTAATATGGTCGCAGCTTGTGTTTCAGTGGTTGGGCTTTTTGCTAGTGGGGAGTGGAGGAGCTTGAAGGGAGAAATGGAAGTTTATGGTAGTGGGAGGGTGTCCTACGTGATGACTCTAGTTTGGATTGCTATATCATGGCAAGTAGCCCCTGTCGATCGCGACCGTGGGACTGATCTTTGTAGCGTCTTCATTGTTCTCTACTGTGATCAGCACCCTGTCTCTGCCCGTGGTTCCCATTTTTGCAGTAATCTTCTTTCATGACAAGTTGGATGGAGTGAGGGTGGTGGCCATGTTGATTGCTTTCTGGGGATTCGTTTCTTACCTCTATCAACACTATCTTGATGACTCCCGAGGCCAAGAAGGGTGTTAGTGGTGCAAAGGAGATTTCTGTTGTTCGTGTTGCTCGATGATCCAAGGTCAAGTTCATGCTGTGTTGGTAGGAGACTCGTACTTCCTATAACTGATGATGGGAGATCGTTTAAATGATTAGTCATATTAGTATAGTTTCATGTATTTTAGGTGGGTTGGAGTGCATTCTATAATGGTGATATTAGTACTCTTATGCACCATTGGCTGGTTCAGATCAATGTACACTTGATAAGTTATAAATTTGTTTGGATATCAACTTGTCCTATATATGGAGAAGCATGCATATGGAGAAAGGGCTCTTAAATTCCCTAGTGTATGTACTTGCATGTCATCTTATCATTTGTCTGGCTTGGAGAAACTTAACATAGCTCTTGTGGATGACTTTTTTCAATATATGGTTGGCAATTAATACAATGACCTCATTTAATTAGTCCATGAGCTGAAAAATGTTCAAAGCCAAACTCTCGAGGAAAATTTTACAGATTTGTCTGGCTTGGAGAAACTTAACATAGCGCTTGGGGATGACTTTTTTCAATATATGGTTGGCAATTAATACAATGACCTCATTTAATTAGTCCATGAGCTGAAAAAAGTGTCAAAGCCAAACCCTTTAGGAAAACTTTGCAGGGTTAAAACACTGAGGTGGCGTTTGGTGCATTACATAAGTAATATTGTTACGATAATGTGATTGCAAAGAAAATATGGTTACCTAATAAAATTATAAAAAATCCTATATTGCAGTGTTTGGTATATGCAGTAATATTGTTGTAAAATTATAGAGAATCTTACATTGTAGTGTTTGGTATATAATTTAGATTACATGAAATATAAGTTAATTTTTTCAAAGTATCTCTATCCTTGCTTATTGATTATTATCTATTTTCTAGAAAGACAACTTAATTTTGAGACTAACCATTTTTTGTGGTATCACACATTATATTTTTTTCTATTTTTACCAACTGGGACTATCCATAATTTATTTTGATTTATTTTGATGGGGGTATTTTGATCTTAAAGTTATCTTGTTGTAAGATTGCAGGATTGTAAGATGATATATATTCACATAGCCACTTCTTCTAGCCAATCAGATTATCTTTTTTTGAGGTAATGTTGCATTACATATAATGCAGCATTACCTATGAAAGTAACGAAATAAACAGTGTAATCTAATTACCTGTTGCAAAATTATATGTAATCCTATCAGGATTACATACTATCAAATGCCCTCTGAGGGAGGAGAAGTTGTTTTCCACCATCTTTCTTTCTTGAAGATTGTAGATATCTTTCTAAAAAAAAATATATAACAGGAAAAAGGAGTCATTAATATGCAATCTATTCTAAACTGTAATACATCATTTCTCATCATGTTAATTTCTTACGATCACCACTATTATGTCCTGTTTCCCCACCGAAATCTCAATTTTACCATCTAGGCCTAATCTATATAATTTTCTAGAGTTTAAAAATGAGGATTGAAAAGAGGCATTGAACTTAACAATATGTGGCTTGAGAATGGAGAAGTGTTTTGTAATGGCTCTTAAGAAGATACTGCTAGGGATGCAAATGAGTCGAGTTAGATCGAATCATGAGTGACCTCGATCCGATCCGATTTCTTAATCGAATCTAAATATTGTACCCAAATCCAATCCAACAGAAGGTCGGGTCAGATTGGATCGGATTTATGATCAATTTTTTGACCTAATAGGTCATTCAGATCGGATCAGGTCTATGTATAACCCAGTTCTGATCCATGAAATACGGATCCAGTTCGTATTCAAATCTGGACTGATTCGGATCGAGTTATAAATAACAAGATCAATAAATAGAAGATCTATAAACAAACGTTATTTGCACTACAAATTTTGATCTTGATATATGAGATTATTAGAGCCCCCATGTCCCACACTCTTCACTTAAGAATCTAAAAAGTCTAATCACATTTTCTTCACCATTGCTCCTGACTTAGTTAATCCAAATTCAAAATATTTTAACAAAATTTTAAAAGATAAGAATCTAAAAATCAATAGAATGTTTTTTCAAAAACAACAAATATTAAAGCAGGTACGATCCAAATTAACATTCATGTAATATAGGAATAAAGAAAGATAAGAGATAGGTTCGGGTCAGGTAGGATCGGATTGGATCATTTATCTCAAGATCCAAATCAACCTAAAAGTCTCCACAGATCGGATCAGATCAAAATTCAGTAAATCTAAATTCGGCCCAAAAAATATAATGGATTCAATTTTAGAATCTGTTCTGAATCCACAGATCCTTCAAAATGGTTCGGATCATGTCTATGTGGGTCGGATCGGATCGAATCGTGGATCAACCCAATATATTTGCAGCCATAGATGCTGCACAGAGAAATTTTACAAAAGAGTTCTGTTAGTTTTCTTTCCTTTCTGATTCCATTCATCATTTGATTTTATGAGTGTATTGAAGCCAAGGCTCTGGACGTTCCATTGACAATAGAAATTTAGTATCTTGCTAATTATTGAGAAAAACTTATAGGTGGTAAAACAAACTCTGGATTAGAAGTTAAAGTTCTACTCTGGACAAGTGTCTAGTGCCGAGGAGGTAACAGGATCCAAGGGAGGAAGAGATAAAAGGAAGAATGCTGATGTCGATTCACTAAAATTCAAACTATTGATGCTGCAATATATAGGTGAAAAGAAGATCAAGAAGCTTGTGTATTTTGCACTTGTTGCAACAGGTATCGAGATGTCGTCGATGCGCAACTAGTTCGGAAATTTATGGCATTTCTCACAAATGTGGATTTTGATGAGGAGATCAAAAGGACTGTTCGTCTGAAAGATGTGCCAGTGGAAACATTCCATGGTTTTCCCCAAGCATAACCTTTGCTTTTAAGGTTTTGATTTAAATGAATGAACTCCTTTTCTCATTCAATACGTGGTGCTAGCGTCCTTTTATCCAGTAAAGTGATGCTTTAACCAAATATGTGGAAGAAGTTTCTAACTTACGGAGATCCCCACGAGGTGCATGTGGCATCCCTCCACCCGTGAAAGACATTGCACCTGCTGGCTAGCAGTCGCCATCAGCATCCTCTTCCTCGTCTCCTCTCTCTCTCTCTCCATGTGCTCACTTGCTTGGGCTTCAACACCGTCTTCTTCTACTCCATTAACACGGAGACTTCACCCACCTCATGCATAAGAATCAAGTCTTCCATCCTCCTCGCCTTCTTTGCTTCCATCCAAATGTTATAACAACATTGATCATCCACTCACTCTTCCTCTCCCATTGGATCTTGCCTTCTAGAAGGTCATGGATGGCAAGTTTTCTAGTGTTCGACAGGGAGATCTCCATAGCAGTCGTGACTCCTTTTGCAGGAGTCCATGGACACATGGAACTCGAAGTTGTTGTCTGAATGCAATTAATTTTACTAGAGTTGACATCAAGCTTCCTCTTGGCCTATTAGAGACATAGGTATCACATGCATCCATGGTTCCTAAAAAGGTCAGTTTGAGCAGGTCAAAGAAGATTTGCAGAAATAAGAAGACAAAACCAGACCTGAAAGTTTCATCAAAAAGAAAAGGTGTAATCCATGTACTCTGGTCCTCGCACATAGCAGACAGCCGAACTAATAAGTTGAATCTACATCAGACCTAGATGTGAAACTGGATGAGAGATGGATCACATCGACTCCCAATGGCACAAGAACCGACACAAGGCCCCAAGCTAATACCATCCAATTTGCACTTTGGTCCGAGCATCCATCGGTGTTCCATAGGCTTATACCATCCAAATTCCATTCCATGCCATCCCTGACTTCAGATCCGAGGATTAGAATCTCGACGAGACCATTTTTCTTAATACCCTCGAAAGCTAGCTCATTGCACCACCCGCCAATCAGATCCAACGCCACTCTCATGTGGCTCGCTCATCACTCGCCGTCTCCACGGTCCACCCAAAGCCAAGTCACGCCTCGAATTGCCCCCTGACCACACACCACCAGCCATGCCAAAGCATAGGATCTGTACACCTTCCTTCTCCTCGGCCGCTTCTATTGCGACCAGGGTGGCGGCAGCAAGTGGCTGCAAACACTCGTCCTCTCAGCTGGCTTCCCAATCGTCCTTATGCCCCCCTCTCCTCCGCCGCACCCACCACCACCCGCTCTCCCCTTGTCAAGATCCTACTGCATCTACATCGCCTTAGACATCAGCGCTGTCGCTGAAAGCTTGATGTACTCATACGGCCTCCTCTATCTCAGTTTCAATTTAATCCCTCGTGCCCTCCCCTCATTGGGGTTTCAACACGATCTTCTCCTACGTCATCAATGCAGATAAGTTCACATACCTTAAGCTCCCTCGCAGCCACCATCGACGTACGTTCCAACTTCGATGACCCTGAAGAAGGGCCCAAGGGAAAGTACGTGCTTGGAAGAAGTTTCATCCTAACACTAGCTGAATCAGCCATCTATTCACTCATCCTCTCCCCCCATGGAGCTTTCCTTCCACAAGGTCGTGAAGAGCCAAATTTTCACAGCAGTGCTTGACGTGCAGAAATACACACGGCGCTTGTGTCGACAGTAGCTGCGGCAGTGGGATATCTGATAACCTTGGTTTGGGAAGGGATTGAAGGAAGACATGGAGGTGTTTGGAAGGGGGGGTGGGGGGAAGTTGTCATATCTGATAAGCTTGGTTTGGACTGCAGTGTCTTGGCGGATAACCAATGTTGGGATGGTTGGATTGATCTATGAGGTAGTGTCCTCGCTGTTCTCTAATGTGATCAGCTCCCTTGGGATCCCCATCATCCCATTGTTTGCTGTGATTTTGTTCCGTGATAAGATCTTGATTACAAGTTCGAGAATAAGGATGCAGGGAAGAAAGTCTGAGGAGGCTTATACTGTGGGAGAGAATATATAGGTAGTTTTTTATGTCTTTGAATGAGGGATGGCAAAGAAATGAAGAGACAAGATGTTGTCACATGAAGCAAAGAAAAAGGAGAAGGGCCGGGATGAACGCTCGCTTAATATGTGTGATCTCAAGCATCTAGCTTCATGCTATATTATGGTGCCTTTGTCTAATGTTCTCCTATTGCAAATAAAAATTGACATGAACTAATAACTGCTCTATCAAAAATCAAAGAAACAGATGTAAGATTGATGATCTGTGTATATTTGCATATACGTGAAGGGATTTTCTGCTTGGAAGTAACCAAAAAGGAAGCATTCAAGCAAAGCCAAGCATCTGACGATGGACAGATGAAAGATTCAAGGGGACAGAAACTCTCTTGTTCAATAAAATCTGATTTCTTATTCACATAAAATCATCTAAATTTTATCTAGTACATGCCAGCCAAATAAAATCATCAAAAAATGGTTGACTTCAATTATTCTAGTGATCCAGATTGCTAATGCATGCTTCATGTGTGCCGGTAATATCCTTTTGCTTTCTTTCTTTTTTCTTTTTTCTCGGAACACGTATGCAGGCAATATCAACCACGCAAAACAGAACCGCCAATGATTTCAATTCTACCAATATATTAATTGTTTGGATTAGCACCCACAATTTAGTTTATACTATTGATAACCTCACTTTAGTTCTAGTAAGCAGTACTAAAGTGGGCCTGGCTGATTCTCTGTTCCAATACTCAGACAAAAGGACTTCTAATCAGCATTTGCTTGTTTATGAAGTTTCTCTTGGCCCATTATAGTCATGTGCTTCAATAGTCTGTGATTTGTCTTTTTTACTTTGATTAGGTGAAAGAATATGTGCAAACATAAGCAGATGAAAACAGCCTCGCAAGTGTGAATTCACACACAAAAATACAAAAAATATTCAAAAAAAAAAAAAAAAACGCTGGCAGATAAATCATCAAAGCATCCTCTGAATCTGGAAGACATCAACAGGAAACAGTTGGATTGGCTGTTCACCATCATGACAAGTTCAGCTAGCTGGTCTTCGCACTACACAATTAATGAACAGATTAGTGACAGAAGCAATGCAGAAGTGGGGTTAAGGGCCCCAAGAGATAAATATTTAGAATTTTATGCTAGGGACCGCATGATGGAAGATCTCAGGACGAATCCTTCACAGAGACACCATGTCCAACTGCATAAAAATAATAAAGTTCCTAGTTTTCTTCTGTTTGGAGCATACTGGATACTGCCATCAATTAGAGAGGTCCCCATCAATTAGACAGGTAGTGATGTTCTATTTGTGCAGAATTGCAATGACTGGTCACCAAGCTATGAAGGAAAGAAGAATATTTCTTACAAGCTGAGGCTGGATCTAGTCCACCTGACCCTTTCTGGAATAAAAATCTCATGGAGGATCCACGGATATCCAGTGTGAAGAAAGATGCCCACCGCTGCAGTAAACACTAAACACCATGGACATTGAAAAGTTCCAAAGTACAGTCCTGATCATATTCGGGAAGCTGAAAGCATTTCAAAGGTTGTGATTTTCAGATGTGGAGATAAGTGAAGTATCAGTGCCAGAAATACTTGAAGTGGACACGGGACAGCCAAAGTAGTGTGCTTTGCGATATTTCATCTTCAGCTGGACTACATAACTAACGGATCGGCTAGGTGTAATTTGCAACACAACGATGCTGCTAAAGAGAGCTTCCTCACACTTGCAATGCTTTCGATACAGAAGATAGATGACCATCTAACACCAGCTACCTGCAACGCCCAAACTCAAGCATTCAGACACATGTTTTTCACTTTCATAGAGTCAAAATCATCCTAGGTACTCCATCAACTTGCAAGAAGAACTATGCACCACTTAAAATTTTGTAAAGTAATCCACTCAAAAGGACACATAACTAATCTCAGACTTTCTGGCAATTATAGATCAAAATTTCACAATACTAGTTAAAATCAGAGTTGAATGCATTCTTGTGGTTCCAAGAATGCAGCCGACATTCTAGTTGCCCGGTTCACTTATGGTTGATAGATGGATTCATGACATTCCTTTGAAGGACCAATTTCCCAACTTCTGTCTGTCGCCAGTGACTTGAACTCTTTGGTGGCAGATAATTGGGGCTGCACTTCTAATTCCTAGCAGATTAATTTCAGAATAAATGTTGACTCTCCCTTGGTGTACTACTTATTGGCTTACTAAACTCTCTATCTGCTCTAGTCCCCCTGTGATAAACTGGATTTTCTTCTTTGCAGATGGCATTCTTCAAGTTCCTTTTCTGTTAAAGCATTCCATCAGTTTTTGAACTTTGGAGGCATGAGGACTCCAGGCATTGTGAAACTTTGCAAGGTTTCTGCTTTTGAGAAAGTGAAGACTTTTGGTGGCTGGTATTTGAAAACAAGATTCTCAATGCTGAAAATCTAAGAGAGAGAGGATGGAACACCCTGATCTTGTGTACTTTGTAACTGGGAAGCAGACACAGTTTCTCTTCTCACACTTGGCTGCTCAATCTCTAGAATACTCTGGCAGCAATCTAGTCTGAAATTAGATATCTCTGCTCTTCCTGAAACTGCTCAAATTTTATGATTTGATTGGTTCAACTTTACTGTTCCTAAGCAGTTCAGGTTTGGATGGAGCATTGTCGTCTTGGCCATATGGTGGAGAATGTGGCTTCTGAAAAATAATATCATCCTCAATGGAAGAAAATGGACTCTCAGAGATTTACTTGCTGATACTTCAACATGTTGGAAAGATTAGGCTTCCATTGCTTCTAAATTTGCTTTGAAGCTGGAGTTTTTCTATTCTTGTTGCTAATCCTAACTGTTTTTCTTTTCTGTATCACCTGTGTATTCATTTCCTTATATCATGAAATGAATCTTATTCTCAAAAAAGAGTGCGTTGTATGTTCCATTCTAACTACCACTTAGAATGTTCTTCTCTGTCAATTATTAAAAGATTCATTTATGCTGTCCTTATAAAAAAATGCAGCAACACATAGAGGAATACAGGTCCCAGGACAATTTGGGATAATTCAAGATAAAGTAAGTTGCAAATAAAGCTGGCAGCTTCAAAGTCAATGCAATTGATTGATGAAGTTAGAGAAAAACGACAAGTACACCACTTGAGGCCAGGTTTTCATTGTCAAATGTTGCAGTCATTGCAACCAAATTGTTCGAATACAGGTTAAATAAGACTAATCCACTTCCCAGCTTTGATAGATATACATCAGCTCAGCAGCCTCAATGCTAGGTAACATGATGGTGACATAAGAGCCTGAATAATATACAAATAATTTTTGACACCAACCAAGTTGTGAATATATGACTCATGATCAGTTAAAGATTACTGTGGCTCCAAAGCATTAAAGAAAGAGTTCAGCATAGCCAGAAATAAAACAAAATCTAAGAAAGTAAATATGTTTCAGATGTTCCTCAGTGGTTGAATTGTCTTCCATCTTCAAGCATACCAACAAAGCGCAACCAGTGGCTTTAAAATAGAGATCTAAGTAACCGTACAATGACAAAGAAATCAGATAGCTTATAAGACGACAACAGATGGCGTTCGCTCCTTTTCAAGGAGATGTCGTTTGGATCTTTTATGCAGCCTAGGTAGCAAGGTCTATTGCTACTGGAGATGGACTATAAGCAATATATTCACATACTATTTTCTGCATTCAGATCTGTTCAGTTTTAACTAGTGGATCATTGGAATTCATACTTCAAAATTGTACTGACCGTGAGAGAACATACGTGAGAAAAGCACAAAGCACGTATAATCTATCTACTACTTCTAATCAAGAAATGGAGTCCAGAAGTGGCTTTGTAATGAAAATGTAAATTCAGGTAACTAAACTGAGACAAGCAATGATCCAAGCATTCTTCAACTTCAATTTCTAGGATAAAAAAAATCCTGTATAACTGAAAGAATTCAAATATTTAATGAGATCAGAGTAAGTGTTTCTCTCTCATATCCGGAAACACTGATTCTAGGAGCATATAGATGATTAAGATTATACAGAAAAGAAGTAAAATATCCATTCACCTTCAAGTAAGGTTACTAAACTTTTTTGATGCCAATTTTTTTCCACCACCATTTATCTAGATTTGATCACGACATTTTATCGTGCCAACATCAGAACAACCAAACACAAGAAAAAGAAAAGGATGCAAGGAAATTTTAAGGGTGCAATCAAATGTTACCGTCACCTTTAAAGTTACAGCAACTACAGATAAACAACGAATCCCTGATTGAATTCAAAACTTACGGAAATGTCATATAAAAGCAACAAAGATCCATCACCACTTAAATACATATCAAGAGATAAAATTCTCCTAAATAGAAAACTACACCAGATTAACGAGGATTGTGACATAATGTACCTCCTGCTTCCGATCAAAGGACTCCTGTGTGACCACCTACATCCCCCCAACTCAAATCATTAAACTCGCACATCAAAACATATAAAAATCCAATCTTTTCTCCCTCATTCACTATATTATGTTGGTGCTCGAAGAGGTTTGGCATTCCAACAAAGACATGAGCATGCGAAAAGTGATGCTGGTCACGAAGGCGGTGAGAAAAATTGGGGAAAACATAGAACAAATTCCCTGTTGGAGTCCTTGCGAATTCCTAGGAATGAATTAGTTGTGTTGCTTAGGAAAAAAAAAATGATGTAATTATCATCATTTGTTGCTTGATGGTTAGAATATACTGCAGTCCATTAATAATGTGAGAATAATCAAATTAATGTCTATGGGGAACTAAATCATCTTGAAAACTAGGTAGCCTTTGCTTCTCCAACAAAAAAGAAAAAAAAAGAACCCTACAATCTTGATATTGTGCTCCATTCAAATAGGAGCGGTGTGACTATAAAAGAAAGCTATATTGCCCTTTCATGATTACCAAAACAGAAATACTTGTTTTTGGATAATAGGAGGGGGTAACCCCCAGGACACCTGCTTGGACCAATAAGCAAAGTTGCTGGGTAAAATTTGAAGACCAGAGGAAAGCGCTGCTAGTGAGTAAGCTTGGTTTACCAGAAAATCCATAGTCTAATTGAACTCGCAGTAGATGTGATTCCCCAAAATCACATCCTACTATTTTGATTTCCATTTTTCTATTCTGTCTATTTGGGTAGAGACGGTTGACTTTTATCATTCTTTTTCCGCTTGGCTATCAGAATGAAAAATGAATAGCATTTTGCCAAACTCTTTTCTCCAAAATCTGAATAATGCCGTGGGAAGCTTGTTTTCATGCATACAGAAGTCCTCGAGGCAACGTCGTACAATGGATTAGTGTTACAGGATTTATTTGCAAACATGTGGACTGGTTGGGTATTAAATTACCAGGTAATCATATAATCATAAGGAGGCTCAAAGAAGTCTCTGCATAACCGATGCCCCAAAGCATTTTTCTCCAAAATTGATGTTAAGCACAAGATACTGCAGCTTTGGAGGATTTGGTATCCAAAGCTCCCTGTAACCGTTCAACTATTTGAACAAGTCTTTTATTGGCTTCCACACAACTCCATTACAAGCTGTTAATATTGAAATGATTTATTTTAATTTAACATATTGAGTCAGATCTGCTATCCAAAAAAGTATCTTACAATAGTTCTTAACTTTTTGGTGGTGTAGCATTTCCCTTGTATCCATCTTTCAAAGATAAAACTAAACAGCTCTTTAGCTAGCAATTGCAGAAGGTCACCCTGAAAGTGATGCATTGAGGACAACCCTTTTACAGGCCTTTTTTTTTTTTTGGGTGGGGGGTGGTGGGGTTAAAAGGGGCCGGAGCTGCACTGAAATATAATAAAACACACAACCTTATAGTTACATCTGATACATTGGAAATATGCCACCCAAACCCAAAAGCAGACATCAGGAAGCTCCTAAGACACATCAAAGAAGAGCAGAAACCCCAAGCCTTGTTTTTTTTAAAGTCTGCGCGTGGGAAGCACGGATAGAACTCCCAACTAGATGTCAATAGAATGGTGGAGACCTGGGAGGATAGCCAGCGACAGTCACGGCAGTCATTGGCTCGGACGTAATGAATTCACTACCTTCGGTTTAACCAAGCCAATCAACAGCAATATAATAGTAGGATATGAAGAGCACTTTGGCTGACTTATCAAAGTCAATGGAATCGGATTCGTTTATCCACAGAGTATAGTTGACCAAACGATGTCCACCATGTCGATGTTTGATTGATCTTTCAGAATATGAATATTATTATAAAAGTCCATTGAAAATATGAATACTATTATTTAAGTAGAAAATAATAAATTAAAAAGTCATAATGAGTTATTATTCAAATAAATATCGAAAATTTCTTAGCGGATAGGCGTTTGCATGCTCCACACCTTCCAAGCAAGGTGTGGGACCCACTTCACATTGTTTTGGCTCTGAATTATTCCACCGGACCTCCGTTCGGCCATCCGGGAAGAAACGTTCGGATGTGGTGGGGATTGAGTTGGACAGGCGAAGGGAGTGAAGTAAGAGAGCAGAACAGGGGAAGGAGAGCCACATAGGATCACCCGGCGCAATTACTATTATTATACAAGATCGAGCGGGAACGTCAGAAAGAAAAAAAGAAAAGAAAATTTTAAAATACGCTGATGATTTATTTCTAACAATCCAACGCTGAAAATATAATAAATTGCATTTAGTACACCATTAACTTTCTTTCTATACAGAGACAATTTAATTCAAATCCAATAGAAATAAAATATGGCCTTTTTCCCAAAAATAAAAAGGGCAGACGTGGTAAAAAGCGAGGAAAGGCCGGGGCAAAAGCGTCATCGGAACCTACCGAAGTCCGCAAGCTTCCTCGACTGGTTCGGGCCGAGCGAGGTGGCCAGGCCGGACACGTGGCGACGGTGGCGTCGATTTGGCGTGCTTCGGAGATCGTCGGAAAACCCCACCTCCGCCGCCGTCTGGCTCCTACGGTGGCTGGGGCTAGCCCTCACCAGCGGGCTGAGACAGATGGCGAAGCCCGCGAGCCCACCCACACGGTGGTGGTGGTGGTGCGCCGCCGCCGCCGGCCGCCGCATCGGAGAAGGAGTCGGTCTCCACCACCATCCCGGCGACTCCACGGCGCGCTCGTCTCCCGATGCGGAGCAATCCGTTTCCGGCGAGAGTCCCCGGTCCCTCCCCCGGCACGACCTCCTCGCGGCCTCCTCCTCCGCCGCGAACAGCCTCGAGTTCTTTTTCTTCCGGTGGCCGTGGAGGAGAACCGAGAGCCAAGAACTCGACCAGGGCGCCTCCGAGAACCCATGATCATGATCGGCTTTCTCGGATCTGGAGTGCCCAAAGAGGGACGCTAGAAGAGAGGACTTCCCGGAGCCCCTCTTACGGGACGCACCGCTGCAGGCGGCCGCGGGGCCAATCTGAGGAGTGCTGTAGAAGAGGCGGAGAGGCGGCAAGGGGCAGGGGCAGCGGGATCGGCGGATCGGCGGTGGGAGATGTAAGGGGAGACGGACCGGGGGCATTGGAGGGGAGGCGGCGGGGATGGGAGCTCCGGGTTCCGGGGGTGGTCCCGCTGGTCGTCAGGCTGGTCGGCGAGGAGGGCGAGGAGACGCTCGCGGAGGCAGGGGGCACAGACGCCCACGCCGTTCTCGTAGGGATGGCGCTTGCACCTCATCTCCTCAGCGGCCACTCTCCTCTCCTCACTTCCGCCATTAGAGATCCGATGGAACAAACTATCAAACCCAAGAATTCGAATCCGAGGGTTGGTTACGGTTTGGTCTTTCGATTTCTTCCTCCGATGAGTAGGGAGAGATATGGGGAGTTTCTTTCTGCCGTTGTTATTATTGATTACTTTTATATATACATATATATTTGTTTTAATTTTCCCTCCCACCCAGTGACGCACTACTGGGATTTATTTATAAAAATAGGTTTGAATGCCCCTTCGGAACGGTTTAAGATAAACAATTAATGGGTAAAGGGACTCTTGACTCCGGATTGTTATTGGTGGGATTTCCGGTTTAGGTTAACATAGAGGTCCGAGGGAGCACAGCTGAAGTATGTGATGTCTAATGGCTGGAGACCTCTTGTGTGTACGTATAGGTTTAAACGAGGTTCGTCTTAGTATTTTTAAATAAATAAATTGTGTTCCATGGAACCTATTTATTGAAGAAAGTCTGTTCAAAGGAAATTAAACCCCGGCCTATCAATGCCCAACTGCGACCCAATGAATTACAATGCCGGGAATCTAAAGGAACGTCATGCAACGCCGCATTATCATTGTCAAAATTAATATGCAAGAATCTTGACTCCAAAGAGGGTAGCATCGAGACATTATATGATTAGAAATCAATCATCATTATAATTAGATGCTTACTTGTTAGAGACGTATTTAATACGTGATTGGAATTGAAATAGATTGAAATGAGAATGTAAATAACGGTATCCTATTATGATCAGAATTAGAATAAAATTTACATATCATAGAAGAGTAGAGTCCAAGTCTCCTCTACCAAATATACCTCCAATAAAGCTTTTATCTTATTATTCTCAATTATGGATTTAGTTTATTGTCTTATTCTGTGTTGGACTTCTAATTAGATGGTTGTGACTTGCTTGAAACCAATTTGATAAGAATTTGATTGGGATGGGAAAAGATTTTTGGATGCCACCGACTTGGGTAGAAGATTCTGACCAGTCTCTCATGCATATTTACCGTTGTCGATAGAAGAAATTTACATGGAACATAACAGCAAGTCTGTAATTTTTTCAATGGCTAGTAACCCAAAGAACACACACCAATGCGCCAAGTTGTATGGTGTAGATTCTTATTGTTGCTTGTCATCCAACAAATTGCACCGAGACCGCTAGAAAATACCTAGCCAGTGATCTTTCGTCCCGTCTGGTAGTTGTGTTTTTTTGTTTTTTGAAGTTTTCTTTTGCGGAGTGATTGAACCTAATAACTTCCTCTTGTAATTTCTTTTCTGTTAAGAGTTACAAGATACACAATTTCAAAAAATTATAATATAATGATACTTCAGAAGTCCATTACAAATGATCATGTACTTGGAAACCACCCGCAGTCATTGGACTCGTTACCTCCTCAAGTTTGAGCTTTATTAGAAGTTGGTCCTTGTAAAAAAAGCCACAACTTTTAGTGGATATGCCGATGGAATTCATGCAAGATTACTGAATTTCTTCGGTCATATATCCAAGTTTGCTTGGGATAGGAGTTGTGTCTTTCTCAGAAGAATCATACATATTTCTTCGGTTATACATCTTTCTTTGCATGAATCCATTATTGAATCATATAGTAATTATTTTAAGATTTGTGCAAAATAATTTGGAGTGCTTTCAAGTTTGTGCATGGTGCAATCCAACAATCGATGTTGTGAAAGAAGATCAATCAATCTTCTATGCAAAAACTACAATCCAGACCCATTTGCCGGTTACTGTCAAGTAGTCTACTTTCACAATGCTGCTTTGATGTAAAGATTAAGAATGCAGGATATAGCTTGACGTTGGCATTAAAGTAACATCTATTTTTATGCCTAGAATTTGGAACTAATGTTTATGCATGCCATGGATCCATTTGCTCTGCCTCAAATTTAATTTTTTCTTTCTTGGTATTGCATGATATCACAGTCAGACATCTCTTTCCTTGGTGGTTGGAGTGGGATGCGCACATAAGTTCGGTAGAGTAGATCCAAAATATTACAAAAACGCCTGTCTTTCCGCACCTTGAGATAATAATGTTGCACCTCCCGCCACTACCACCACGCCTAAGCATTTTACGATAAGTACGCTTGACATGTTGCGTAACCATCTAGCAGGTGAGAGACTAGTTTTGCTGGACTCTCTCGTGATGGTTAATCCTCTGGGAATGCAATCAGCTCATACAGTTGGATCCAAACCGTGGCAATTTGATTAGAATTTGATATGTATGTGTTCTAGACCTGTTGGTCAGGTGTGGGCCAAGGACCGACATGTTCACAATAAAACCCTATGATATATATTAGCTAATTATATTTTTTTTTTGAGAAACCAGGAGGAAAGGGATATTCCTCTGAGATGTATTAATAATAGCATGTAACTATAAATATAATATTGTGCATATATGAATATATGCAAAATAGATATAGGGTTGGTAATGTAATTCCTAAAATTAAGTTCAGTATAGATGAATGAGGGACTGATAGAGTTACTAAAGATCTAAGGTTTAATCGAAGCAACAGAAAGTGTCAGCGAGTTCATGAATACTGTCGTGATGTTCATCAATTCATTGAACTATTAACCGCCGTGCCCCTCATGGATTCAAGGACGTTGGTGATCAACAATTGTAGCTCATACCATTGCACTGTCTTTCTCAATTACCGAGCTCATCCAATTTTTGAATATATGGGCAATTTTTCTAGTGGCATCCGGTGCCGAATGAGCTTCAAAACTAAAAATCCTGCTATTTTTTTCTTTCCACACCATCCACTGTGCTGTAAGAAGGAGAGAAATCGAAAGACTGTCCTGTTTTTAATTTGTAGCATCTGGCGTGTATCCAGCCTGATCAAACTTGTGTAATGTGACGAGGAAGAGAAGGTAATCTGATACGTTTGGTAAGGATTGACCAAATGGATGAAAAATATGAACAGATAAGTGGGATATGATCTGTAGATTCAACGAACCTATAACATACTAGCTAATTATGTTGATTCCATGCGCTTTAAAAACCGTGACCCAGCAATAATTATTAGCTAATTATGTTGGTTATAACCAGGCATGAAGAGGGATTTCGCTCATGTAATAAAAATGAATGGCTACATCTCAGTTTAGATGGTTGGCCAACATCATAGACCTACGGTTAAGGATTGAATTTGAGTTTGGCTTAAGGCAGCTCCATGCAACCCAATTGCACAGCAAGTTGCATAAAAACCTGTTCTTTTTTTATGTGGTTTATAGAGATGGAGTACCAATTTTGTGTTTCTTCTTTTGAGACATGTATACGGCCCACGCATTGTCATCTTGCATTGCAACAACATAAAACGCTTTCAAGAGATCACGATACAAATGTCCAAAACAGTCTATTATAAAAGTTAAACCTATGTGCATATTTATACTATCAATGGCCACCATGCTATCCATTATAATTTCACAATATTGGCCTATATGATACGGAATTACAGACTCTGGAAGTCAGAAGTGGAAAAATCCACACCTGCTCCTCAAGGTTTCTTGTGGCAAATGGAGAAAACGAGCGTGTTACTTTGGAACCGTGACACTTCGTGACAGCTTGAATAGGTCCGTGACAAAGAAGAGTTGCTAAAGTAATCGACTCTTGAATTGGACAGGTGCTGGACTCCGCCGCCGATGGCTCGTGGCACCCACTCTTCCATTCACTCAGTCAAATTTATTCTAGACTGGAGATATCATCAGTGTTATTCGTCATGGAAAAGAGGTGGAATCAGTGCTCATGTCACTGATATCGGCTTTCTGGGAAGCCAGGGAAACGTTAGACTACTAAATACGAGCCCACATTGCTAAAGAAAAACAAATGAGGGAGGGGAGAGGAGAGAATTGTTCAACAATTTTTTTTTTGTTAAAAAAATCATCAGCCTCGTGCGAGAAAGGAAAATGATTTGGGTGCAATGATAAAAGTTCATCAATACTATACCTGTTGATTTTTACCAAAAAAAAAAATAATACTATGCCTGTTGATTTGGTAATTTATAATCAATCAATACTCTCTTGCCATGTGGCAAAAGGATTGCTCATAAATGCCATCTAATTATTACTTGGATCAGGTCTGATGGACCATAGCCAAATCCCACAGTGGATGATACGCCACATAACCCCTGTATGTCATCAATTTCTGATTGCACGTTATCCATCATACATATGCTCCAGATTTGCCTCGGTCCACTTGGATTTGGTCCACGCAATAATTTCTCCATAATGGAAGCTTTCTAACATCACCCAAAAGAAGTAATGAATTAAATTTAATTGATGACTACTTTGTACATAAACCTACAAGCATATATGAGTCATGGAGGCAAATTAGACTGGATATTCATTAGAACTTTCTGACTGTTTGATGCATCATGGATGCATGAGGTTTATAGTCATCAGCATGTTATGTTGTGGGTGGAATAGGAGGAAGTAAGACGCTTCCCCATTAAATTTATTAAGGTCAACGTTAAGTACAGGGAATTATGTACAAGGAAAAAAAAAAAAAAAAACTATAATAAAAGAGGAGTGAAGGAGATGAAATCATCCCATCCTCGTGACGCCGCCTTCCGCTGAAACAAAGCACGTCTTCAAAAGCTCCTACGGTCAAGAATTTAGTCTGGGCCCGAGAAAGCTAGTTTGCTCCACAATTGCTGGCGCCTTTCCCCAGTCTTCTTCGTTGACAGATGCCCCCAACTACGAAAAGTCTGAAGAAGTTAATGCGATAGATTGAACACTTCTTCTGAGAAATATCTCAGCTTTCCTTTCTTTCCAAACTTCCCGATGCACGGCGGCAAGAAGTTGATCTCCAGCTCTCTTAACGGCCACCACCTCAATTTCAATGGCGTTTTGAAGACCCTCCATATACTATTGGTAAAAGGACATGTTGCGAATGGATGTGGGCAATTTCCAATCTAGAACTGCGCAAGCTGCGCCCGCTCACTTGCAATCCTTTCTAAAATCTTCCTTAGGTACAACTTATTCCTCGAAGCCAGCCAGATGGAGGCTGGAATGCTAGCTTCTAAGTGGTTTTCTAGCACGAGCAAACCAATCAACCATTATTGAGAAAGTTATAGTATAAATCCACCAAGAACGCACCATTCTGACCATGTTTCCACACCGAAATGTGGAAGAGTCAAACAAGGACCAGGATGCAGACTCAAGCGGGTTCTCCTCCATTCTTGTTAGAGGGCCTTGAAACCTGATATCTCAAGGCAAAGATCTCCGCCTCTAATGGAAAATCACTGAAGCAATCAGGTCTCCGAAGAGAGATGACAGAGGGGCTGAACCAAGCCATAAATCTTCGCCAAAATGGATGCGTTCTCCGAACTTGAAAGCAACACAGTTCCAAAATGCATCTAGATGAGCACACACACACACGCTCCGAACATAATATCTGGATCGGATACGTGTTAGCCGCACATCTTAGGACAAATCCTAAAGAATATGTAAGGTCTAAAATAATTCATAACAACTCAATATCCATAATGTCTAATTTCATAATAATTATAAAATTTACATAATTATATATTAAATTCTTTCAATCCTCTGATCAGTATCAATGACACTTTATTTATGTATCCGCTCACTCGTAAATCCATACCATAGTAAATTATGAGATCCTGCAATTCTGAGAAAAAAAAATGGAGTGTGAGCTTTACAACCTAGTAAGAATTTCCATATCACACCAATATAATAATATAATCTGAAAATAAGGATAAGCAATAAATCATACAATCTCATGTTCAATATCCAAATACTGTAAATATCCATAAATTATCTGTCTTGTCAAAAAGATGCATCATTATATGTTAACAGGTGAAATACTTTTATTCAGCATTAGTTTCATGTCTTGTCTTCTATTTCTCTTTTCATAGTCACGTAATCTTTAACTTTTTTCTTTCTGACTCCAAACTAACTAAGATCATGCCTCAATCTCCATCTAATCCAAATATCTCGCTTAAGTTATTAAGGCTTCCCAGACATAAACTCCTGATGATCTGTCTCAGAATGAGCTTCTGGTCCAGCTGTCTCACGTATAAAAGCCCGTAGGGACTGTCCCAGACATAAACTCCTGACGGCTGTCTCAAACATGAGCTCCTAACTGACTGATCCATGTATAACCCATAGAGGCTGTTCCAAACATAAGTTCTGGCAGGCTGTCCCAGGCATAACTCCTAGCGGGCTGTTTCACATGATGAGGTTAGTCCAAACCATATCTTTTCCATCTAATTATTTAGGTTGCTTTATCATATTGATTTTAGTTTACAGTTGACCAAATTGAGTATATCATATCCACATGCTCATATAATCAATCACTAGTATATATATATAGTCCACACATAAGGTATTCACACTGAAAATTAATAATTAATGATATCTCAAACACGATAAATCCATCAACGAGTTCAACAACATAAAATCAACGGTACAAATTCAACAATAAAAGTAATATATATAATGGTGATCATATACAAAAATTCTTATCTCTATCGGTATCGATTTAAATACAGAATTGATGAGCTCCTCCATTTACGAACTCAAAATTAATATATTTTGCTCAAACCTTCTTGTACAATAATTGCATCTCTATATGATTAGGATTAAACATAAAAATCATGTGCAATTAAGGACAGATAAATTATGAAAATATGTTAAAGTCACGAGCTTAGGACATCTCTAGGATCAACTAATATCTAGATTTGTCTAAGTATCTAGACCTTCTGCTGATCCATTAGATTTTTAGAGAGAAAAAAAAAATCATGAAGAGAGATAAAATTCTAGAGAGACAAATTAGAGAAACAAAATGAGATTTTTAGAGAGAGAAAGTGAGAATTCAACTCCGAGAGAACAGAGAGGGGGAAGAGAGAGAAATTCTCTATATCTTTTTTTTTTTATTTTTCTCTTCTTCCTATTTTTATTTTTCTCTTTTTTTTCTTTTCTTTTTTTTTTTTCTTTTTCCTTTCTTTCTTTTCTTTTTTTTTTTTTTTCTGTTTTCTTCTTCCTTCGTTGAAGCAGGAGAAGGGAAAAAGGAGACTTTAAGGTCGGCCACCTCCCACGGCGGTGACCCCCTTGGCACAAGCAACAGTTGCTTTAGCCCACAATGGTCCAAGCACAGTGGCCACATCCGACGACGGTGGCTAACTCGACGAAGGGAAAGGAAAAGAAGAAGATTAAAAAAAAAACAACACAGAGGAATATGTTTTCATGAATTCCGGCCATGACCCTTGCTAATCTCACTAGAAGTCAAGCTTTAGAACTAGAGAAGGTAGGAGAAGAAGGTCTGAAGTTGTTACCTCGACTCCGATGAGGTCTTCCGATCGAATCCAGCAGGAATACTTCCATGAAATCTCCATAAAATAGGTTGAACTCAAGGACTTTTAAGGGTGGAAATCAGTGAAACTCGAATTAGGATGCTCGATAAGGGATAAAGATTGATTTTTATAGGCTAAATCTAAAGTTAATCGAGTCAAAAATGGAGTCTATTTTTCTCCTATCGGAATCAAAGAAGCAGTCGGACTCCTTTCAGGAGTCCAATTCTTTCTTTTTTTTATTTTTCCTCCAATTTCAATATTCATGTAGAAGAGTTTAGGAAAATCGGGGTTCTTATATTCTTCCCCTTTTAAAATAATTTCATCCTCGAAATTAGCATATCGCAAAGCCCAAACCCTAAGAATATAAAATTCTTATCTTATCCTTAATCTACTAGGTAACTTTCTTCATTAGAAATGAAATTCCAATCCTCAATCATAACACCTTCGCTTAAATCACCATACTTTCACTGTGCACTCCGATTTAAACTTATCCAATTTTTCAAGGTTTACTAAATAATCTTCAACCAATTAAGACCATAATTTATCGCTCTGATACCACTCTGTCACCATCCTTAGTAGTCATAATCTAAGGTGTGATATCCTTCTGCCATACTCCAATGATTATAACCTAAAGTCTTGATATAGCTTATATCACAGTCCCTAGTGATTTTAAATCTATGCTCTGATACCACTCTATCATGCTCTGAATCAACATCCGGATCGGATACGTGATGGCCGCATACTCCTTAGGACAAGTCCTAAAGAATATGCAAGGTTTAAAGTAATTCATTACAACCTCAACATTCATAATGTCTAATTTCAATAATAATTAGTAAAACTTGCATAATTACAAATTAAATTCTTCAATCCTCTGATCAGGTATCAATGACACTCTATCGATGCATCCGCTCACTCGCAAATTCATACCATAACAAATTATGAGCATCCTGCAATTCTAAGAAGAAAAAAAAATGGAGAGGTGTGAGCTATACAGTCCAGTAAGAATTTCACATGTCACACAATATAATAATATAATCTAAACATAAGGATAAGAATAAAACATACATCTCATGTTCAATATCTAGAATACTGTAAATATGCATAAATTATCTGTCTTGTCAAAAGAGATGCATCATCATATGTTAACAGGTGAAACATTTTTATTCAGCATTAGTTTCATGTCTTGTCTTCTATTTTCTTTTCATAGTTATGTGATCTTTAATTTTTTCTTTCTAGCTCTGGACTAACTAAGATCATATCTCAATCTCCATCTAATCCAAATATTTTGCTTAAATTATAAAGACTGTCCCAGGTATAAACTCCTAGTAAACTGTCCTAGGATGAGCTCCTGACCAACTGTCCCACGTATAAAAGCCCGTGGGGGCTGCCCCAGATATAAGCTCCTGACAAGCTATCCAGGTATGAGCTCCTGGCTGGTTGATCACGTATAAGCCAGTAGAGACTGTCCTAGATATAAGCTCGTGGCAAGCTGTCCCAGGCATAAACTTCTAATGGACTGTTCCACATGATGAGGCTAGTCCAAATCATATTTTTTCATCTAATTATTTAGGTTACTTTCATCATATTGATTTTTAGTTTACAGTTGACCAAATTGAGTATATCATATTCACATGTTCATATAATCAATCACTGGTGTGTATATATATAGTCCACACATAAGGTATTCACGTTGAAAATTTATAATTAATGGTATCTTAAACATGATAAATCCATCAATACGAGTTTAACAACATAAAACCAACAGTACAAATCCAACAATAAAAGTAGTATATATAATAGTGATTATGTACAGAAATTTTTACCTCTATCGGTGACCGATCTAAATATAGAAATTGATGAGCTCCTCAATCTACGAACTTGAAATTAAGATATTTTGCTCGATACCTTCTTGTACAATAATTGCATCTCTACATGATTAGGATTAAACATAAAAATTATGTGCAATTAAGGACAGACAAATTATGAAAAAATCCTAAAGTCACAAGTTTAGGACACCTTCTAGGATCAACCAATATCTAGATTTGTCTAAGTATCTAGATCCTCCACTGATCCATAAGATTTTTAGAGAGAAAAAAATCATGAAGAGAGATAAAATTTTAGAGAGAAAAAATAGAGAGACAAATTAGAGAGAGAAAGTGAGATTTTTCGAGAGAGAAAGTGGGAACTCAATTCGAAGAGAATAGAGAGGGAAGTGAGAGAGAAATTTTCTATCTTTTTCTCTTCCTTCCTATTTTTCTTTTTCTCTTTTTCTCTTTTTCTTTTTTTTTTCTTTTTTTTTTTTTTCTTTTCTTTTCTTTCTTTTTCTTTTTGGTTTTCTTCTTCCTTCGTTGAAACAAGGGAAGGGGAAAAAGGGAGCTTTAAGTTCGGCCACCTCCCACAACGGTGAGCCCCTTACACAGGCGACGGTTGCTCTAGCCCATAATAGTCCACGCACAGTGGCCACGTCTGATGATAGTGACCAACTCAACGAAGGGAGAGGAAAAAAAGAAGCTTAAAAAAAAGAAAACAACATAGGAAAATATGTTTTTCGTGGATTCTGACCATGACCCTTGCTAATCTCACTGGAAGTCAAGCTTTAGAGCTAGAGAAAGTAGGAGAAGAAAGTTTGGAGGTTGTTACCTCGACTCCGACGAGATCTTCTGATCGAATCCAGCAGGAATACTTCCACGAAATCTTCATGAAAATAGGTTGAAATCAAGGACTTTTAAGGGTGAAAATCGATGAAACTCGAATTGGGATGCTCGATAAGGGATGAAGATTGATTTTTATAGACTAAATCTAAAATTAATCGAGTCAAAAACGAAGTCTTATTTCTCTTCTATTAGAATCAAAGAAGCAGCCGGACTCCTTCCAGAATTTTAATTCTTTTTTTCTATTTTTTTATTTTTTTTTACTTTAATATTCATTAGAAGAGTTTAGAAAAATCGGGTCCTTCCACCTCCAAACTGGGGACAACGCTTCGAGGCACTTCTTTGATCGCATACCAAATTTTTGTCCAGCATAATAAGTACTGCAAACTTGATTCCACCAGCCAGTCCGGCAAGAAGAGCCTGGTTCACATGGTTTCGATTCTTGATGCCCAAACTTTTTTTTGGCCCCTAGTGCACCAAGCAATGAAAGATGCTGACACCGTCCTTACCCTTTTTACAGACGAGTCCTTCTCCTTTATCAATTCTTTTTATGACCCATGTTGATGGCTTGAGCGCAGAAGAAGGCAGGATTCGGGACAAGTTATATAACGTGGCAGTTCTCACCACTGTTCTACCAGGAGTTATGTGACTGCTGTCTCAGCATCTTATTCCATAAAAAAAAAAAAAAAAACAAAAAAGGTTACAATGTGGCAGACCAGTGCAAGTATTGATGCACCAAATTTCTTAGGCGTCGTGGTGCATAATGTGGGGCCAAAGCTGGTCTTATGCCAAGCCTATTTTGTTTTCATAAGTCAGAAGCTTAAAAAAATCTGTACGCTGCGCCATGATACATAAACGATGCACCTTAGGACAGAAGAAAGATCAAGAATTTTATATTTGATTTGGAGACTTGTAGGGTTTTAGCTACCTTCTTCTGCAAGATATTGAGGCATTCGATTTGATCCCTTGTTTTTCTCTGCTCGATATCCTGGTGGCTCTGTGGCAGTTGTATCATACCGGGATGGAGATAGTGACTGAGTTTCAAGGAGCGTATATGTCCGCGTATGATATCGTGATATCCCTTACACGAGAGTAAATTTTCATTACAACGGTGATACCACGTCATTATTATAACAAATCAATCAATGATCGAAAATGGATGAAATATCGTGAGGGGTAGTATGGGGTATTATCCATAGAAACCGATAAAATATAAAAATTTTTATTGATTTGTTATAGATTTGACATGATATCACCGGTGCAACGAATATTTTTTTCTTACGTGGAGGGGTTGATGCATTTGGGGTGCAACATTGGAGACGCACCTCACAAAGAAGTAGGCATGCAACAATTAAACAATAGCTGTCCTAATTTTCCAAATGCATTTGTTAGATTGTTAACAACAACAAAGTAATTTTGGGTGTTGGCAACAATGAATTCTAGATTAAGTAGGAGACATACGATAATTGTTATCCCAAATTGTAGGATTAAGATAATGTTTGGCATTACTTTCAAATTTTTTTTTTATTTTTAAAAATAAAAAAAATTATTTTTATTTTTTTAATTTTTAAATATAATATTTTTTATATTAAATTATTTTTAAAAATATAAATGTATCGATTGTGATAAAAACGATAATAACAGTGGTAGAGCTGATGCTAAAAGATGATGGTGATATGATGGTAGCAAAAATAATAGCAACGATAGTGTGTCGAAGATGACAGTGATAGCAACAAAGGCAACGGTGATACTAATTTTGGAGAGAATGATCACGATAAAATTTAAAATTTGAATTATTTATTTTTGAAAAAAATAATTTAAACATAAAAAATAAATATAATGATATCAAATCTATTTTGTTGTCTCGATTTCTATAATTTTTAAAAATAAAAAATAAAAGTGATGCTATGCATGCTTTTTGATCTTCTTGTTTTTTTTGGTTGAAGGGGTTAGGAGGTGGCTAAAGTGATACTATTATTGGAAAATATCCCATCATCGTATATTGTAGTAGGCATGCTTCTTCTGATTCAAAAATAGAGATGAGTTTCATATATCAATAAAACAAGTTTGGATGGTTGGGAACTTTTGTTACAAAATTATGTACAGTAAATTATTAAGCTCCCTATCTTGTATATATCAGACGTAGAAACAAGTGCTTCTTTGATGGCAAATGCCTTGCCTCCCACTAAACTCCCATAGCTAATAATAAGATAAACTTAGAACATATAAGCATCAGAGTAGATGTTAATATAGTTTTACTCCTTTTTGTTACTGTCCAACCATTCTACATTCTCACACCCTATAAGAATTGTAAAGGTACATTTTGATCATATACTAACAACAATAAGAGGGCCGAAGTGCACTCTTCTATATTATTAATTTTAGTCAATATTATTGTACATTTTAGTTGAAACAAAAGTTACTTTCTACCGCGCTTGGAAGGATTTCTGTCATCCAACGCTAACTCAGTACTAATTTTGACAAGGACACTAGTATAATAACTTTTATTCGTTGTTGAAAGCTTTCTTGGAGTGCTTACAAAATTTCATAAAGATATAGGCTCGTATTTCTCAATGGAATTGCAGCCTGACTGTTCTGTTTGCTTGAGTGCCATACCTTAAACTTTATACCTACCATCTTGGCACTGAGAGGCCAGGTTTAAACGTTTTTTTTTTTTTTTTTTTTTTTCATAAATATACTTCAGTACTATCTCGATTCATCAAAATCATGATGAGATGTATGGAACATTAACTTTCTACTTTTTTATTTATTCGTTTTATATTTTATATTTTTAGAATGTTAGTAATACATTTGTTCATTTTTCTGGAATTTATCACGTCAAAGCGATCATCTTGAGGGAAAATAAAAGAGAGTTAACTTCGGAACAGCTTGTCAGTTCACGAGTACGCCGCTTGACCAAAGTCTAAATATGGAGTATAAGCCCTTTTTATTTTTTATTTTTTATCCGCGCTTATCTCGAGTCCGCGTGAATCTTTGAGTACCCCAGCGCGAACCCACAAGGATGCAGTCCGGCTTATTGCCGGACCTCTAACGGGTTAGCGCGCATCAGATCCCTAGAGGAACCACCCAAGTGCACATGCTGCTCCTTTTAAACGCCCGGTGTTCAGCCCGGGTACTCGTAGCCCTCCCGGATTTTAAGCCCGGACCCAGTAACCCGGCGTCCTTTGGTTAATCCCGATCGACCGTATACGTCCGTCCGACCAATATCACGCGGCTGGAGTGCAGCGATCCTCCAATCCTTTCTCGTCCCGGCTTTCCAAGAAGCAGCAAATCCCACCCAGAAAGCAACCACCCTTCGCTCCCCACTCCCGTGCCCTCCGTCATATTCCACTTCCCGGCCCCAACACAACTCCCACCCCGGAAGAACACCCCCGGCCGATGAAGATGGCGATCTTCCCGTTGCTGCCGCACCTCCAGCGGCCCCTCTTTATCCTCTCTCTCCCGGTGTCTGAGGCGGAGGCGGCGGCGGTGGCGAGATCCTTCATCACCACCGAGGGCTTCCGGTCCACCATCGTCCACAATCGGAGCGTCGACATCGTTCTTGATCCCTGATTCAATGAGGCAAACCTCCGTTCTCATCACCTCTCGAGTTTTATTTTCTTGACGGTTCTTTCAAGGAACTGTTGATGTTTTGTAGGAGGAACGAGCTGCTGCTCATCGATTGATTGGTTCTTGATTTTCTGAAAAGATGATTTCAGGGTACGGCTGGATCTTCGTGCGCTTCTTCTCCCCAATTTATTACTTTGCAGCGGCCAATTGATCGCTTCAGTAAGTTTCTGCAAACCCCCTTTTCTGTGAAAAGAATCTGACTTAAGTTTGATTTGTAGAATTGGACTGTTTAGATTACTACCTCCTTTATACGAGATGAAATCTTCTACATATTTCAGTATGTTATTCTTGATTCCCAAGTTATCCGTTCCTTGTGTGCTAGGATGCTTGTGCCTTGAATACAGAGGGACCATGCACACATGCACGCGCGCACACGTACACACAAAAAAGATTTTATCTGATCAATCTGAAATTAGGTCTAGATACCTAGTTCAGCTTTAAATTTGATTCAAGAAGAAAATTCTTTGGGCTGGAAAGTATTTTCTTATCCTGAATTTAATGCCCTTCCCTCTCCAAAATCTTATATACTAGACATGTCCAAGAAATCTACAAATTCAACGCCCTAATATGGTCTATGCAGATTCTGATATTTTTAGGATGTGAAAGAAAGCGAAGTGAAGATGCAAGGGTGTTTTGCTGACACGTTTTAACCACCTCTGTTTGTTCTCCTCATCCTCCTTTTGGCATGTATCAATGCTTGCATAGTCTTTTTCCTTTTTCACTGATTTTGTGTTATAGCGGTTGATTTATGACAGCTCATTGGTGAATTCATGGTTGTGTGAGGGGGAAAAAACTATTGCATGACAAGAAACTAGAACTTGGGATACAAATTAAGTGTCCAACACTTACATATCAAGATCAGAAGCTGACGTGAGAATTGGTGAAGGGAAAGATGACCATTTGGTTGCTCACATTCAAAGTGGCAAAGAACATGTGGTTGGGGAAGAAATCAACACAATTTGGCAGCCTTTGCTTCTTATCCACGGCAGTAGAGATGACAAAGCCATGACATCGAGTAAAATCTCATGCTCAATCATCTATTGTGCATATTTTTATGTTGCCAATTATTTCTTCTTCTTCTTCTTATCATTATGTGGATAGTAAGAGATGAGAAATTAATATAAGAAATCTCGGAAGTTCACTTGTTTGGAGACAAATGTCAGAGGAGCATTGTTTATATGTTGAATTGTATAGAGGTAGAAAATGCTTGGCAGAGAGACAAGAACATGTAATACATTGTATTTAGAAGATATAAAAGGGAAGTCAAATTACAGCCTAGATCTGTTAAAACTATCACTTGAGTGCCCAAAGCCCTAAATTTGCAATTTTTGAGTGAAATTTTCTAAATGAAGCCTAGATTTATTAAATCTATCACTCGAGTGCCCAAAGCCCTAAATTTGCATTTTTTTTGAATGGAATTTCTAAATGATAGCCATCGAAGAACAAAATTTGTCTCTTTATGTAGGTTTTCTAAATGTAAAATGACACAGAATAGTCATGTTTATACCTGCCATGTGATGCAGACCAGTCCTTCAAAGGCTGACGAATGACAATTGTACGACTTGTATTCTCAGACTGAATCTGAGAACATCAAGATAAGGTGCAGAAAACCTTCACTATGGAATGTGACGACAGTCCAGAGGCAAAAAAAAGCCGCAAGCTAAAGGAAATCAGCCAAAAGTCGGAAGAAAAGAAAGAAAGAGGAAGAAAAAAATGAAAATTCTGGGTTTTTTATAAATCTATGCCATACTGAATTCAACTAGGCAAACCTACCCCCTTTTATAACTCTAGACTGCACTGATACTCCTAAAATAGGGCCCATAGAAGATGGATTCTTTTCTATACTTTCCTAGCAAAAAAGTGAAAAGCCCAAACACTCTCCTAAAAAATGTAAAATTCGTGCACTATGGGATCCCTCATAAAAGATCGTGAAAAACTTTTTAAAATTACAATCATAATGAGTCTAAAATATTTCTAATGTACCTATGATCCTAGATAGGACATTTAGATGACATTCCTACTTAAAATAAGACTCAAAAACGGATGACAAACTAGGCCCAAAATTATGTACAAAAATCCCCTAGAAAATAGACAAACTAGACTTTTCCTTAATGACTTGAAACATGAGACTTTAACTAAACTAAATCAAAATATACGAAGTTCTAATTTTAGACTTTCTTTTGCCCAAATAACCTACATTTCTTCATGAATATTTGATCTTCAACTATGACCATATGAATTCCCCTGGCTGAGGGAAATTCGCTCTGATAATTAGCCCAGACCATCCAAGAAAGCCACCTTCCCTTGGTTTTCTTCATTTTATTTGGTATAAGTGTAATTTGACGTCCTTGATGTAGAAAGGCGTAAGTATTTACCCTATTAAATGCACTCCTCTCTTGTCAAAAAATCAAGGCCATCCAAGCATAATTTGGCCCGCATCATGTCTACTCACAGGCTTTCTATTTGATTATATCTAATGCACCAGTTTCGCTCAACTGCTCTCTATGTTCTATCATAAAGTCCAAGGTTTTGCAACATTGTGATATTTCTTTTAATTCTTGAATTAGATACTGGAATGAAAAAGTTACATATGGATAAATGAGTTCGAGGTATTAGAGTAGGAGTTAATACAGTTTGTTTTTTATCGACTCTATACTCTGAAAATATGGTTTACTGTTTTGCAATGCTAACTTGTACCCTTATAAGCTTGGCTGTCAATGTTAGCCTCAAAAATTAGTATACAACTATACAGGCTAGCTTGTATTTTCTCATCCAAAAATATGCTAACTTGTGCCTAAAGAGAATAGTTATTTGAAAGCAAAAATGGAAGACACAAGCAGAAGTGGGATATAGACATGTGCAAGTGAAAAAATTATTAATATGAAAATCAACTTTAGGCGGGAATGTAGGAATATGGATAAGAAAAGAATGTTGGTGCTTCAAAGAGAATCAGAGAGGAAGTTGATAATATTATTTTTTATGGATGATACTAGCCCAAGTTGTTTGATTTCCTAAGATTTACACTTCCATATAAGGTGCATTTATGAAACATAAGATGACGGCGCCCCTTGAAATTAGTTGATCATATACTCTGGTCATTTTGATATGAGATTTGATGGTTATTTTTAAGTTCAGTTGTCATGAGGATTTAAATGACAGATCAGTGGGCTAATATAATTGGGTACTAACCTGTCTTTACGTCTAAATAGTATCTACGTGTCCTATTCCCACCTTTTATTTCTTGTTGTCTTCTTTCACCTCCAATCTAGTTTTTTAACCCTTCAATGAATCATTTAACAAATATACATAGAGAAGTTTTCATGCTGAAAATTTATTCTTATATTAATCAAGTCTTGGATAAAATCCAATAAAAGATGATGATATGATGTGTTAGATTGTCTGTATGAAAAACTTGAAAGACTATCATTTGATGCTTGGAGTATTTTTTGCTTGCTTACTTAATCCTTCTATTAGAAGATGAAAACTTTGGGCTTTATTAGCATAGCTTGTGAGTTAAAGATATGATGGTACCTCCATCCCGGTACTCAGGTATTTGGACTATCTCAAACTGCCTAGTTTCTGTTGCTATCGGTTATAAACCAATCAATTCCATGTAGCCAATTGTAGGATCACCTAGTGGACAGGCTTATGCCCGAGCATTATATGGATTTAATGATTGTAATTTATTCAATTAGCTGGATCTCTTTCTTTGAGTCATTATATGTCCATGTTTGTGACCATTTATAAGATGTCAGAAGCGAATTATTGCTTTGTCAGTTTTTTGGGAAAACTGTTGGCCGTAGGCATGTGTCCCTCTAATAGAAGCAATGTTTTGCCTTCTATCAAGAGCTCAAGTACATGGATCTTTTTTGTTCTGTCAATAACATTGTAAACTTACTGTTCATTATTTTTAAGAAGGTAAATTCTTTAGCTTATAGACTGGTTTCCTTTTGTAGGATATGGTAAGATTGACCTCTCCAACCAGGGAAATAACATGCATCTGTTTCTTGGGTTACGAATGTTGTCTTTTCTCCTCTGACCACGACAGTTTGCTTACTTTTCCTAATGAATGATCATGTACACGGTCATGCAGCATAGGCCTTGGTAACATTTTGTCTGGTGCACGTGTTATCTCTGATGGCATGCTAGCCTTAGACTCTTGGTGACCTTTCTTCCTAAAATTTTATTCATTTGCTTGCAAAGATTCATTGTGTAAATGTCGTTTTGTTACTTCACTCATGTGCCTTTCACAGCTCAGCTTCATGTATCAAAGAAGAGGAGTTTCTTGAGAGTATCATATACCCTCCGATATCCAGGTTTGTTGTACATCTTAAAATGCCAAGTGATTTAAAAGCTTGTTTGCTCATGCCTGGTGATGGATAACTATTGCAGTATAAGGAACATAGCAAAGGAGGTAGCTGCAGCTGTGGTAATGGATGCTGTAGCAGAGGATCTAATGAGGGATACCATGACATGGATGCTTGGGAGTTCTAGACTTAAGTGGATAAATGCTTTACATGGATATTTGTAATCCTGTCAGTCAGTTCAAGTTATTTTGCTTTAACAAACAACATGGGGAATCTGGTCTCTCCAACCTTGGTTTACAGAAAGGACCGAGCACCATCTCTCTTCCTAAGTTAATATTTTTAATTAGAGGCAACAGGGAAGTATATGAGGCATCATGAAAGCAATTGCAGACCTATTATGATCAGAGGTACTCTCATGCCTGCTTCATAGGCAATTTTTGTTCTCTTTAAGATGAGAAATCTCAACGGTTATAGTTATCCTTGTCTATATATTTTTACTGGTTTAGTCCATTACAAACCACTAATGATTTCTTTATTTTTGGTCAGGTATTTCACAGTTGCAGTATCCTTTGTTATGGGAGTTCATCGGGCATACGAGGTTGAGGGCTTGCATGCCTGCTTATTGGCATATGATAGGATGCAAGGTTTTCATATTTCCAATGTATACCACTTGCTTGAGCCAGGAGGCATGAGTGAAGTGAGATACTATAAAATTTACGTAATTTCTATGCCCTTAACTTCTCTTTTCAGCCATGAGAGCTTTGATACTAAACATAGTTTGAAGTCTGATAGTTTGAAGTCTGATTCTTTTGCTAGGATTACTTAATTCTCTAGCATCCAAATTTGAGTTGGCAAACTCATTATCTTATTGATTTCTGCATTTTAGATCTTTGCCACTTTCATGCTATTTTTCTTTGATTGGCTTGCATAAACAATGAACAAAACTATCATTCTTCTAATTCTGAGCAAAGAGATTGCGGACTTTTTTCTTCAATTTGTGGATATTTGTATGTGATACATTATTTCATTTTGTTTCTCTGCACTGATCAACCATTTGTGGAATAGGAAATGTACCACGGGAATGGACACTGTTCTATAATGTATTGTAGCTTATATCTTAGGGTTTGGATGCTAATATGGATGGCATAACTTAGTATTACAGTATTACTCAAGCTCTGGTTCTTATTTACTTTTGATTGAAGGGACACTGATTTATATTAAGCTGCTGGCAATGCCCTGATGGATATGACTGGTATTTTCATTTCCAAAATGGGTTTCAGAGAATCCAGTTGTTTGTTACCTCTCTCGTTTCCCAGCACATTAACATTAAATTGGAGTAAATTTTTCTGTCAACAACCAGAATATTTCTGTATATTCTTGATGTCATTATTCTTTTATCTTTTTTAGCTTGATGTTCTCTAGTAATATTAATACTCTATCCTGGACTCAATCGTGTCATTGGCTGATCTTTGATATCACCAACTTCTGATTGACTAGTAATAAAAATAGTTTGCATGAAATTACCTTCTCTGTTGATTTTTAGTGAAGGCTGTCATGATAAAAGCAATACTTGTATAAAAGAGAGTCTTATATTTATCTTCAGTATGAAGTCATTAGTAAATAACTGAAATTGTATTATTGTTCAACCATTCATGTAGCTCAGTAATATCTATTCCTTGATGATTATCATCACAGCAAACTCGAACTTCCAAGTGTATTGGTGAGGCTCTGCACAGGATGTCATCAATCCCACCCCATAAGCCTGGCATGTAGCAAATGATGATAACAAGAGATGATTGTCAATAGGTTATGATAAACAGGCAGTATATTCTCTCAGAGCTCAACTCATCTGCCATGACCAAGGATATCACTTTTTTAAGAGTCTTAGCAAGTGATGTCTGATTAAAGTTGCCACACATGTCAGTCCTTCAAGTGATTTAGTGTCAAAAAAAGCTCTAAACGCTGCAATTCTCTGGAAGGTTGGAGTTGTGCACAATGAAACTGGCATGAAGAACTTGCAACGTTTAAGGATTGGTATTATAGGAGAGAACAGCTGAAAGAAGATGCGAAGCGGAGGGGAAATAAATTCTAATTTTCATCAAAAACCAAATTTACAAAAGCTTAAGTTAAAAGCTACAAAGCAGTATGCACAGACCAAATGCAAGAAGTTGCATGAAGATGATTTGCTGCTCCCCGACAGCATTGCTTGTACCTTTTTTTTTTTTTTTTAATTGTACATACTCGTTGTACTGCTCATTTGGCTGCCAGTTTGTTTTATGACGGGCTGTTCATAGGAGGAGTAGCATTTTAAGATTTATTATGCCTATGTATTGTACTTATCTGCGAGATTTTTATGTTATTTTTATTATTCTTTTATTTGAAAAGCATGTCTAACTCTCAAGCTTATCGGCCAGTCGCCAAGACGCTAGACGCCTAGACCCACTTATTCCTCTTGTTTCCAATTAGAGCAGTAGGAAAGTCCTCTTTATAAATTACTATAGAAAATTTCCACGGAAAGCGCCGAGTTAATTCATGAAGGCTGTACCTCATACGTTATATTCTCTTGTCTACCATGTAGAAATCCAAAGAAGTTCATGTTGCCGTGAAGTGTGCAAGCAACAAAAACGTAATTATTGTCTATGGAGTTCCGGTGAGTTATAACTGTCCGGGAGCTTGACTGGAAAGGTGTACAGTTTTTTATTGCTACAGATTTTTGGGGTAAGAATTCCTACAGATCTGTTTTTTTAATGATAAAAAATTATCCAAAAAATTATATTTTTTTAGATAAATATTTTTTAGATAATATTTAGAAAAAAATAATTTATTTATATTTTTTTATATATTAAAAAATAGTTTGAGAATCTATTATCGATATTCCATAACATTACTAGTTTTTTTGATAAATTACTAAGATCTATCCATTTTTCAAAATATTTTTATTATATAAATATTATTATATATAATAATATAATATAATATCTTATATTATAAAATATTATATTATTATAATATATGATAATAATATAGTATATAATAATATATTATATTATTATATCGTTATATTATTACAGTATAATATATTAAAATATATTAATATATTATATTATTTTATTGTTATATATTATTATATTACTGTTATAATATTTTATGATAATATAGTATATTATATTAATATCTTATATTAATGTAATATAATATATGTTATATAATATTATTATATATATAATAATATGGTATAATATATTATGTTATACTAGTATTTATTATCATATAAAAGATATTATATTATTATACTATTATATTATTATATATATTAATATATTATATTATATTATTATTATAAGATGAGAATATTTTATGAATGAATTAAAAAGATTATTTTTTTGATTGATGGAAAAATAATTTAACTATCTTTTGGATGGATATTTTTTTTTATTTGATAGATAAATATTATTTATAAAAAAATAATTTATTTATTTTAAAAAATATAAAAATATAAAAAAATTAATTAATAAAAAAATTGATTAATTTTTTCGTAATATTTATTCATCCACAGTTTATACTGGGCTCACTCATCCTCAACAGGGTATAAATCCTATGGAATGACAGCACAAAGCGCAAAGTGCTTGCATTAAAAGACTTCCTACCATTTGAAAGCAATTGGGATGGCAGCTTGAAGGTAAGACCGTAGCAGGGATCTCATATCATCGTTAATGTTCCCAATAAAAGTTACGTGCTTCCTTTGCTTTAATCTGCCATTACTTCATCTTTCTTATAAAAATGAGGTGCTTCCTCGGTGATTCAAGAATTTCAATGGTAGACCGTAGACTGGTCCTTGCCTGTCACCACCCGTTCAAATATTGGAGCTCTATCTCTAGGAAGATGCGAACCTAGGATGCAGTCCAGATGGCGCGTCGACCCTCGTGTCCGTTGGCGATCATTCACGTGGTCTGGCTCCAACTTCTGAGCTGGGAAGGCCTCGATCCATACGATTTACGTATTTAAATACAGGTCCTTAAGGAGATTTGGTTCTAGGCTGGCTCTGCACGCATCCCGTTGCTTGCCTAGTTGCTTTCGTCGTTCATGTGACTGCCTTCAGATTGGAGGATGATGCTGGGCACGCAGTATTTGTTAGGTGCCTCTACCCAGCTCGTGCCCACTAAAGAATCCTTGTAGATGGGTTACAGTTGACTGAAGGTGCTTATTCTCTGTTGTGCTTCATAGGCACCAAAAGCGTAAGAAGATTACTTAACTTTCCCATTTCATTTTCCTGATGAAATGAGTGGTGCATTCCCCACTGTTTTGCTTGAAAATGGATTGACAAATTTAACCTGCATGCCTTTCATATATAACCATGACTTTGTTTTAGGTTTCCTCTCAATTAATACAATGTATTGCGAGTAACATAGGGACATCTTTGATCCAATATCACTCGACTTCAACATAGCAAATTTTGCGATGGTATTTCTATAAATGCATTACCCTATTTTTTGTCATCATATTAGTGAGCTAAGTGCACATCTAATAATAGCTGGGGCAAGGTTTGCTGATAGTAGTTTTGTTTATGCATTACAAGCACGTCCCTTGAGTGGTAAAGTCGGATTAGAGTGGAACTCTGGGCCTACGGTGGATGCACAGCCGATTATATAGTAGTGGATGGTGCGCTATAAAATAGACATGCAAGACAGTCACTTTTTTTAGCTTTGCTTCTCTGGATTTCCCTATTTGCTATTAAAATTACTTTCAAAATAAATTTAGTGAACAAATTGTCAATAAAATGAAAAAAATTGACGATCTCCAGGATGTTATTTACTTGACCTAGTTTAGGAAAGTTGGATAACTTGGGTTTGAGGAATTACTGGAGGACAGTTGTCATAACATAATATAATAAACGATGCCTTAGTACTGTGAAGGTTCACGTAAGCAAGTCTCGTGCTTTCCGTGTGCCTTCTTCTTTTAGAATGCATATAAGACCATTCAAGGAGCACGCGTCAGGCAAGGAGGTACTCCGTCCGTTGGTATGCTTAAGTACTTCCATTTTGAGTAAGCTATTTTTATTCTTCTACTATGAATGATGGATTTCTTCCTTTAATATTAGCTTGTATTACACTAATGAGTTTCCTTTTAAGGAAACCATGGGGGTGGTGTTGGTCTTCATGGTGGTTGCTTGTGGTGGGTTAATTGCCACCACTGCTTTTTATTTGCTTGATGGTTATTTCTTGTCCTTCATGACCCTATTTTTACTAGTGTTCTTGGTTCGTGATTAATTTCACAAGCTATTTCCACAGAGAGATCCAAAAACATGTCATCCCCCTTCATGGTTTCGATCTCCAATCTTCTTCCAAGTTGCTTTTACCCATGCAAATATTCAATGGTATTTTGACATTATATTGTTTGTGGCTAGTTTGATATAATGCCGATGGTCCACCCCTGTAAACTTCAACTGAATGACAACTGAAGAAACGGTTACTGACAGAACATAAATTTTCTTTGTACACGGGTTGGGGAATGGCATCAATTTGATATTCTGAACTTTATATCATTTATTAGTCAATTTCTTCAAGAAAGTTGTGATGCTATATGCGATTATTCAAGCTTTCAGCTCCATGGTTTCTGCACTCCAACAGGTCTAACTGGTTCATACATGGAGGAACTCAGAGAGGGAATAAAATTTGGAAAAGTCTCTTTCTCGAGACATTCTTCATTGCCTTTTTCGATGGTGAGAATGTTAATAATAGTTATTTAATATTTTTTGATTACTCTAGTTCAGCTGCTTCAGTATATAATATCTAAGACCCGATACAATATATTTATTTCGACAAAGTATGTAACTGTTTTGTGTGGTCTCGATGTTTTTCTTGGAATAAACTCAGTGCCTTTTCCCCCAGCCAATTTAGCAATTTCACTCTTGGAGTTTCTTTGCAATTAAAAGAAAATTTATTTTGAATAACTGAAAGCATAAAACGATATTAAGTTATTGACTGGTGAAGGATTTCATTTCAGTTGTGTGGATATCACATGAAAACTTACTTCGTTCTTTGGTCTTTAATCTACTTTCGGCGTGTGGTAGAGTGAGAGAAAGGAGAAGACACGTGAACAGAAAGCTGTGGAGTTGTTTAGAGATAAATCCCAGCAATTGGCTTGCTTTCATCCCTTGGAGATCCCGAAAGGTCCTCATCGGGTCATGGAGTTCCTCTCTAGAACCTGGAGCCCATCTTCCTCAGACTTCTTTCAAATACTCTCATCAAATGTAAGTGAAGAAGTTTTGTTTATATCTTCTGGAGTCTATGGTGTTTTGTAACAACAGTCTTGCATTCATAACTATTACAATAATTATGAAGCTTAAGTGGGAAATACAAGACTCGAGAAAACCTAGGAGGGGACCATGAGGCAGGAGTATGCCTAGTAGTGCGCATGAAGTAATTGCATGTGCATGGTGTTTACCCATATTATTGGTTCTTTCCTAACCACATATTATGGTTCCAGTTGGTCATCGAGGCTGATCCAGCACCACGAAGCTACTTGCACATTCTCAAAATGTTTTGTTTATGCTTCTGTCTACAGACTGAATCCTTAAAGATAAGCTCAGAACTCTATAAAATGTTAGCTGTTTAAGTAAATGGAATATTTGAACCGGAGATCAACAAATTATAAATTACCCGAGGAATACAGATGATCAAGTGACTACTATAAATAATCACGGTGGGGTATTCATATTGACAGCCTTAATGTTTGATGTAGAACCTAGTGCCACGGCTGGAGGACTGCAGGCCAGGAGATCATGATGAAGAATTAGAGTTAGAAACAGAGAACAAGGTCCATTTAAATGGAGGAACAGGCACTAGAAGTGTGGACCAAATACGGGTATGGAATCTGTTTTGTCCTAGTTTAAACTACCTAGTCCAAGTGTTGTATAAGACCCAAATACATGCAACTCTACCTGAATAATGTTCTTGCTTTGTTGATCTTTCCAGACAGTACTTTCCAGTGGAAAGCTTGCCCCAACATCTCCTCGAACACATAGAATACATAGAAAATGGGTGAGAAAAAAAGCTTCCAAATATTTCTCAATTTCTTGTTGATCTGACCACCTTGGATCCCTGTTTCCTTGGCACAGAAAAATGTGAAATTTATGAAGTCATGGCTAGGTGGTGAATCCATCAGCAGCTTGTTGAGAGGAAGCAAAATGAAGAGGAAGGAGGAGCTGCGACTTCAAGTGGCTCAGGTCCATGCAGCTTTATCTGTTGCAAGGCTGGCCGCAGGCATTGCAGGAATTGTAGCCAATTGCAGCTTGAAACCAAGTGATTCAAAGAACCCCAGCGTCCATAGTGAGGGAGGAGATTGGGGTGAGGAGATGAGCACAGTGGTTGCTTCTGCTGCAGCATTGGTAGCGACTGTGTGCGCTGAAGCAGCTGAGTCTGTGGGTGCAAATAGAGCTCATGTTGCATCGGTCATCAGCACGGGCTTGGCAACTCGGACTTTCGCTGATATGCTCACACTTACTGCAACTGCTGCAACATGTAATACTCTACACTTGGATAAATAACAGTGCAAACACAAGACAAGCAACAAAATAATGCTAATTTATGAAATATGTTATTTCATTTTGCCATAATGCATAAGCATAATTTATTTGCATCCCATATTTTTTATGCTTAGGACAAAGCACCAAATCTTAGAGTTATGAACAAGGTTTTGAAGGCTTTCATGGCCTCTTATCTTTTTCGCTGAAAAATCATGATAATTTCTTATTTTTCCCTAAAAACAAGAAAAAATTTATAAATACAATCATCCATTTTTTTAATATCCAGAAATTGTCTTAAGGATGATCTATATATGTTTTTAAGTTGAATTTTTGGAGTTCATAGGTTTTTAGCTTATTTTTTAACAAAAGTACTTTTTAACTTAATCAAAACTATCTTAATTTGCCTTAATATCTCTGATGAGTATAGGCCTGCGAGGAGCTGCAACACTTAAGCTAAGATCTGCAAATTCACCGGAGGATCAGAATATCCTTGCAAGAGGCAGTGAACTCCTAGTTCTTTTGCCTTCTGGTAGGGGCTAGCAACAACAGTTGCTTTCTTGTATCTTATTGACATGCACCTTAGCATTTGTTAAATCTTCTTCCTTGACATATATTACAAGTATCTGATTTTTTGTACGCTTTAAACTCCTTTACATTCAATAGACATCATGAATTGCATCGGATTTGGCTTAATTTATGCAGGAAGGGTTCAACTTAGGATGGTGTGCGTCTACCTCAAGCATAAGCAACTCACGCTGAGATTAGGAAAGAAGCACTTGCATGGAGTTTTTACAAGATTTAAGGAGTGTAAGGTCATGTTCCTCTTCTTGATTCTAGTGCATAACACTCTATTAGGTACTGTAATGATTTGTGTAAATTATATGTTAGCTTGTAACTTCTTGTCACTTAGCATTGGAAACTAGGGTTCTTTCTTTTCCCCTGTCCTTCGTTGGAATTCAAATTAGGCCAGGATATCCCTATTTTTTCTACTCAACATAAATACTCTGAAAAGACTGGGCTGATCACCTAATTCAAGAATATCTTTTTACCAAGCATCAAAAGGTCATTTTAGCCAGTTCTTTGTTTTGACCGAAACCAGAGGTAGCAGGATGCTACACCCTTTTTATCGCTGGTAAAAAATCAAAGTTACAGTTCCAAGAGAAACTACATTTTAGCCAGTACTTGCATGAGTAAAGACCGGAGTAGGATTGATTTCATACCTTGACAATTTTGATAGCAAATAGCTAACATCCATCATTGTAGGCAGCTTTGGGCCTGCATTTCACATGATTATTCTTTTCTGAAAGAATGATTACTTAATGATCAGTACAGTTACTACAGTTCCAACAATATCTCCTTCAGTGGATTAAAGTCAGTAAAACTTGAACTAAGCATAAAAAGGGAGGGTGGTTGGGGGGGGGGGGGGGGGTGGTTTTACATATTTATAACCTTTGCATGTAGTCTATGGGTCTTCACTTTAGTTGTTGGCTCCCACATCCACTGGTGAGAGATCTCGAACCTGGAGTGTGGCATCATCACCTCAAATGAACAATATTGAATATAAATATAGCAGATGAAGAAGCCACATCAAATGACATTGTCATCAATAGTTTGAGTGTATTTAATGCTTAAGTTGTGAGAATTATGGTCATAGTATATGTGAATAATTTATTCAAGGTTCATGAGTTTTCATGAAATCTGCAAGTAACTTGACTTTCTGGAAAGGATATGGAGGAGCCATATCATATGCCTGTAATACTTGTGCATGTCTGGTTGCCTCTACTAAAATGCTATACCATGATTTTTTTTTTTTTTGGTTCCTAAGATTTCACTTTTCAGATGGGATATTTGATGCAATAGAGGGCATAAAAGACAGCGCCTTCACCAAGGATGGCAGCTTTTTCTACTTGATAACCCTTGTTACCACAGGGGGAACCATTCAGTGCTGTTTCAAGAAGAAAAGCAATATGATGTTTGGAAGTCCACTATTTCACACCTCTTATCTGATCATTAAGAGCTGAAGGCATTCTTCTAATGTTTGTATTAATCTATGTGTCCTGCTGAGGTGTTCTATTTTCTTTTCCTCTCCAACTTAATTATCTACATGAATTAATAATTAAAGTTTGATAATGGAAATAACATACGTACATGAGGATCATGTTTTGATGTACTCCAGTTCTTGATTGAGCCATTCTCCGTGAATAACCTTGCATCTTATACACATTTAGAAAATAATGTAAGATCTCTCTCTCTCTCTCTCTCTCTCTCTACCCCTTATATATGTATATAGAAAGCCATTTTCATAGAATATTTATATTCAATTGCTATCTTTTTTTTTTTACTATTACATTTGATATACGATGTTGATCTTTTTCCTAAAAGCTCAGGGTCAATTAGTTGATTATCATGGTATTAAAGCTTAAGTTTGATGGAAGTTTTAACCCCCTCTTTATCAATGGAAGTTTTAATCCCTTCTTTATCCTAATTCTGTACAATGTTGATCTTTTCCTTGATAACTCAAGCTTTTGACCATCAACTTAAATTATTATACAAAGGCCTACATATTGCATATTAAAAAAATCATGTATTATTTGTATCTCTATAATTTTTGTATGATGGGGGGATCCGAGTGCCAGTGTTTAAACCCCGGTCCTCCCAAATCCATTTGGGAAAAGAATTCTAACAAGCCAAGGCTAGTTGAGGATGCCCGATAAAGTAAATAGATAGAGAAGTCAAAAGCATATTTTTCTAATAGCACTGTTTCTAAAATATTGAGCACTAAATCAGTTTTACTAATAGATGGTTCTATACTTCAAGATTTAAATTTTAGCAAGATCGGTTTGGACATTGCGAGAGTGCATCTACTGAGTAGTGCTCTTTTCATCACTTTGAGAATACCCACTAGACCCTCTACTCCCTACGTGCTGAGCATGCGTGGAAAAATATATATAGAAGTAAAAACATTTCTTTTGCATGGAAATCCCTTTTTCCCCCCTAAATATAGAAGTAAAAACATTTCTCTTGCATGGAAGAAATTATTTTGCTTCCTTTTTTCCCTCCCTTTTTTTGTGATGTTTATTTATTTCCTTTGCATAAGACATGCGAGGCAAGAAAACACATGAGACAACCCCCACAACATATTTTTTTCTATGCACCAGTCCTGCAGAATATACACAAGAGTATACAAATACATAGATTTCAGGTTTCAAATTCTTGGTTCGAAGGCTTGGTAGGAGTCGCCAAACTCCAAATATTAATTATAAATATTATTTTTTGAATTATAAATTTATCAATGATCATGTAAAATCTAGAATAGTACGTCCCCCCGCCCCACCCAACGCACCCTCTCTCTCTCCATCTATCTATCTTTGCTTTTACTTTAATTTCTTTTCTCGTGGGATTTTATGTGAGATGTGCGTGGACATTTAGTGTGCATAAGTAATGATGTGCACCTAAGCAATTTGCCCTATATATTAATATAAAATTAGCTTTCATGTCTATTGTTGCGGAAGATTTTCAGCCGCTGATGGAGTAGGTTAGAGTCATTGGAAGAAACTTCTTGCAAACTAAGTCTCGATCGGAGTTGACTCTGACGAAAATCTTTTGATGATCAAATCAAAAAATCTGATACAACAGATTTGAAGGAGAGAGAATTGAGAGAGAGAGAGAGCAAGGATTTTAGTGGACTAGTGTGCGTATATCTCGAGGGTTCTCTTCTTATCTCTATTTACAGAGAGATTAAGGTCAAGGATGGAAGGATAAGAGATCATTCCGATCGTGTCCCATCATACAGACTGTATGGGGCATCTTTAAATGGCTCTAACTGCGGACGTTCCTCTAATCGGTTCGCAGTCGACCGTAGAGGGGATGGTGATATGATATAGGCTCAATTGACGTGCAGCTGGTTGGTGGAGTGGCGCAGTTAGACAATATGGTCTGACAAGTTTGTACAAAAAATAATGATTGGTGTGTTTTTCGGCTTGGACCCTAGACAGGAGATGGCTATCCGATGCTTGACCTTCTTCCGAAGTAAACAGTTAGGGGTTGGCCAGAATAAGGATCAATCAAATTACTGAACTCTGCCCGTCTAAGGCCTACTAGCCGTCAGGATTGACAATCGGATTAAAATCCGAAGGCCGGAATCGGCCTGATCCTGAAAGGGAGTTCGGACCACGGCACAGGTATCGGGTAGCCCTTAGTTGTTGGGTGGCATATAATTATCTGCTGCAAGGATTGAGTTGACTGAGGCGACACAGGTTCCATATCTGGATCGAAGTACATTCCCACCAATATCAAGGCAGAACCGATTCCTGCAAAATCTGCATCGTCTTAATCAACTCAATCTTTGTAGCGGATGTGCCATCCAAAACTGAGGGCCGCCGGACACCTATGTCGTGGTCCAAACCCCCTCTCGGGATCAAGCCGATCTCGGCCTTCGGATCTTAATCCGATTATCGATCCCGACGACTAGTAGGCCTTAGATAGGCAGAGTTCAGTAATTTGGCTAATCCCTATTTTGGCCGACCTCCAACTGCTTACTTCGAAAGAAAGTCAAGCATCGAATAGCCATCTCCTGCCTAGGGTCCAAGCTGGAAGATACCCTAATCATTTGATTTTTGTACAAACCTATCAGACCATACTATCTAACTGTGCCACTTCACCTATTGGCTGCATGCTAGTTGAGCCCATGTCACATGGCCATCTTCTTTATGGTCGACTGCGAACCGGTTAGAGGAACGTCTGCCGTCAAAACCATTCAAAAATGGCCCATGCAGCCCCGTACGATGGGACACGATCGAAATGACCTCTCATCCTTCCATCTTTGATCTTAATTTTTCTATAAACAAAAATTAAAAAAAATCCTCGAGGTATGCATACACTAGCCCACTAAAACCCTTGCTCTCTCTCTCTCTCTCAATTCTCCCTCCTTCAAATCTGTTGTGCCAGATTTCTGATTTGATCGAAGGATTCTGTCGAAGCTGATTCCGATCGGAACTTATTTTATAAAAAATATTTTTTCGATGACTCCAGCTTGCTCCGACAGTGGTCGGAAATCTTATGCAACATCTATAAATATTTAAATTTACTATTTAGATTAGATAGTGTTGCATCCAATCCCCTCGTCGCTTGATCGCCGGGGACGCGCACTTGCAAAGAAGTCCTCACTGACCAGAGATGCCTCCGACGGAAACCCTCCGATGCTTAAGTCAGAAAGGAGACTAGGCAACAGTAGAAAAATTAGGGGCTCGGTGAGAGAGAGAGAGCTTACCAAAATCGTTGCTTTACCCCATTTTATAGTAGAATGCGGTATGGTTTTGCCATTAATGGTGTAGATAACTGGAGAGTTGTCAAATCGACGGAGGCTATCAAATCATCGTGGGTTGTCAGATCATTAGAATTAACCCATGTCCTTCGCAGGACAACGTCCCACGACGGTCGTACAGCATATCCTTGGCAGAACAACAGCCCATGGCGGTTGTACGGCGTTTGGACGGGCTGGCCGACTATATGTCGGTATTTGGTTGACGGGACGTCGGTTGATGACTCGAAAACACCGTCGGCTGATCTGGTGCTTTGTGGAAGTTGGATGTCGGCTGCCACCCCCGACAGTGAGTCGGTGATATGGGTTCGGCCGTTCGACCGGTTGGAAATAGTATTGACCTGTTTGGCCGGTATACCTTTGGTCGAATATTGTCGGAGTCATCTGTCCGTCCGGTGGATAGAGTCGGACATCGGTCGGACTGTTCTGAAGATAAGTCAGCATATAGAGATAAACCGGTATATCCCAACAAATAGATATCCTTTCGGTTCATGCAGAATACCAGTATGCCTATTGGAAAATAATATGGTATTACATATTTGGAAACTTCCCAGAATAGAGGAGTCCCCAAGCCCCTTAGAACCGAGTCGTGCATGCACTTCTACTATTTGCGGTTCTCAACGAGCCCCCTTGACAACTTCCAAATTGTGCAATTGTTCCAAGTGCACCACATACGCAATGACTCGAACATTTGAGGATGGCACCTAAGAAATGTACTTCAGATTTTAATAACTGACTTAAAAACTTAATGTTCATATTAAGACACCGTATGTAAAATCTCTCCAATTGAGCATGACTCTCTCTCTCTCTCTCTCTCTCTCTCTCTCTCTCTCAAACGAGTCCACAGTTTAATTGGAGTGGGCATAAAAGAAGTGAAAGAATATTGGGATCTAACTAGAGAATTAGGTGCTAATACCCTGGTATATATGCACTGTTTGCTTTAGTAGGAATGGATTAGTAGCAAATGAATTAGCAGGTTGGTTATTCGTGCTAAAATGAATTAGACGGAGAAGCAAAATAGTGCTGCTTTGTGTTAGCGGAGAATCAGCCAATAGGCTACAAAGAGGACTGAACAAGGGCCATGGTGCAATTTTCTTTATTGTTGTAGCACTAAAATGCTAGTTTTCAAATGGCCAACAGGAATCAAGTGGAACAACAATGGTGTGACACTTTTTATCAAAAAATAATAATAATAATAATGGTGTGACAATGCGTTACAGCAAGTTCTAGGCAATGCTTTGGTGTACCAAGAAAGTCTGAGAGAGAGCATGATATAGGACTGAAATCGGATTGAATACGGATCAGATATCATCATATTTATATCTATAATTATTTTATTTGATGAATATAAATATAAATATGGATATTATTTGAATATAAAAAATTTATATTTATATTTATTTTAAATGGATACAGATATAATTCGGATATTGGAGGTATAGATATAAGTATAGATTTACTTAGATAATCAAATTTTATTAATATAAAATTAAAAATATTACTAAATAGATGATAAATCGAATTAATAACATGTTTATATAGTTATATATTTTTTAAAAAAATTAATAAGTATTATATAAAATTATATAAAATTATATATAGATTTGGAACGGATCGGATAGTTATCTATCTATATGCATATTCATTTTTTTTCGATGGATATGAATACGGATACGGATATTAGTCGAATCTTCAAATTTTTTTTTTTATTCAATTTAATTTGAATATAAAAATAAATTTAGATAAATAATATTCATGTCATTTTTACTCTTAGCATGGGAGTATACGTTTCTTTTTTTGATGTCACTGGGGCCTCTAATCTAGTTTAACATGGAATTTTTTTTTTTTTTTGGGTAAAAACATGGAATATCCTTCCTCGGAAAAGGGTTATCAATGTCTAAACGTCCATTGTGACATCATTGCAACACAGCTAGCAAAATACCATTTGATACCCTTATGACAATGACTCACCACTAAACCTTACATTACAACAAGTTGAAGGGGAAAATTGCTTGAACCCTGTGGCAGTCATCGTCAAGTTTCATCGGCAAACGCAAACTAGGAGGGTTGATGTATGTATTTAAATGGCTGATAATGGATAAAGCAATTCTTTGTGTCCAATTGGTGGGCAGGCTATCACGAGCCACTTTTAATAGCATTCACTGGACGGAGGGAGAAGATAGAAGATACCAAGTTATCAAAATGATCAAATTCTTGATAATTGCATTAAGGACTTATTTGATTTATGAAAAAAAAATTTCAAAAAATAATTTTTTGAAAAATAATTTTTCAAAAAATTACTTCATGAGAATAAAATTATGGTACATTTAGTTGACTATGAAAAGATGACTTATTATAAAGTAATTTATGTTTGAATGAGCATCTATTTTTCTAGAAAAACTGTAAAATATCTATTATATCTCTAGTAGATATAAAACCATATATTTTTACTCATAAACTTTATATAAATATTAATATTATATTTATATTAATATAAATATAATATTAATATATTATAATATAATATTAGACCATAATAAATTATTGTACTAATATAATACTAATATATTAATATAATATTAATATTTTAATATAATAAATTTATTAATATAGATATAAATATAATATTATATTAATATAAATATTATATTAATATTAATAAAATATTATATTAATATAAATATTAAAATAATATTAAAATATAATAAATATTAATATTATATTTATATAAATATTAAGATAATATTAATATAATATTATATTACTATTCAGTATTTCATTCTAACCATCCACTGATATTTTACTAAATTTTTATTATGGATCTTAAAAGAATATTTTAGAAAAGAAAAAAGTACCACCACTTTTCATATCACGGAAAGTGCCAAAACCTACCTCCCCCATGGGTTTCCATTTTTCATGAAACGTAGGAAGTGACTTTTCATGAAAAATATTTTTTTACTCTCTCTCCTCTTAAAACTCCAACCAAGTAAAAGACTCTTTCTCTATTTCCCAGAAAGTGTCTCTTCCTCCCTCCACTTTCCGTCAACCAAATGAGTCCTGAGAGTTTATTTGATTAGGGGTATGCTGGCATGAAAAAATAAATTTCATATCAAATTTTTATATTTGGTATGAAAATGAAAGAAAGAGATGGTAAAAAAAATTGATGGCCTCATTTTATTTTTCAGAGAGAAGATAAAATAAATATTTTAGGAGTTGATATTTGATAAATTTTTGAGTGATGGTAATCCATATTTGATAAGAATAATCTTAATAAAGCTGCATGTGAAATTATTAAATTTGTTCATATGTCTTTTCAAACTTATTTAATAAAGAACTTTTACAAAAAAGTTAAGATGGAGATAGTATATACAAAAAACTATGTGATTATAGTCATTATAAAAAAAATCTAATTGAAGATGGTAACGCTATCCTATTATTAAAAAATTATTTTATATTGAAAGATAGATTTATAAATTTGATTATATTTCTATATAGATTTATATCCAACTAAATTTAAATGTAGTAACTTTTTTTTTCAATATTATTTTTTGAAATATTTTTTTTACTAACCACATATAATAAAAATTATTTTTTTAAATAAATAATTATCAAAAATTATCAAATTAGTAATTTGGCATATCCCAACCAAATAGATCTTAAAAAAAAAGCATTTAAATTCCATCTTCGCTTGGATTTAAGAGATCAGAGGTATCTGAAAAAAAGCTGTTACGTACACTACAGTAAAAGAGGAGTTAGCGATCATTTTTGCCGATGCTTTTGGAAGCGTCGGCAGGTTGCGCTGACCTGCTGACGCTTTTAAAAAGCGTCATGCTTCAACGACGCTTAAAAGTATCGTAAAATTTCATCATTTTCAATGCCGACGCTTTTAGCGAAAGCGTCGTTAAATAAAGAAAATACCAACGCTTTGTTGCATCATTATTTAATGACGCTAAAAAACGTCGTTAGATTCGATTAATACCCCCGTTCTCTCGTATCCTAATCTATCTACCGCCGCCCCCTCCCACCCATTCCTCCATCTCCGCCGACCCCCATCTTCGTCGATTCTCCACCACCGGCACTGCACCCGCCATCCACGCCGCACCGCCGTCCGCCGCTCCCCTCTGCTGCCGCATTCGTCTATACCGCACCCGCGCCATCCACGCCGTCCGTCCTCCTTGAAGCCATCCCACCGGCTCTCCTCCCCTCTCCCCTCCCGGCGGCCGTCTTCGCAGGCCCAAAAGACCCTCTGGTTCGATCTCAAGCTCGATTTACCCTCTCCTTCGTCTCTTGATCCCAAGCTCTCAAGCTACGGGTGTTCTCAGGAAAGGAAGGAGATGAGGAATACGGTGGGCGATTCTTTAGCGGTGGATCCATAATTTCCGTTCTAAGAGGTTATCTTTTCTTCCCGTTACCGTTTCGTTAAATTTTTTTGTCCAGATCTTCGCCTGTGTCCTTTTGCGTTCTATTATTTTTGGGAAGAAGGACGAAGTAACCATCGGAATTGCCTACCAACCATTTTATAGAAAACGATCGGAGAGATGGTCACAAAATTCAGTAATTAAGGGTACTTTGAGGGGCGGTGTTTGGGTGGCCAGTGACGGAAACGTGATGGAGTTTTTGAGAACCGGAAACAGGGGAGAGCAGTCATGTGCTTGTCGCGGTGTTCCGCCCACTGAGGCCAGTGAGGTGTGAAGGGTCTCGATTGGAAAGACGTGGTGTAATTGATAGAAAAAGCGTTTTTATTCTCTTGTTTCTTTTTTTTAGTATTATGATTACAACTTCTAACTGCTATGTCATGAATGCGTCTTTTTATTTTTTTCTGTGAGTTTTAGCTGCTTCGAGGAACAAGTAATGGATGGGCCATTACTTCGAGGATGGTGGTGATCCAATAAGGTGTTCATTAGGGGCTTAAGTGAAAAAAAAAATATTAACATCCAATAGAATGGCGACATGCTAGTTTATGGCATGCAAAAGGACTTGTATCCCTCGTTTCCAGCATTGCTTCAGCAACAAACATGCATATTATTAACATAACTGGGTCAATATGGGGAGAATAACTGGCTAGAGATGCTGAAGCATTACACTGCAATGTTTGCATTATCTCAGAGAATGGTTGCATGCGAGGATATGTAACACGAGGAAGAAATTTCAAGGTTCTTTTCTAGCAAGTTTTTTGAAGATTGTAATGGATAGTTGAAATCTAGAGCAAGTGAAACTACTTAGCATGGTTTCTTCATTTTGAAAAAAAAAAAAAAACTACTTAGCATGGATTAACTTATTCTGCAACCACATTCTTTATGAATGCAAAATGATATAAGTTTAAATATCAGCTCAGCATCATCATTTTGGTAAGGATGATGATCCTTCCAAAGTAGATTCCACACACTTATGGTACAAATAGTTTTGCAAGGGCCTACTCTCATGATGCAACTACCTACCTCTTGGTCTTTGCAAAGCATTCTCTCACTAGTTTGCTCGAACTAAAGATAGATTCTAGCCACTATCCAAGTGCGACACCAAGTATTGTATTTTGTACCATATATATATATATATATATATATATATGATTGAACTTAATTTTGCAGGAGAATAATTTTTTAAATATGAGAGATGCGGTTGAAAATCCGACCGTATTCCAATATTCATTATTGATTAAAGCAATAAGCTATCGTATCGACAGTGCTTAATAAAATCAAAAAAAATGAGAAAAGAAAAACAATGAGGAACACTAACTATTTTTTTATGCAGCTCACTTTTATCATATGATCCTTGATATTATTTTAATAATATTAAGAAATATCACTGTGCCCCACATTCATAATAAATTTTCATGTATTAGTTTGTAGCTCATCTTCATTATATAATTCATGACATTATTGTAGTGATATTTTTAAAAAATATCGAGAAATAATGTACATATTCTATTGCATTGCATAGAACCATAGATCCGTCTTTTGATTAATGTACATATTCTATTATATCCATACATTTATTTATTTTTGTACGGATAAAAGAATTATGTACTTTGATCAATTGATTGTCCAGTATGGACAGTTTAAAAAATGTGAGTAATTCTATAGGTCATTACAATAATCAAATGGTATGCTGAGGGTTCGAAAAAAATTTCGGACGGTATTTTCTTTTTGTTCTCCATATACGGGAGAACTAAGAAAAAATATTGTCGAAATTTTTTTTCGACTCTTATTGCATATCATTTGATTACTGTAATTGATCTATAGAATTAATACATTTTTTGAATGGGATAGGACCTTCTTTACCTATTAGTTGATGATAGCAAGCATTTACTATGTAAACCATATCATATCTAGATGTATTTTTGAGTCTTCAAGTTATATAATGAACTACAATAGCTGTTATTTTTTTGAATTTTATTTAATGACTAATATTTTTTACTCATTGCATTAATATAGATTGTATAATTTTTTTTTTATTTTTAGATAAGTTGCAAGTTCGATCATTTTTATCCTATAATGGACAAAAATTGGATAAATAAATCAAGGAATAGTAAAGAATATTTAGATGAAGTTCATAACTTCATTAAATTTGGTATGGAGAAAAGTAGTTTGAATGAAAAGATTTTATGTCCATGTCGGAAATGTGTAAATAGTTCTTCTTTAGATCCACAAATTGTTGAAGAATATTTGGTATGGAATGGTTTTTTAAGAGGTTATACCGACTGAATTTTTCATAGAGAATTTATGTTGTCATCATCATGTAACCAATCCCTGACTCATTTTGGATCCACTAGCCTACAAGATAATTCTACAAGAGATGATGATATAAGGGATTTGATCATAGATGCTTTTGGACTTGGTGTTCAAAATTTAGGAGAATCCAGTAGTATACAAGAAACAGTTGGGATGTTTGATGGATGTACGCATACGGAGCGTATGCATGTTGAGGAGCCTATACATACATCTAATGATGAGACAGCTCGTTATCACACCTTAATGAAAGATGCAGATGAAGAATTATATCCGGGTTGTACGAAATTTTCTAAGATTTCTTTTCTTGTACATTTATTTCATTTAAAATATTTGAATGGATGGTCTGAAAAGAGTTTTACCATGCTGCTCAAGTTATTAAAGGATGCATTTTCAGAAAGCACTCGTTTACCACCATCGTATTATGAAGCCAAGAAAGTAGTAAAGAAATTGGATCTTGGATACGAAAAGATTCATAGTTGTCCGAAAGATTGTATATTATATCGGAGTGAAAATGCTAATCAAGAGTCATGCAATGTATGTGGATCTTCAAGATGAATAACACAAAAAGAAGATCGAGACGATGTACTGAATGAATTGGATGCAACACAAAGTAAAAAGAAACTGACAAATATATTGCATTACTTTCCTCTTATACCTAAATTGAAAAAGATTTATGCATCATCAAAAACAGCTTTATCAATGAGATAGCATGACAAAGGACGTACAAAGGATGGAATGTTGAGACATCCAGCAAATAGTCTTCAATGAAAAGCATTTGATGATAGGCATCCTGATTTTGCCTCTGATGTTCGCAGTGTTAGGTTTGGCTTAGCTTCTGATGGCTTCAATCCATTTCAGACCCTGAGTTCTACCTATAGCACTTGGCCAGTCATTTTGATACCTTACAATTTGCCACCGTGGATGTGCATGAAACAATCATCACTTATCTTGTCAATGGTTATTCCAGGAGATAAGGGTCCAGGCAATGATATTGATATTTTCCTACAGCCTTTAATAGAGGAATTGAAACAGTTGTGGGAGGGTATTGATGCATTTGATGCTTCCAACGGCCAAACATTTAAACTACGGGTAGCTTTGTTATGGACTATTAATGATTTTTCAGATATGCCAATTTATCTGGCTGGAGTACAAAGGGACGGATCGTATGTCCTTGTTGTGGAGATTCAACACATTCAATTTGGTTAAAACATGGAGGTAAATTTTGTTACATGAGACATCGTCGATGGTTGGAAGCAAATCATCCATTTCGATTTCAGAAAAAATATTTGATGGTACTATAGAATTGGGATGTGCCCCTATTCTACCTTCTGGAACTGATGTTCATAGACAAATGGATGGCATCAATTACAGCTATGGTAAGCACTCAAAGTCCTCTAAAAAAAGAGGAAGGGATGATGTTGAAAGCTCAATGCATGAAGGGTTACCAGAGGAAGTCAATATCAGTACTATAGATGCAGAGGTGTTTCAAGATCCAAATAATTATTTCGAGAATGAAAATGAGGAAGACACACAGATAGCATCTACACAACAGCCCAATAAACATTTATGGAAAAAACAAAGTATCTTTTTTGACTTATCTTATTGGAAACATAATCTTATTTGGCACAATCTTGATGTCATGCATATAGAGGAGAATGTTTGTGATAATTTACTTGGAATATTTTTAAATCTTGATGGAAAGAGCAAAGATAACATGAAGGTACGTCTTGATTTAAAAGAAATGGGTATCCGACAGGAGCTTCATCCTAAAATGCTTACTAATGATAGAATTTATGTGCCTCCTGTATGTTACACAATGTCTGCTCAAGAAAAGGATAATTTTTTGGGAGTTTTGAAAAGTATCGAGGTACCTGATGGATATGCATCAAATATTTCATGATGTGTGCATCTAAAGGATCAAAAATTTTCAAATCTTAAAAGTCATGATGGTCACATATTGATGCAAGATATCTTTCCAATAGCTTTAAGATCGTCATTGCCGAAATAAGTTGTTGCAATTGTACTTCGATTATCGTCGTTCTTTAAGGCATTATGTTCAAAAATTATTGATCCTCGAGAACTTGATCAGTTAGAATCCGATATTGCAATTATACTTTGCCAGATGGAAAAAATTTTTCCTCCTGAATTTTTCACTATTATGGTACAACTGCTCATTCACCTAGCTTCAGAAGTTAAAGTTGATAGACCGGTACATTATAGATGGATGTATCCTATTGAGAGGTATTATTGCAAACTTTAAATCTTGTGATAATTTTATTAGAAACAACAGCATACTGATATTTTAATAAATATTTAATTCTTCAAGATATCTTGTGCGTCTTAAAGATTATGTGCGAAATAGAGCCTATCCCGAAGGCTCGATTGCTGAAGGATATATTGCGGATGAATGTTTGACATTTTGTTCAAGATATCTTCAAGGTGTACAGACTATTTTTAGTCGACCTCAACAGTATAATGACTTTGTGGAGAATGCAGAACTGTATAAGTTCTCAACTGCTGAAAAATTCTTGAGAAGAGCTGAAAGTATTGTATTTGATCAAAAATCCTTAGCACAAGCACATCATTATGTGTTACTTCATAGTGACATAATATCTGACCATCGCAGGTTAGTATATTTAAGGCATGACATCAAGATTTAAATTTTATATTAGATATAATGTTCTAAATGATATATTTATATTTTATGCAGTGAATTTTTAATTTATCAGAGATGAGCCAATCATAACATTCGTCCTAATGCAAGGATTGAACAGCGATGGTTGGTCGAGTTATTTCTATGTGGCTTTCGAATCATGTGTGATTTATATTTAATTATAGGATACATTAATTTTTGATACATATTTAATATCAGATAACTCAACAGTACTTCATATAATTTTTTTAGGTATCAAAGATGATGAAGAAAAATAATTCAGATAAACTAATAACTCTTGCTCGAGGACCTAACAAGATTGTGAATAGATATAACGGTTTCATAATTAATAGCTTTAAATTTCATACTAGAGAATAAAAAAAATTTAGAAAAACACAGAATAGCGGTGTTATGGTGAAAGCGGATGGAAAATTCTATTATGGCGCACTTAAAGATATCTATGAGTTGGATTATTATAGAAAATTTAAAGTAGAATTATTTAGATGTGATTGGGTAGATATAAACTCACCAAGAGGTTTGAAACAAGATACAAATGGATTTACACTTGTAAATTTTTCAAGGTTGATACACACTGGTGTGTTATTGAAGAATGATCCATTCATTTTTTCATCTCAAGCTCGTCAAGTATTTTATGTATAAGACGCAAAAGATAAAGATTGGTTTACTGTCATCAAAACAAAACCTAGAGACTTATATGATATGGGAAACCAAATAGAGGATGATGACGATGACACTTATACACAATGTATGCCCTATAATTTTGTACCAGCTGATGATTTTAATGCTACGACGACGTTGGTTAGGACAGAATTTGAAGGAAACACTACTGCTTGATTGTTACTGATAATAATTATTTATGATGTATATAATTTGTATTAATTATTGTATTATTTTACTCCATATATTAACTGTTTCTACCTTTTATTTATATAAATGCTAGGTGACATCATGCATCACAGGGGATGATATGCTGGTGTGCAGTTCCAGTTTTCACAGACAGAGGCTGGTACGTCTTCTTCAGCATAGCAGCTTGAGGCCAGTTCAGCTGCACAGCATTCCGAGCCCTGTCCTTCTTCATCATCAACACAGCACGATCCTCCTGTTCATTAGCCAGATGATAAGATACACGTGCAGGGTATATATTATTTTTTATATAATTTTATTTTTATTTTATTTTATGTATATTTATGATATCGTTACTTTTATGTATTTTTTGCAGACGGATCTGGGAGAGTACGCCATAGACGCGGACCCACAGTAGTACGAGATATGTGGCAGATGCGTGAGGGCGAGAGAATTATTATAGAGTGCAATCAGCTAGGTCAGCCAATTAAGAAAGCTGCCTGCTTATTGACTTCATTTTTGGGGACTGTTGCTCGGAGGCCTCAGCTATGTCCGTTGGGCTATGCAAAATGGAATGACATGCTTCCAACATACAAAGTTGAGCTCCTCCGAGTTATAGAGGTAATGAATTGATGCTCATACTGTATATTAATTGTTAATCACTTATATAATTTATTTCATTTAACTTTTTTTTTATAGAGCAAGTTTGTTCTCCCTCCATCCACTCATGATTTTGTAATGAAGTCTCTCAACCGCAAATGAAAAGAATATAGAGCACAATTGAAGAGGGACTATTGAGACAGGGTATGACAAAGGAGGAGGTTGCTAGGAATTGTCCTCCTGATGTACCCCCTCATCAGTGGATGGAGTTGGTTCATTATTGATTCTCCGAGAGGACACAGGTATATTATCTGCTCATTATCTTTTCTTTTAAATATTTTATAAAAATATTGATTTATATTGTATATTATATATTATACATATAACAAATTCTTTATTTTATTTTACAGACTTATTCTGCTATTGGTAGAGCTGCACGAGTAGCTCAGTCTATTCCTCATACATCGGGGTCGAAGAGTTATGCACGACTCCGACATGAGTTTGTATGTTCCTCAAACTTTCATAATTAACTTCTAATTTTTATGTTGAAATATTTATATAACTAATATCATTATGTATCGTGGACCATGTCTGTATCATGATACTCATATATTTTTTTAAATTATTATAACTGTTTGCTTAAAATTAAAATTATTTGTGTAGGTGGATGAGCATAGGAGGAAATCCGGTAAAGTGGAGTTTTATCGGATGACTCATACTCATCAGGATGGTACTTTTGTTCGAGATGAGTCAAGAGATTTATATGTACGGCATTATTAATATTCTATTTTTTGCAGTAATTTTAATTTAATTTTGTTAGCTATTAATGTATAACTCTTGTTTTCAAAATAAATACAGGAGAGGGCTACATCTCTTATTGCGGAGCGTGACGACGAGTCCGCAGCATCTATGCAGCAAAGCCGTATCGAGGCCGAAGTGTTCACAGAGTTGATGGGACCAGAGCGCTACGTCCAAATGAGGGGTTATGGAGTAGGAGTCACCCCCACTCAGTTATCTGAGGTTAGTAGATATACGCAGCATGCTGCAGTAAATGCTCAGGATTCACGCATCCGCAGACTCGAGACAGATATACAGGAGATTAGACAGAGTCGTGCCACTGAGATGGAAGAGATGCAACAAAACCGTGCCGAGATGCAGGCCATGAGGGGACAGATTGATCGGCTTACATCTTTATTAGAGATGTATGGCCCATCTCAGATAAATACATATTATTAAATATATATTTTTATATTAATTTAATGATCTATATATTTTTATTTATAGATATGCAAATCAAGCTTTTCATATGTTTCTTGTAGGCTCCAGGAACATCAGACATCCGTCGAAATGGCGACACGTCACGTGGAGACAGCGACGACCATCCGCCTGCAGATTGACATCATTTTATTTTTATTATAGTCTTATATTTATTTATATTACTCTTGATCGTAATGGATGATTAGTACTTTATTTTTATTTATATAAAATAATATCTTTGGGTTTGGATAAATTTGCTATTGAAGTTTGTTTTTGGTGTGAATGGTGGTGATTGTACAGATTTATATTTGAATAATTGATATAATTTTATACAGGAATATATGTATTCTTTTTTTTGTATATAAAATCTGTATATTTTTTTTTCTGTTAAAAAATTTAACGACGTTTATAAGCGTTAAACAGTATATTAACGATGCTTATAAACGTCGCTAGTGACTTAACTGCCGACGCTTCGAAAAGCATCTTGGTAGAGTGGAAGATGCCTTATCATTAACGACGCTAAAACATACCGCTAAAATTTAATTTTACAATGCTTTAAAACATCGTTAGAAAATATTGCGATGCTTTTAAAAAACGTCGGTACTTTTCGTCTCCACTCTTACATAAGCGACACTTTCACGACGCTTTTTGAAATACCGTAATGTTTATTGACGACGCTTATTAGCATCATAAAATATCTTTTATAATATTATTTTTTATTATTTTTACTGTAGTGATAGTTTATAAAATAACTAATAATGAAACCTATTGGCAACCTATGAACTATGCCCGTAGCTTAGTTCCCGCATATAAGATATTTGATCCTAACAGGACCAGCTTTGCCATGAAACAACGACCAGTAGCGGTACGAAACATTGAGAAGTAGCAAATTTGCAACTGAAACAGACATGCTCATTTGTGAAGGACGGTGGTGGTGGATTCACTTTTTATCTATTAAAAATTTTTTGTGCACCACAGATGATCCGAAAAATTTGACATAAAATATATTATTTTATTTAATTAAATTATATAATTATTATTTTTTAATATATATTTAATATTTATAATTTTATTTTTTATTTAAAATTTTGAATGATGAAAATATTTTACTTTTTTAAAAAAATTATAACATCTTTTATCCATATTATGACATCCTACATGCATGCAGGAAGTCATAATTTGACACAGGATGTCATAATATGCGATGTCATAATTTTTTTCAAAAAGTGGAAGTATTTTTGTCATTTAAAATTTTTAAATAAAAAACAGAATGCAGGTATTAAATGTGCATTGAAAAATTTTTGAACAAAAATACCCCTCTCATATTATGACATCTTGTATACAGGAAGTCATAATTTAACACATGATATTATAATATGTCACGGGATATAATAATTTTTTCAAAGAGGAAGGACATTTTTGTTATTCAAAATTTTAAACGAAAAACAGAACTACAGACATTAAATGCGCGTTAAAAAGTAGTTGGACAAAAATATTTCTTTCCTATTATAATATCTTAGGACCAAATTATAATTTTTTATATACAAAAAATTATAATTTAATCATAAATATGCTACAAGATGTCATAATTTTTTTCAAAAAAAAAAATATTTTCATCATTTAAAATTTTAAATAAAAAAATAAAACTACATGCATTAAATGTGTTAGGATTTGACGCCTCGAGATTCAGCCCATATTGAGCCCACAGCGAGGTTCGCGGCGAAAAACGGAGTCCAACGAGACCAAGATCACCTGAATCGGAGCTCGGATGGAGGAGATATGAGCTTATGAAGTCGGCACGAGAATCAAGGCGGCAGAGGACCGCCGGCGACCGGCGGCAGGCGGCGGCGGCGCGCGGGACGCGCGTCCCAGGCCCGCGTGGGACGCGGGACCCAGGCCCGCGTGGGACGCGCGACCCAGGCCCAGGCCCGCGCGGGACGCGCGACCCAGGCCTGCTGGCCTCTTGCCCCGGTCCACCGTGGACCGGATGGTCCACGGCGCGGTCTGTGGACCGCGTGGGCGTTTCCCACACGTTTCTCGCGGTCCACGACACTATTCCGTGGACCGGAGAGCGATCGGAGGGCCCAGGTGATTCCCAGTCTTGATCCGACGGTCCAGGAGGGTTTTTGGCTATGTTTAGGATTCCTAATCCCTCTCTAATCAAGGATTAAAGTCAGTTTATGCCTTTAAAAGGCCTGAGACGAACAGAGGTTGTGGAGATTCGGGTTTTTTCGCCGCCGTACGAACCAGAGGAGAGAGAGAGGCGTGAGGCGCTGTGAGAGAAGGAGCAGGAGGCTCCTGGACAGCGGTCGCCAGGCTCTTCAGGGGTTCAAGGGGGTCTCCAAGAGAGAGAGCGCTTTTGTGAGGGAAACTTCATGTGAGAGAAAATTGGGTGTACAAGGGTTGAGGGTGAGGTCTCTTCTTGTAAAATTTCTTTTTCATAGTGAAGTTTGCATGCCCCGTGGAGACGAGCCCTTTTGTGGCTGATCCACGTATTTTGATTGTTTTTCCTTTTGTTTTGTTTCTTCTTTCTTCCTGCTGCATCGCGTGGTACTGAAAGGATCTTGGGAGGTGGTGTCCTGGCCAGACATCCACCCAACAAGTGGTATCAGAGCAAGGTGGTACAAGGACGTAGATTGCAGTAGTGGTGAGCAAGACTGAAGATGGAGAAAACAAGAACAATCAAGATGGAGATCAACAAGTTCGATGGTAAGAGCAATTTCTCTTTGTGGCAGGCAAGGATGAAGGACGTGCTCATCCAACAGGGGTTGATCGATGCTCTCTTGTGCGATGAGAAGCCGACCACCATGGAGGTGCAGGATTGGAAACGGCTACAGATACAGGCGGTGAGTACCATCCGCATGTACCTGACGGATGAGGTGGTGATCCATGTGCTGAGCGAGACTTCTCCGACGGTGCTGTGGTCGAAGCTCGAGGAGTTGTACATGGCGAAGTCTCTCACCAACACTCTTTTCCTCTGGAGGCAGTTTTACCAACTGCGGATGACTGAGGGACAGAGCGTGCAGGAGCATCTGAGCCACTTCCAGAAGATCCTCACCGACCTTCTCAGCATTGGCGAGAACGTTGAGGAGAAGACCAGGGCGCTGGTTTTGCTGGCGTCGCTTCCCCCTTCATACGAGTCCTTGGTGACTGCTCTTCTAGTGGGGAAGAGCACTATCAAGATGGACGAGGTTACCGCGGCGATACTCCAGAACGAGGTTCTCAGGAGGGAGAACCCAGCTTCGAGCTCAGGTGGCAGTAGCTCAGCTTTGGTGGCTTCTGGAGGAGCAGGAGGCGGTAGACGGAGCGACAGGAGATCGCAACGAGGGCGGTCTAAGTCTGGAGGGACTTGAGCAAAACCAGATGTTACCGGTGTGAGGAGTTGGGGCATCTAGCCAGAGATTGCCCTCAACTGAAAAATCAGACGGTGGCTGCTGTAGCGACGGCCAGCAGCGATTCAGATGGAGATGTCCTGGAGATATCTGACGAGGTATCTACTTCTTCTCAGCAGTGGATATTAGATTCTGCATGCCCCTATCATGTGTGTTGCAGAGAGGAGCAGTTTGACTCCCTGGAGAATAGTGAGAGCACTGTATATCTACCGGATGGATCGAGCTGTGCGATCAGAGGCATTGGGACGGTCAGCTGGAGGACACATGACGGTGCAGTGAGGAGATTGGGGGAGGTCCGATACATACCCGATTTCAGGCGGAATCTTATCTCACTTAGCAGACTGGATTCGAAAGGCTACAGGACGGTAGCTGGTGGAGGAATCCTGAGGGTGCTACGCGGCGATAGGATTGTGCTGGAGGGGAAGAAGGGGAGCAGAGGACATTATTACCTGACAGGGAGCCCAGTGCGAGGTGGAGCATCGGGAGCTAGGTGGAGCCCAGAGTGAGGTGGAGCTCCAGGAGGCGGATCGGGCACGAGACAGGAGACTTGGGAGGACGAGAGGCGACGTCGCAAGGTAAGATTCCTATTGCCGCAGGATGATGCCCCGAGCAGGTCTCAGGTCAGGAGGAGCACAGCATACGACGGAGATGGGATCGAGCAGCCTGGCTCGACTCTCATGTTTGCCCATCCATGATCAGCAGGCGATTGCCCCAGGGCATGGGGGCGAGGAGATCCAGAAGCTCTCGGAGTTTGGAGGAGGCCGAATATCGAGTCGAGGTGGAGATTGTTAGGATTTGACGCCTCGAGATTCAGCCCATATTGAACCCACAGCGAGGTTCGCAGCGAAAAATGGAGTCCAACGAGACCAAGATCACCTGAATCGGAGCTCAGATGGAGGAGATACGAGCTTATGAAGTCGGCACGAGAATCAAGGCGGCGGAGGACCGCCGGCGACCGGCGGCGGGCGGTAGTGGCGCGGCCGCAGGCGGCGGCGCGCGGGATGCGCGTTCCAAGCCCGCGTGGGACGCGGGACCTAGGCCCGCGTGGGATGCACGACCCAGGACCGCGTTTCCCACGCGTTTCTCGCGGTCCACGACACTATTCCGTGGACCGGAGCGCGATCGGAGGGCCCAGGTGATTCCCGATCTTGATCCGATGGTCCAGGAGGGTTTTTGGCTATGTTTAGGATTCCTAATCCCTCTCTAATCAAGGATTAAAGTCAGTTTATGCCTTTAAAAGGCCTGAGACGAACAGAGGTTGTGGAGATTCGGGTTTTCTTGCCGCCGTACGAACCAGAGGAGAGAGAGAGGCGTGAGGCGCTGTGAGAGAAGGAGCAGGAGGCTCCTGGACAGCGGTCGCCAGGCTCTTCAGGGGTTCAGGGGGGTCTCCAAGAGAGAGAGCGCTTTTGTGAGGGAAACTTCATGTGAGAGAAAATTGGGTGTACAAGAGTTGAGGGTGAGGTCTCTTCTTGTAAAATTTCTTTTTCATAGTGAAGTTTGCATGCCCTGTGGAGACGAGCCCTTTTGTGGCTGATCCACGTATTTTGATTGTTTTTCCTTTTGTTTTGTTTCTTCTTTCTTCCTGCTGCATCGCGTGGTACTGAAAGGATCTTGGGAGGTGGTGTCCTGGCCAGACATCCACCCAACAAAATGCATGTTGGAAAGTGGAACCGCAGGAATTAAATACATGTTAGAAAGCGGTGGCTACATGTATCAATCGGACAAAATGGTGTACTCTACGTTGGATTTTCTACACTGCCTGTGGTGCACAAAAAATTTTCCTTCTACCTATATATATATATATATATACACACACACACACATGGTTGCATGGGTCCTAAACCAAACCGATAGAGCCCACTGGCGGGCCTAGATGTCTCATCTTTCTCTTGGGCCTTCCATAAAATAAGACAAAGCATAAGGACAAACTATGTAGCTAAAATTGTCGATTATTTGGGTTAAAAAGAAGAAGAAGACGGGGAGGTTTGGTAGAGATAACATGCAAAGAGCTTGGAACCACCACTGCCTCAACCTAGCCTATGAGATGTACAATTTTACTTTCCCAGGTTTCATGCATGTCATATAGACGGCAGCTATCCTCTCGATTGCCATCAAGGAAATAAAATATGAACCCCAAATGTCAGAGGGAGTGAGAGGTGCCCCTCAACCAGGGATGCAAATGAGCTGGCTCGCTTGTGGGCCTTAAATGTACCACATTGTTTCAGGCCCATCTTATGAGAAAGGCTTGGATATATCCTCGGTTTGAAAGGAGCCCAGTTGCACCGTCAGCCTCAACTTAAGATTTTGTTCTCAAGCCAAATGCATCCTACAAAGACTTACTGGCCTCAAGGACATTTGAGGTAGCAGCACAGGACTCGGTAGATGCTGGCATGAATGACAAGAGTACATGCTTTGTCCCTTGTCAGCCACTGCCTTGATCTCAGTTTGAATTTCGAATTCAAACCGGAGACAAGAACGTTTTTACTGGGACCAGGCTTCAGCCCCAACTCAATCACCTACCAGAATATATTCGTTTTTGTGATCTAATTTTGTCCTCGTATGAAATATTCCTGGTTGACTCAGATGGACCATGATCACCAAAAAGGAGGAAAAAAAAGAAAAATCGGATGGACCACGTACGTCTCCTCAATTTGCATCTCCAGCTGGGTTAAGCCAAACTAACCCTGGTCCCAGCTCATATAGTTTGGGCTTCAGTGAAGAGTTGTGGAGCCATTTTTGTAGTTGGTCTGATTGGATTGATGGGCCTCAGAGGTAATCCGACGTGACACTATGAAAAATTTTTTGTCCGGCACGGATGGTACAAAAAATTCAATACAAAATATATTCTTTCATGTGATTGATTTATATAGTCATCATTTTCTAATACATATTTAATATCTATAATTTTATTTTTTTATTTAAAAATTTTGTACGACGAAAATATATTTATTCTTTGAAAAAAATTATGACATCTCATGATATATTATAATTTTCTATACGCAAGATGTCATAATATAATTCAAAAAATTATGACATCTTATATATATTATGATATCCTGTATCAAATTATGACTTCATAAATGTAGGATGCTATAATATAGTCCTAAATATCATAATATGAAGGGAACATTTTTATCTAATCATCTTCCAACGTGTATTTAATACCTGCAACTGTACTTTTTCGTTAGAAAATTTGTAGATGTTCTTTTTCATTAGAAAATTTTGAATAACGAAAATATTTTTATTTTTTTTAAAAAAATTATGATATTCTATATGACATATTGCATTATATCATGACATCTCATGGATAAAAATTATAATTTTTTAAATACAAAATATGATAATTATTTTAAAAAATAAAAATATTTTTATTATTCAAAATTTTAAATAAAAAATAAAATTATAAAAATTAAATATATATTAAAAAATAATAATTATATAGATCAACCTGAATTTTCTGCACCGCTCGCGGTGCACAGAGAATTTTCCTGTAAAACTATTCTATACGGAACGGTGTTCTAGAACCTGGTTCAGACGTCAACTTCTCAGCAGATCAGAGGTCACCAACTCAGCTGCTCTGTCATCTCCATACCTTTCTTTCATTTTTAATCTCTCCCTCTCTCTGCCTCTCTTTTTGTTCTTTTTGGTACGATACCCTCTTCTTTAATAAGAAGGGGGCAAAAAGGTAATGAACAAGTCGTGCACCAACAATGCCATCTGCTTGGGCCACCATGGTGCATAAATGGAGGAGGATGCGAGGACTATATTACTCCACGTACATGCGATTCTTGGAACTGGAAATTTTTTTTGGTCCACTTTTATATCTAAGCCATGGATTGGAGAGCATCGAACCAAAATCTTCGTTGCAGAGAGTAGATCTACTACGGTTTTCTGACAAAATTCGAGCCTTCATTTCAGTTGATGCAATATGGTTATGTATGGAGCGGTTTGACCAATCCAGATGTTTTTTTTTTTGTTTGGTAGGACATGTAAGTTTCACAAACTTATCATATATATTCTAAAAAGGTCAAGATTGTACCTTTTGATGACAGAATACTTCATCGTATAAATCCATCAAGTAATTACCTACTATATAAATCTCAGAGCACTTAAAATTTCATTATTCATTTACTCGTAAGCATCTGCAAGTTTGAAACTTAAAAGTAACCCAATCAATGATCCAATGACGGATCTGTGTGGAAGTTGGACCATCTCATTCTAAGGTAGTACCATAATGCTTTCCGAACCCAAAATTTTTTATATTTACTAGAGTGAAAAATCATAATTTATTTTTCTTTTTTTTCTTATAAAAAAAAACATGTGCATGATTCTACGTTTTTTCTTGGGGGAACAATCAAACGAAGCTGACCTAAAATACTTTAACTTTATATATATAATCTTTTAACCCAAAAAAACTTTATATATATAGTGAGATTAGGATATATGGTTAGCATTAAAGCCAACTTGATCTACGCTTCGATGGAATCAACCAAACCAAACCAGCGGCTGGGTAATATTCTTTTGGGCCGTACAACTGTAATCAGCTCTAACGGCCTCCGCCGCCACACAGCGTAAAAAAGCCGCAGCATCCCTCCCCTGCCCAAAGTCCCAACGAAGACATTTGAAAACATTTGAAAAAATTTGAAAGCCCCGTCCATTTATCCCGACCCCTCGCGAGCGCACCGTCTCAAATATTCTAACTGACTGTCAAATTTCCTAAAATCTCCCTCAAATCCCAGAAGGCACGATAAAAAGAGGGACATAACCGGAAATAAGAGCACCAAAGCAGTAAGAAGAGATCGGCTGGTATCGACAGAAACAAAACCCTTCACCACCGGCCACAAGAAGCGATCTTCCACCTGAGCTCTCTCTCTCTCTCTCAATCAATCTTCTCCCCTTTCGAATTCTAGGGTTAGGGTTCGGCGTCCGAGATGACGACAATGGAGAGCTTGATCGGTCTCGTGAACCGGATCCAGAGGGCCTGCACGGTCCTCGGGGACCACGGTGGCGCCGACGGCGCCCTCCCCACGCTCTGGGAGGCGCTTCCCTCCGTCGCCGTCGTCGGTGGACAGGTGCTCTTTGCCTCAGAAATCACTATGACCTCGATCTTGTTACAGATCTTTCCGTTCTTTTTTGCTCGTCTGACCTCGATATTGGTCCGCTCCGAGACCAGAGCTCTGGGAAGTCGTCGGTCTTGGAGAGCATTGTCGGGCGCGACTTCCTTCCTCGTGGATCTGGTTAGAGTCCTCGAATCTTGGTTCTCTTGCACTTCAATTCCTCTCGTTTATTTTCTAATTGCTGATTTAAGTATACAATTTAAAATGTTATCTTGTTTTTTCCCATGCTGAAGGGATTGTGACGAGGCGGCCTTTGGTGCTTCAGCTACACAAGACGGAGGAAGGGCAGGGGGAGTATGCCGAATTCCTTCACTTGCCGAAGAGGCGATTCTCTGATTTCTGTGAGTTGTGTTTGTTCCTACGAAGTTCTATCTGATTCCCTTTGCTCGAAGAATGGTTTCTGCCAGAGCTACTTTATAGTTTCTTGATCTTGCTCCCGTTGATATGAATTGCTTATGCTTTATATCATTTAATGAGAAGAAATATTTAGATTGTGTTTCACTATCTTGGCAACAAAAATTTGTAAACCTGAGGGGATATTTCAGAGAGTTTGGCTAGACTTAGACAGTTTTAGGGTTTATATAGATAAAAGTACCTTTAAAAAAAACACTTTCTTGTTTGGGAGAAAGTGCAGCTGCAAAGTTGTTGACTATTTGAATTGATATGTTTAAATATTGACTCTATGAATTGATACAAAGTGGTTGAGGCTCAAACTCCATGCATAATTCAGGGTTGTCTTGTGACATTAGCATGCCTGCAGTTTTTTGATGGTTTTGCTTCAACCTTAAGCAATGGTGCCGGTCTTTTTCGTTCTGTTTCTGCAACTGTAAATTCAATCACTTCTTCTGGATGATTAATAGCCCAGAAAGAGGATATTCAGTAATTGTTGACCAGTTGTGTGTCTCAGAGTATAGGTGGATCTGGCTTATAAGAACAATGATTAGTGATGTGAGGTAGAGGTGACATAAACATTATTCAGAATCATATATCATTCTGCATTAGCATGTATCTAATGATTTGGCTTCATCAGCTTCATAACATTTATTTGTGGTTTGAGCATTCTTCATTAGTTTATAAATTATAATTATATAATTGACGCTTTTGCATCTTGATTATGGATTATAGTTGACATTTTCAAATTCTTTGTTAGTTTCCTGCTCTTTATCGCAATATTTCCATGTTCTTTTCACCACAACTCTTACTTCTTCTTAGTTTTTTCTTAAAGGTGGTACCTCCATATGTGCCTTGTTTGTATTTTATTCAGATCAATTGATCGATACAATGCTTTAGTTCAATGCTGTTGTATTTTACCAAAGCTTATCCTTTAAGTTCAGATTTAGTGCTTTTGCTGCATTAGATGTTTTTGATCTGTTGTCTTTTGAGACCTGATAGAAGCTGAAGTTTTAATAACATTTCTCATATATACTACTTTCATCAGAGGATTATAAATCCTGAGGACTCGTCCCACTTTTAGCTACATTGATCCACAGCAGTTTATCATTATATTGGATAAATCAAGAGATATTGCTTAAGTGCTTGTTTAAATGGGTTTGAAGTGGCCTAGGTAGAATGCAAGGTTCCAGTTGAGATGCTATGTGCTGAGCCTGAGGGGTATTTATGTGCCAATCAAGTGGGTGTCTAAGCAGCCATCTATGCAATTTTTCAGAGAATTGAACTTACTAAACAACTGGCCTTCTGAGGGAAAAATGTCTGAAAATTAAATTGATCTCTACAACATTTTGACATGTTAGGCGTTGCTTATAACACTACCATGTGGGACATGCTGCCAAGAGTAATTTGTGACCACTTAAGGGATTGCCTATGGGATTTCCTAAGTTGCCTTTTGGAGCACTAGTCTTACTTAGCAATTGACTTCGTAATAGTCAAGGAAACTTGGTAGCACTACGTGAAGGTGAATGGAGGATCAACCATCTACATGACCTCACATATGTAGCCCTTGAGAAGAACATGTAAGGTGTGACTGCCAACTAGCGTAGTTGGTCAAGTCATTGGACTTTGGGACCCAGTGACCTGCATCTGAATCCTGCTTGCACTCAAGTGGTTGGATAGGGGGTGGGGTAACACCTTTTTTCTCAAAAGAAAAAAAAAGGAATATTTAATGTTGTAGACTGATAAATTTGTCAACATGATGATCGTTTCATAAGAGAAAGTGGCAAACCTATATGCCCAAAAGGTGAGATTCAACTTATGCCTGGAAAGTACAGCATAAAGCATATTTTATTAGGTCTATAATAAGCTAGACTGCAGTGAAATGCATTCAATGAGGAAGAGATGTTGATTGGAATAACTGTGGTAGAATGTAGACAAACAGGGGCTGATCCTTTTGTCCCCTTCTTATATTGGTACATCCATCTAAAATTAATCGAGTTAGTCTTTTTTTTCAAAAAAATATATATATTTGTGGGGGGTGGGGGGTGGGGCCTGAAGGAAACAGAATAAGAAAAGAGAGACACAAATTCTTGAACCAGATCCAAGGATCCTTTCTTTTACTAATAGCAGTATGAACAACCAGAATGTAAGGCCAAAGGACAAAATAATGTTATGATCATGTCTAGTCGCTAATCTTTGTTACTGCTTTAGTCCAGTTTGAAAATAACTGCCGTTATACTGACATGCTTATTGTTATAATGGTTTTGGAGACCTATTATTATGTTACATTTTTCTGAATCAGTGTTTACTAGTTATTGCTCCTTTCATCTTTGTCGCATGTTCTATATAGAAATAGTCAATGCAAAAAAGTGAAGGTTAATTTTGATTTTTTATATAATTTACCATCTATGAGTATTAAAGTTCATTCATTTTTTTTTGGAAGCCCTATCATTCAATGAGAGCACTACTTTCTCTTCAATGCCTAGCTCACTCTTTTTCTGCCATTGCTTCTGGCTGCTTTAGTACAACCAAGATTCTGTATATTGAGTTTGGATTATGTCCAATTGAATTTGATTAAGTTTTGATCCAACTATGCAGGGCTAAAATTTTACTGTTTCCAAATCAAATTAGGTTTACAACATGGTTTTAATAATAGTCCAGATGTTAGGTCTAGAGTTTTGGTCTTCCTTAAGTCCAAACTTCTGGGGCTGGCAGCCATGGTATGCCATGCCATGCCAGTCAGTATTGGTACATGCCAACCGTACCATATTATACCAGTACTGAACTGATACATTTTTTTTCCTTTTTTTCTTTTTTTTTTTTGGGGGGGGGGGAGGGGTATTGAGTGTCGGTATGCCAAACCGACCCTTATACCGAGCTTAACGATATTGTATTGTATTAGGATGGTACTCATATGGTGTCCGATACAAGGATGGCGAACCTTCTTGCACTGTCATTGGTCGTCTTCTTGACTCTCATGCAGCTTTAAACATAACATGCGACTTGCACGAACAGTTAAAATATCTCGCCCCTTGGATTGCTAAATTTCATAGTATGGCTCAATTATATGTAAGTTGATGAGAAATTTGGGCTACTTCCAAACGTGCAGCCAATACTACATTATGAATTATTTTAATGTTATCTGCCATTCTTGTTTTCCCTTAATAAATCATATGTTAATCAAAGTGTCTTCTAATATTTACATTTTTTTTTTGTAGCTCTTGTGCGAAAGGAAATTCAAGATGAAACTGATAGACTTACGGGCAAAACGAAACAAATTTCTCCTGTTCCCATTCATCTCAGCATTTATTCACCAAATGGTATAGACTTTGTTGAATATTTTCGATTATCTCCTCTGTACTTATCTTTTGGTTAGCAATGAGTATGATATAATGCTTACCATAACCATTTGAACAAACATGATGAAAATTGATTCAGTGCCATGAATGCTTTCATGCTTCCCTTTAGCACAGTTTTCCTTGTTTCTCCTCTTTTTTTTTGGGTTTAATCTTTTCCTCAATTTCACTTTAGACTTTTCCTCATTTTGGGAATGGATTTCGGACATCTCATGAAGAGTGATGCTTACTTTTGGAGATATTGGACATTCAGTCGTAAATCCTATAAGTCAAATATTTTGTCCCTGCCAATAAAACTTCAGAGGATTAAAAGAGTCAGATAACTAGAATATAATGAAAACTTGAAAGCATATGATGGATAATGTTCTGAGCAGAAAAGCCTATCTCATTTGTTGGTCTACTGAGATAATTTTAGGACTGAGATTAACTTCGAGTTGCACTTCTATAATACATCATTCCTTTTCTCTCTCCTTTTTTTTTTTGGTAAGTGGTAATATTATATATCTTCAAAGCCACTTGTACAAGCAAGCTGAATGATCTATATGGTTTATTAAAGCTCAAGGCAAATGAATGCATTTTTATGATCAGCATTTGAACTTGGTTACAAATTTTTAGACGCAATTTAATATTAGAAGTCATTTGCTGCATAATACTGTGTTTTTGTCTTGCTATTTGTATCTCATGTCTGCCTTGGTTTATAACTTATGCCTAATAGATGATGGAATTCCCTTTAAAAAACTTTGCCATGCCTAATCTTGAACTCCTGGGTCACATGAGTTCAGACTGTATACCCAATAATGCAGGCGTTCTACCTTGCAAGTTTCCTGCTCCACTGCCTCTTGCCCAAAGTTTAGAAGTCAAACCAATTCATGGAGGATTTTCATTAGGTTGAGAGCTGATTGTAAAGCATTCTAGAATTGTAATAGATAATCTGTTGAGCTGTAAAGCTGAACCAAAAAAGGGTGGATAACACTTAGTGGCCAAGATCTGCCAAGATAAATGCAACAAAAAGGTCAGCTGATTTAATCTTCAAAAATAATTTCCTTCTGTTTGTCAGTATGATGTAGCTACGATACAAAGTTCTTGTCGTTGTTGTGTTGGAAACAATAACATTAAAACCGTTTTGCATTTTGCAGTCTTAGCTATCAGCATGTATGGGTTCTTAATCAAGCAGATGAATTGGTGGTCTAAGGCTGTTCAGCAACTTGTTTTACTGTTTTCTTTTTTTTTGGGTTGGGGAGGGGGGGGGGTGTTGGTTAAGAGGGGGGTTGTTAAAATGCTTTGGTGAGTAACTGAGGTGATAGAGAGAAAAATTACATTCCAGAAGTGAGGCATAATTTTTTTTTCCTTCCAATTAGATCAACCATGGCTTACCAAAATGAGTATGTTTAAGAGAGCGAGAGAGAGAGAGAGAGAGAGAGAGAGAGAGAGAGAGAGAGAGTGTATTTTCCCAGGTGTACTTTCCTAAATTTTGGACAACCTTCTGAAAGTGTTCGTATTTGCACTACAGCATTGTTTCGTTAATCATCTAGATCATGTTTAACTTGAAAATGTGATAAGATACTTGTTTTCTGCATGTGATTAACTTTGGTAAGATTAAGATTTCTTATAACTATTTATGAACTCTTTGGGACGTGCACTAGCAACTGATGCTTTTCTTGAAGTATATATATTAACTGTAGTTGAAAGCTCTTGTCCCTTATCTTTCATTACTTGCGATATTTTGTTTTCAGCTGCCAGATTGATGTTGTAGAAGCTTTTGGTGAAGCTTTCTTATTTTGTAAATATTTTAGGTGTCTTATGCATATAATGTTGCAGTACTTCTTCAACTGGCATATGTATGGTGCTTATCAAGAGAGGAACAACCATAGGGAACAGAATAGTGCAACACTTTTCATGCTTCAGAATTGAGAGAAGATGCAAGCAGTCAGTGATCCAATTTCCCCTGGCTTAGTGAAAGCATTCAAACCTATCTACTAGACTGTTACTACATCAATCATCCTATCTACTAGACTGTTACTACATCAATCATATGAAGATCCTGCATATGGACCTTTCTGCTAATAATTCTGGCAATAGTCATTGTTGAACTTTTAGCAGTATTCTTAGCATGAGTGAGTTGCTTGTTGAAGTTGAACTGGATGTCCCTATGCCCCTCTTTGTAAGTAACTAATTTCGTGGGTAATTACTAAACAAAGTTTGTTACCTTTCCTTATAAACTAAAACAGCTATAACTGACTAAGAATTGCTCAAATCTCAATCTTTTTTTTTTTTAATAATATTGCCAACTTGACCAAAGTAGATTTTGATTGTTGAATGCTGCAGATATTCTATGCATATTGTTGATTTTGTTCCATGTGTCTGTGCATTAGGTTTTTCTGCTTGATGATAAATCTGTCGAAGTATGTTTATCTTTGTTATGTTTTATGCATGTTCAGATCTCTGTGTTTGTTATAGATTTTTGGGTCCATATATGTCATATCTTGGCAATATTTAATGATTTGTTTGATTGCGGCAGTTGTGAACCTTACACTGATTGATCTACCTGGTCTGACAAAGGTTGCTGTAGGTACATACTATATATACTTTTTGCCTATCTGTTTAATTTATAGGAAACTTAAGTTTTAAGCATTCAACAATAATAATGTTGTCTTTTGCAGAGGGGCAACCTGAAAGCATTGTTCAAGAGATTGAAAATATGGTTCGCTCATATGTCGAGAAGGTATGCCATGTCACCGGAATATGCATGATAATAACTTGTATAATTCCCTTGGGAACAGTACAAATTGTAATTTTTAGGTTGTTCGAGTTATGCTTCTGTTGTCAGGACTGTGAGCTTCTACTTAACTAATTAACTAATGCACCTTATGATCAGAAGTAAAAGTTTTATCCACTTGGTCATTATGAGATTGCTTTTTTTTTTTTTTTTTTTTTTTTGCCTCTAACAATAATTCATATTCTGGTTTTTGACAGCCATGGAGGCTTCTAAAAAAAATCGTGTGCTGTTGGTGGCACATTCATCTGTGTTTGCAGTCAGCTTTTTCTTTGTTTTTCTGCAATAATCTATCTGAGTCATATATTAACTGAATCCCCAAATTGACTAGATAACACTTCATGATTAGGTATTATAATGGATTTTTATGCACAGATGCATACATATATTTAATATTATATGCAGATCTATTTTTTTATTGGTTTCGGAAGGGAAGAGGGGTGGGTAGGTAGAACTGGTGTTGTGGTTTTTTGTGCCCTGAACTTTTTTTCTGGCCAAGAAACCTTTTGTCTGGCTTAACAAGAATCAATTAAAATTTCTGACTTCAGTGGTTGTACCTTGGCAATAGAAATCCTAAATTATGTTAATGGATTGTTTTCATATATCATATCTTGTTAATAACTGTTTGTTTTGATTGACAACAACAGGCTATCATGTTTATCATTATGGATAAGATTGCAAAGATTTATGTAACTTTTTATCATGTATAGTGAAAGAAATGCAGCATTATATACATATCAGCTTTTGTCTTTTTGCTTATCTGGTTATGTAATGTAAAATCATATTTCCTAAGTTATTACCCTCAATATGGATAAACTTATTCTGAATTCTTGGTTTCATTTATTAATGAAAATTTTGCCTTTTTGGTATCATTTGAGTTTTGAATGCTTCTCTTTCTTAAATTATCCTAATTTCCTAAATATGGTTTCTTTACATATGGTTGTATATGGTTTCTTTTGTAGCCCAATTGCATTATACTGGCAATATCTCCTGCCAATCAAGACATTGCAACATCTGATGCCATTAAACTTGCCCGGGAAGTAGATCCAACAGGTACAATGTAACAGTAGCAGCAAAGTGGTAAATTCAGCATCAAATATGATGATGATCATGACGCTATTACTGTTATTTTTGTAATTGGCACATCTGATGATGATAATACATTTTTTGGTGTGTGAAATTTGTGATGGGCTTCATTTGAACTTGGATTAGGTGAAAGAACTTTTGGAGTGTTGACAAAGCTTGATCTGATGGATAAGGGGACAAATGCACTTGATGTAGGTTTAATTTCCTTGTACTCAATTGAGAACATTTCGAAAAATTGAGAAAATAAATTCAAACAGGGCTTCTTAATGGTTTTTCCTGAAAACATTAACATGTGTTAAGCATTGCTAATCCTATTATTGCTTGCTTTAAAGGTTCTTGAAGGAAGATCATATAGGCTGCAGCACCCTTGGGTTGGTATTGTTAACCGTTCTCAAGCAGATATTAATAAGAACGTCAACATGATTGTTGCCAGGCGAAAGGAAAAGGAGTACTTTGCAACTAGTCCTGACTACTCACACTTGGCCAGTAAAATGGGTTCAGAGTATCTTGCTAAACTCCTTTCACAGGTAACATATTTTGGCTTCTTCACTTTTATAGGTGTTTGTTTGTTCGAGATCTTGGAGAGTGCATCATTCTTAATTATGGGCTTCAATTTCAGCATCTGGAGTCTGTAATCAGGGCACGCATTCCAAGTATCACATCCTTGATAAATAAAAGCATTGATGAACTTGAATCAGAGATGGACCATCTTGGAAGACCCATAGCTGTTGATGCAGGGGTGAGGCATTTATATTCATATGAAGTCTTGGAGTTTGGAAATTTGATGAAATCATAATATTATTTTATGCACAATTATGTTTTTCCTGCAGGCTCAATTGTACACCATATTGGAACTTTGTCGTGCATTTGACAAAATATTCAAGGAGCATCTGGATGGAGGGTAATGACCTTAAATTTGTTTATTCTTATCTCTGACATTTGGTTGTTAACTAGCTTTTGCCATGCAAGTCTTACCCGAATGTTATTTGCATATCATGCTATGTAGTTGTGTTTGGACTCTGTCCTGACTTTCCAGTTTGATATGGTTCACATGTCTAGATGGAACAACTTATCATGCTACTCATGAGTCGCGATGTCTGAAGTAAGCTAATTGCTTGCTTTAGTTCCATTATGAGGCAGGTGCTGCTTTTCTTTGAATGCCTAGGTTTACATGTTGTTTTGGATGCCAAGACTCATTTTATGGATCCTAGGATCATGTTTACTTGATTGGTTGCCTGGGGAGCTGCATTACAGTATTTGTGGATTTTCAAATTCAAATTGAAATCTTCGATCCATAGAGAAAGTTTCTTAGAAGGAAAAAACCAATATATATGTTGAACTGTTGAACCTCAAACCATTTAGAAGGGCTCGCTCCTGCCAGTGGCCATCATGCCCCATGCCATCAACATTTGATTCTTTGTGAGAGCCTAAAACAAAAATCTTTGCTTTAAAATATGAAATTAGTTGATTTTTGCAGAATTCGCTAAACATTGTTTTATTTTTTGCATAATAATCAACAATGCTTGATAATAAAAAAAAACATTTCACAATTGGCTTCTAAGATGTATGCAATACAAATCACAGGCGACCAGGTGGTGATAGAATATATGGAGTTTTTGACAATCAGCTCCCTGCTGCGCTTAAGAAACTTCCATTTGACCGGTATCTTTCTATTCAAAATGTAAAGAAAGTGGTCTCAGAAGCAGACGGTTATCAGCCCCATCTAATTGCTCCTGAGCAAGGTTACCGTCGCCTGATTGAGAATGCACTCAGTTATTTTCGAGGCCCAGCAGAAGCATCAGTGGATGCTGTAAGATACATCAGTTCTACAATTTCTGTATGATTTCATGTTGTACTTAGGTTAGGAATTGATTCTAGCTGCACTCCTGATATTCTTTTTGCAGGTGCACTATGTATTGAAGGAGTTGGTAAGGAAGTCAATTGGCGAGACCCAGGTCAGTGCTAAGCATTTTTATTCGACCATCTTGATCATTGTCACTCTACATAACATGACACGCTAATTATTTAAATACCAGGAGTTGAAAAGGTTTCCCACCCTCCAAAATGAACTAGCAGCTGCCTCTTATGAAGCCTTGGAAAGATTCCGTGAAGATAGCCATAAAACAGTGTTGCGGTTGGTTGACATGGAATCATCATATTTAACAGTAGATTTCTTCCGAAAGCTCCCACAGGAAGTGGAGAAGGGAGGGAATCCTACTGGACCCACTGTTGATCGATACACTGATGGACATTTCAGGAGGATAGCATCGAATGTGTCCTCCTACATAGGGATGGTGTCGGAAACGCTCAAGAACTCCATTCCAAAGGCAGCGGTCTATTGTCAAGTCCGAGAAGCTAAGCGATCTTTGCTCAATTATTTCTATACAGTAGTGGGGAAAAAAGAGGTTCTCTTCCATGCTTGCCTGTATGTACAGCCACTTCTTTCACTTTCAACTCCCATAATAACTAAGCTCTTTTATGCAGGGCAAGCAGCTTGCACAGCTATTGGATGAGGATCCAGCATTGATGGAGCGCAGGCTGCAATGTTCTAAAAGGCTTGAATTGTATAAATCTGCAAGGGATGAAATCGAGGCAGTATCATGGGCGAGATGAGGATATGGGTCAATAGTTAAACATTTGCTGTATATTGTATAATTAGCGTAGTGCAAGTGGAGATTTTATTCAAACCCTTTCTGTCTGTTGCTGGTTTTGTTACATACATACTGTGCAGTTTCATATAACATTTCTTTGCCAATCAGCGTTATATCGCACATCCTACATTTTCCTTTTGTGACAGAAAGGTTGTATGTTATATTACTTGCATTCTATTTTGATTCCTGAGCTGTATTGAATTGTAGCATTCTATTTATGGAAGCATTCGCAAAAGGCTAGCAAAGGTTTCAGATTATTAAAAATGGAAGGATAAAAAATGATATAAATTAACTAATTTGTTGATATATGGGCATGCAAAAGGCAAAAATAGCAAAAGATAAATGTGGCTGCTATTCGTGGGTTATCACTTATAATTAATTCGGTTAGTTTAGAACAGTTTGGAGATCTAATTGACCCGCATGGATAGAATCATTCGTTACTAGCATGTGCATATGAATGCATGGAAGCAAGATTGTTTCGAGGTTCATGTCTAATTTTGCTGTGTGAGAATCAGGGCGGTCCGGTAGTTAACCATGGTTGTCTTAGGTGGAGTCTAGACATGCGCATGCACTAGTGGTTGATGCAGGTACTCTTATTTCTGAAGTTATCAGGTGATATTGAGATTGCAACTCTTTGTTATTTTAAATGGATTGTGACTTGAGATTTACTTGGATGCAGATAGCTGTATTCATATTCAAAGGAAGAGAGAAGCATGGGGAACTGATAACTGATGCAAGTAATTTCTCAGGAAAGGAAGAGAGAAGCATGAGTGATTGTCGTAGGTAATTTGCTCTTTAATCTAGAAGCTTTATGATGCTAAATCCATTATAAAATGATGATCTGCGGCATCTTGAAAATCTTAAAATTGCAAAATATCTCATTCTTTCAATTCTTCTTTTTGTCATTCTTTTGCCCATTCATCATGGAGTCCACGGCATTGGAGGTACAACATGAATAATATTGTAGGTTAGTGGCTTAGCTTGTTTGATATAGCTCTAGATACTTTTTCCAACATGCATATATCTGTTTGTAAGAGAGATTAGCGGGCAATCGCAAATTAGAAGACAGTCCAGATGATACAGGAAAGAATTTAAAGATATACATGAAAAATAAACCTATTTATGCATACGACCACTGGAGTGCACTATTTTCTTTTTCTTTTTCTTTTTTTTCTAACAGCAGTCAAGTGCATGAGTATACCAGTACCACCTTACCTCTCTAAGTATCAACTGATCTCTTAGTTGCCGTTGCTCTAACTCTTCCAGTGCTGCCAACAGCTTTGGATCTTTGTAATTTTTAGATGAGGAAGGTGGCCCCTGCATCCATCAGTAACTGTGCTGGATTTCTTGTTGTCAAACTTACTACAGGCATCCCAGCCACCACATCAGCTTTTATCCCTGGTGCAGAATCCTTCCCAAAGGAAAAGTAAAATATTTAAGCAGGAGAATGAACAAAAATCGTGAAGAATTATTAATATTCATGATAACAGCCCAAGGAAGAAAAGCCTCAAACACAAATGTGTTCAGGGGATACTTGGACATCCTTGAGAGTCTTTTTCAAGTATGGATAGGAAATGGTGTGGCTCTATCGCATCGCTACCAACCACCACAAGTTGGAAGAATTCATGAGCCCAAGCATCAAGATGATCCTTTGCTCTCACAGCATCTAGATTCCTTGGATAATATGATATCTCACATAGGATAAATCCTTGACCCTACCTCATTACTAACACTATAGAATATTCTTGTAAATTATGGTTGCAGTGTGCTTCAAGCCATGATTCCAATTGCACAAGCGGAGGCCATGGACTGCCATCAACTGCTGAGATGCCAGCTACTTCAAATCTCATAAGGCAAACTATATCAGGAGAAATATTATCACTGAATTGCCTTGAGAACATAGCTTCTTTGTCATCTATGAAATTTGTGCCTTTTCATGATCCCAGTCAGGAAATAAACTGCCAAGATCTTCATTGTGTTTGATACAGATGCTTAGGATATTAAGGGAGTGTTTGGTTAGGGGAGTTGGGGTCTGGAATTAGAATGGGAATGAGTGACTCTCGTTCCAAACGTTTGGTTGGGAGGAATCATATTTCAATTCTGATTTCGGGATAGAATGTGAATGGTCCAATCTATATAACACTCAATCCTTATTCTTTCATAAGAATTCAAATTTTCATTCCGATTCCGATCATGAAACAAATATTTTAGAAGATTTAGTCATTTTGATTTTGATTTCAATCCATTCCAATTCTCATTTTGATCTCAGTTATAAACCAAACACCTTCTTAAATTTTTTTCAGCAAATGTTCTGCTCCCGTGCTTATTGCACTTAAAGCAATACTATTTGATACTGATGGTTCTGCGACTCAGATCCTATTCATTACCGTGTCCATGAGATGCTGCAAGACGTATAGGTTCTTTTTATGTGCAAGTTAGCAGTCATGGCTCTCGTCCAGATTTCTTTGAGCCTTTTATCTGCTCGTTCCTATTCCTTTAACATAAACCAGTGGACCTCCATTATGTGCACTAGCTCTGAGTTTTACATCACTAATATTCATGTAGAAGTCACAAACATAAGAAAAATATAAATTCAGCTTATATTTCACATTTTCTTGCCCACTTTGTAGCATTGCAAGTTATCATTGACCAAGCATCTTACGTGATAAAATCAAATCAGATTTTTCCATCCTGGCATCTTTCAATAACTTATCCTTGTTGCAGGCTAACCTAAACCGCTACCTCTCATTTTAAGATCTTCTATTTTCTAACACCACCAACTGCACCATATCATCCATCTGTAAGCATCCATGACTTTCTATCGCTTTCTATCATGGAATGTGTCATCCACAATATCATTAAGTCTGGATAGAATTTTTATTGTAAATAATTTCTCTGAATTTTAATTCTAATAAATAAGAATGATTTCCACCCTGGACAACAATTAGGATCAACCACTAAGGTAAAATCTCAACAGCAAAGTAAGCAATAACTCACTCATATAAGATCTCATGTCATTTGTAATCAAATGTGTGGTGGACCACCCAGCGTTTTCCTTTTTTGTTAAAACAATCTGAAAAATGACTTAGACAACGTGCACAGATTGAATCCAATTTGTCAAATATTGACTTATTATCGATGGTTCACAATCTAAGGGACTAGTTATTGGAAGATCAATACCTTTCCGCTTGGTGGGAGCTGTGGGCCTGCATGAAATGGTGTTCGCAATTTGATCTTTAGTCGTGTGGCGATAGTCTCCTCTAGGTTTCAGATGAGGTTGGTGGTGCTTGTGGTGCCGAAGGGGAAGGGAAAAAAGAGAGAGCATGCGAGGAGAGAGACGAGAAGATGGAGTTAAAGAGGAGATTCGCGGAATCTCCTCCGCGACTATCTCCACTTTCCCCTCTCTTTTTCTTCCCGAGAGAATCGAGTTTTTGCACGCAACCTTGCCTCCCAGTTTTAGACAGCGAGGGCGCATGAATATGAATGGCGCATGCCTTCTTTGATGGTGAACGAGTGAGAAAAGAACTGTTAGGCCTTATCTTGACTAAACTCATCTCGAGCCAAAGAAAGATAATAATAAAAACACAAAGACGAAAAAAAAAACCCATCATATTGTCTTCTAATTACGTGTTGACTCTGGTCATAACTTTTATCTATGTAATTCATTTTCTATTCACGAAAATAATGGTTTGTCTTTGGTTTTTATAAAAAGGATTTTTACCGTATTTCCCAATAACAAATGTGCAAATTGTTGTCTTTAAGTTTTCTCTCAGATGCATCAAAAAAAATAAAAGATCTTGTCATTTTCATAGGACATTTCTAGTTAATGAGCACGCGTAAGCAATTGGGAGTCATCCAAGGGCATCAAACGTGGAAGATCGACCAACAAAATCGACATGAGAGAAAGGTGGATGGTGGAGAACTGTCCCTCTCTAACCGCAGCTTATTTCTGCAAGTAACTTGATCTTTAGCATGATGACTTGGGAATACTCTGTCAACGAAATGGCATCCCAGCGGAATAAGTTTTTGCTTCCAACAAAGTGATCCGGTTCGAGTCTTGACCTGGGGAGAGTATCTAGTAAGAGATGATGAAGTTTTATCAGAAGAAAATTACAATCTTTACATCTTTTGAGAGAAATTATAAATCTTTATATGTATTAGGTTGATGGTCCATTGTGTTTTACTCCAAGATGTCAGCAGTTCAAATTCGAATTTCAGTATTTGGTTTGGAGGATTCTTTTTTTTTTTTCTTTTTATATTCTCTTTTTTCTTAATAAATTCTAGTAACTATTGTGCTAACGCACATTAATCTCCTTTTATATCAAAAAAAATGTCACCAATTTTTTTTAATCGATTCATCAGGAATTTATACGTGCATTTCTGTTCTCTTTGTTCCAATCACTGAAACATATATCAACAAAAATGACCGCAAGGAGCTTGTATCCAATATAAGTTGCAGTGTATTTATTTTCGAGTTTCCTTTCCTCTGGACAATGTTCAGGGGTGTTTGGGCTGTTGTCCTCTTATTTACTAATAATTTGGGCTTGGTGGAGGTATAACTGGGATGTGCTTGGGCTCTTCTGTCCTGACTCCTGAGGAAGTGATTGTCGAGACTGTCAACTCTCTTAGCTTTAACTATATCAAAGTAAACTCTACTAGCCTTGCGGTCCTAGATTTTGCTTGCTTCTGTTCCATTCAATCATCATAATGTGGGTTATATGGTTGTTTCAATCCATTCTCTGTCCTAATAAATAAAAGAAAACCTCCTCTACTTTGTCTATTTTTTACCATCCATGCACTAAAGGAAAGCCAAATTTTGGAGACCTTAGATATCCATCTACTTGGTTTTCAAGTGATTGCTGCATGTTGTGTAGCCCAAACACCAAAACCTAAAACCAGATCTTAACTCAACCCAGTCGAACTGGTTAAAGCATTTGAATCAACCATTAATTCTTCAGAGTATAGTTGATCTGACCAAGCTATATGTGTCTACTACTAGCCCAACGAACTTTCATGGTTCGACCACCATTAGGTCTAAGCAAGAACAAATGAATGGAAATTTATTGATGTCCTCCGACTTTCTTAGGATGCACTCTTTTTATCTCTTACCATGGATTTGAGAGAGAGGATATCAGGTTATAGCTCTACATGCAACCATAGTAGCCAGACTCAGATTTATTATGGTATCTTCTGCGCAAAAGGAAGCATTCACCGGCTTTCGCATGAATCCACCATTGGATCGATCACCACTCACACGGATCTCAAGGCATCCAAATCATCATTCATCTGCCTGTATATATGTATCTCAAAGCGACCAATGGATGATCCAATGATGGATTCGTGTGGAGGAAGGCAAATCCTTCTTTCGTGCAAAAGATACACCCCGAACCCCAAACAATAGAAAGAAGAGAAACAGGATATTGCCATCCCATGCTGCGATTGATCCTTGTAAAGTGGCTCGGGTCCACGTAGTCCTTGCTTTTACTCTTTAAATGTCTACCTTTTTCTAAATAATGAAGTTGGCGTTCATTATGTCTAGCTAATTAAAACAAGCCCAACCAGGAGAACTCATAATGGTTGCAAGTGATGTTCCCACACAAACAGACCTTTAAGGCTCAGACCTTTGCACTAAGACTTTGTTCTTACTAAAAGTAACCTGTACTCCACCAATCAAGTGAGGATACATCAGCACATACATTCCATGCCTGGGTATAGTAGTATCCGGCTGCTTGTGAACAACGTTATCATTGCCTCATAGATGGCCAACCATCAGTCGGACATGTTTCTGGCTCCCGTGCTATGATGCTACCAAGCGTATAGGATGCTATCCTTGTGTCACGCATGATGTAATAGCATCTCATTGCTCTGAGTTCCATCCTTCTCCCATGGCCTACCATTAAGGTGCTTGGCCTGCCTAACTGATTTGATCGGATCGAAGGAATTTAGACCCCAATATTTAGTTCATATTGGCTAAAGATTAGCTACGACTTTTTCTATTTATTTGATCACCTTCTCGGAATGTACTTTACTAGAGGAGGCTAATTAGCCTATGGACCATGTAGTCAGTACTTATCTTCTCCATGGGCGTGTGAGAAAAGGAAGATACGAGCATCATGGTCATCTGATATGACTAGAACTGATATTTCCACTCACCTTCCTCATTCATGAATTCAAAGAATCTGTAGTGATTATAGGCACAAGTGGGAATGGTTACAAAGATGCACATACCACCTTTAGAATTTTCTACCTCTTCTTGGTACAGAAGCACTTAGCCTTTTTCCAACTACTTTTTGCTAACATCAAGGTCTGGGTCAAGCCAATAGCAGGGATTTCCAGCTGGGCGTCGGCGTTTTCTTCCAACTCCCGTAGTCTTCTTCTTTCGGAAGTTCTTCGCTCGAAGGCCTAAATTCTAAAGAATAATTTGATAAGGATATGTCAAATTTAAGATAAGGGATATTTCAGTGTCAGTGACGATGTTAATCGTGTGATAATTATTCATCATTTATCATTCATCAAAGATGTAAGCCTCTTGGACGTTAAATCTTCTCGCAATCTACTACAGTTGTCTTTTACCAAAACATTTGACTGTCTCTACGTGAACTGTCATCCCACGCTCAAGAAATAATTATATATTATAAGACACTAATTGAAATGGTCAACAAAAACCAAGCTCTTCTATTGATTTGATGATATTTTTATGTGGCATACTGAAAACACATAATATAGAGATGAATATGATAAAGGTGACCCTTCTCCCACCGAAGCAGAAAACTCATTGAAACAATGTGGCATGTAAGATTACAAATTAAGAGAAGTTGTAGTTAGAGAGCTCATTGCAACAATATAGAATGTAAAATGATGAATTAAGAGAAGTTTTGGTAAGAAAAAGGTAATCATATGTGATTCAAGAAGAAGAGGAAACGTATAATATAGCATGGATGGAAGATGTCGGAAATGAGAACAACCATAAATAACTAGCAGATCTGGAGCAAAGTGTGCAAAGTATTTATAAAACTGTCACCAAATAGTTGAAATGAGGCTGCTTCTTATTGAACATGAAATTACACCTCTTATACAGTACAATACTCATGCATCATGTACTAACACATAATTTACCAGTGTTTTTAGCAGATAATGTTACTTGTTTTAGACATGCAAGGCAACTGTTCAAGGACTAGAAATTAATATAGGTGCCCTATTTAGAAACAGGTCATAAAAAGAATACATGATACCACCATGTGGGCATATAAATTACATAAAGTAGGGGGACCAGTTAAGTAGACAATTGTTGCTTCTTAACAACCTAGATTGATCAAGTCCTAAAGTGCTTGGTTGCGGACAAACCCTTCCATTTGAACGTCAACAACGGCATTCACTTGCAAATCTTTAGAAGGTCAAAACCTAAAAGTTTTACCCATTGGTAGGTGTCCTCCAGTTTCATTATATATTCTTCCAACCATGCCTCCCCTCCTTACCATCCTCTCTTCTTTGTTTCCTGGCACTCAAAACTACTTTGTCTTGCTTCAATGGCTCTCTCCTCCCAACACCTCCTCCTCCTCCTCCTCTTCTCCCTGCTCTCATTCCAATCTCTGGCCTCAGCAACTACATGCAGCAACTGCTTCACCCAATCGAAGGCAGCTTACTACCCAAACTCTGACAAAGAGGGAACAGAGAGTAAAGCACTCACACATATGCATGAGATAGAATTTCTTTTGACTCTCGTTCTCCTTTTTTTTTTTTTTTTACTTCCAATATTGTAACGTTCATGTTGTTTAATCCAAATTCAGATGGGGCATGTGGTTATGGCTCATTTGGTGCAACACTCAATGGTGGGGATGTCTCAGCTGCATCCAATCTTTATAGGAATGGTGTAGGATGTGGTGCCTGCTATCAGGTAACCTACAAACTTCTCCATTAGTTCAGCATAAGATCTTTTTTCTCTCTTTATATAACTTTTCTTCATATCTTCTTGCTAGGTAAGATGTACCAATAGTAACTACTGCTCAACCAATGGCGTAACGATCGTGATCACAGACTCAGGAGCGAGCGACAACACCGACTTCATTCTTAGCCAACATGCTTTTGCTGAGATGGGTCAGACTGCTGACGCAGGTGCCTCTCTATTAGCTCTTGGCTGGGTCGGCATCGAGTACCGGAGGTGAGTTCTGCAACCGATCATCTCCATTGCAAGATATAATCTCCTAGCATGCTTGCATAATTAGCTATAGAGAGCTCCAAAGGCAACCTGTCCGTCACTCGTTTATGGCCAGCTTGGTATTTCTCATGATGAGTTCTCTAGTTGTTTTAGAAAAATGGGCCTCACAAACATATATATATATATATATATGATTCAGTACTCATGTACTGCTTCACATATTGTGATTAAATGACACATGGACATGGTATAAATGATATGTTGCTATGGACTTCCAGAGTTTCTTGCAGCTACCCAAATAAGAACATCACTTTCAAGATTGATGAGAGCAGCAACTTCCCATACTACTTGGCCTTTGAAATATGGTATCTGCAAGGAAATCAGGACATTACTGCTGTTCAGTTATGTGAGGTATGACCTCATAACCTTTCTTTTACTTCATAGATGCATCTATATATATTTCTTATATGCTATGCTGTATGAGAAACTTAGCTTTGGATGGATGGATGCAGACTGTGAATTTCACATGCAAGCTATTGGAGAGGAGCCATGGAGCCGTGTGGGCGGTGGTCTCTCCCCCAAGTGGACCTCTGTCTGTAAGGATGCTACTGAGCGGAGGAGATGATGGAGATGACGCATGGCTGGTGCCAACAAACAATATATCACAAAACTGGACGGCTGGAGCAATCTATGATTCAGGAGTACAAGTGGAATAGATGCTGATAGTACACCTAAAATTATTGTATTATGACACTGATCCATGTGTTCGTTATTATTCCTTTGGTTGTTTTACCACTTATCATGTAAACCTTTGTTTGGAATAATTACTATATTCTGGTAACAGACCTGTTATAAAGTTCGATTTCATATTATTGAACAAAACTATTGTTTTTTCCATGGATGTGTCAATCTATGCTGGCGTCGAGCACGTCGTGTGGACAAGGAAGAATGGATAATTTCGAGTTTAAATTTTTAATTTAAATACGTTGGTAAACGCGCACCAATTTCTTATGCATACTTCTCTCGCCTCTTTTTCTTAAAGGTCGAATGATTTGACTAATTAGGTGTATTTATTTAACACAAAGGACCACGAAAAATGAGACTTTTAGAAAGGTGGCATTTAAGGACTTGCGGAAGGGTGGCTCAAGAAGTTTATTTTTCTCACTTTCCTCGAGGAAGGCTCATGAAGTTTCTGTAGTATATAAAGATATTTTAGGAATGTCAGGGTCTTCCATGGAAAATTAAAAAAAGCAAAAATTCGTTCCTCCCTTTGGACAATCCTACCACAAAAGATGCAGCCTAATGGAGGTTAATATCACCTGACCGATTGGTTCTCAGAGGAGTTTCACAGCTTGATACAATCATCTGGTTTCGAAGTTTTCTGAGTTAAAGACTCGTCCCTTGCGGATTTTAGTGCGTGTTATTCTCAGAGAAGACTGAAAGCGACCGTTTAGACTTTTGCCTCTCTCTCAAAAGGATAAAATTTGATACCTTATTGCTAAAATATGCTTAGATGCTGGTGTTGTGATATTGGTAGCTTTTTGAATTTTGATGGTTGTTTGTTTTGTAACGTTTCCTACTTTGGAGGAGTATTAGATTCACTGTTCTCTCCTGAGATTTTGTTTTCACTTTGTATATTACCTTATTGAACAGAAGCTGAAAGCATAACCCTTTTTTTTTTTGAATGAAGACTTTCCTATGGTGTTTAATTATCTTTAAAAGTCAGGCCCATGAGATACGTGAGTTCGTTAGAATGCATTGTTGATAACCATGATGTCAAGTGAACCTGTGTGGCCCCCAATCTTCTATTGTGCATATGCATTGTGTGTCTCAGGGTATACATGGAAATCACTCAAACATGCTTTCTTGCGATTTGGTCTCTGGATGAGTATAAAATAAATCAAATGGAGCAACCAAAATGGAACACTTCTCTTTTTCCTTACAAAAACAAGAGGGTATTTGACCCAATTTATCAATTTATATTGATCTTCTCAATTTTTGTGCAATCAAGATCATTCTGGACCTATCAAAACCTAGCAAATTTATAACAGAAGTAATGGTATATATCTGACCTTAACTTGTGTTGCTCCTTAGATTGATTTTGATGATTACAAAGCAGTTGAAGGGGTACCAATAATCTTCATTTGAAAAAGTCTTTTTGCTCTTCAGGGGCAAAATCGTAATTTTATCAAAATCCTGTTTTGATAGTATCAATTGGTAGAACAAAAGATTTGTGATCTATTGGCGAAAATTTCATTGTTTTTGGACTTGTATTTTGGAAGTTATGCATGTTTGAAATCCATGAGTCGACCCATTGAGTCAGCTCATGGCACAATGAGCTCTTTGGCACGCAAAATTTTTGGCTTGGCACAACCTGTGAGTCGACCCATGAGTCGACCCTCAAGGCATGAGTCGACTCATGAGTCGACCCCTGCAGTTTTAGGCCAAAATTACAGAACCCTGTTTTCTGGTTTCTTCAACAGAGGTCGACTCATGAGTCGACCCCTGAGGCATGAGTCGACTCATGAGTCGACCCCTGTGACGGGATTTCTCCGTAACGGCTAGTTTTTAACCCGTTTTAAGTGCTTTTAATGCTCATTTAATGTGGTCTAACGGCTCTTTTTCAGCCTAGAATGTTTTCCTCTATTTCTTAAAGCTATAAAAGGATTCAAAAGGTGGGAAACAAAATAGAGATAGCAAGAGATTAAAAAGAGAAAAAGAAGAGCATTCAAGAGAGCATTCAAGAGCATTCAAAAGAGAGAATTTGAAAAAGGGTTTCTCAAGCCAACTTTTCAGCCCTAATCAAGAGCTCATTTAAAGCTTTCAAGAAGCCATCAATCCAAGCTTACCAACTCCTCAAGCGCTCAATCAATTCTCCATCCACCTTGAGAAAATCCAAAAAGGGGCTTCTTCTCTTGAGTAAAGTGTATTTAAAGTTATATTCGCTCATTAAAAGAACTTTTCTTGTACTTATTTGTGCTATAAATTGTTTGACTCAGTTTGAGTGATTGTTTTTGTTTTGGAGGGGTTCCAAAATAAGGGAAGGTTGATCCGAACCTAGAATCGGAGTGTATTGGGTTGGCTTGTACTCGAAAAATAAGTGGACTAGCTTGGGATAGCTAGTGTCGGAGTTTCCGACGTTTGTATTCGAGTTGAATACAAGTTTAGTGGATTGGAATTCCCAAATAGGAGCTTGGGGAGTGGATGTAGGTGCAAGGTTGGCACCGAACCACTATAAATCCTTTTGTTTGTGGTGTGCATAATTGCTTCTCTTTAACTCTTCATTATTTCCTTGCATTCTTGCTTTTGGCAATTAATCTTGAATTAAGGTTATTCTCCTCATTCATTTAGCTATTGACAAACATTTTTCATAAGTCATTAGTTAAGTTCAAAATTTTTAGAAACCCAATTCACCCCCCCTCTTGGGTTGCATAGCTGGGCAACAAGTGGTATCAGAGCCCGGTGCTCTAGCCCGTCTTTGATCTAAACAATCAAAGAGCCAAAGATCTATGGCAACCCACGTCGGTACTTCTCTTGCCGAGGGGCAATCCACCAACCGACCTCCACTTTTCAATGGGTCTAATTACACCTATTGGAAAGCTCGGATGAAAATATTCATTCAAGCACTCGACTATGATATGTGGAGTATCATAGTGAACAGTCCTCACACACCCACTAAAATTATAGATGGTGAGGAATCAACCAAACCCGAGAAAGAATGGGATGAGGTTGATAAAAAGATGGCCTAATTAAATGCTAAAGCAATGAATGTACTTTATTGTGCTCTTGATGCAAACGTATTTAATCGCATTTCTACTTGTTCATCTGCTAAAGAAATATGGGATAGGTTAGAAGTAACCCATGAGGGAACCAATCAAGTAAAAGAGTCTAAAATAAACATGCTTGTGCATAAATATGAATTGTTTAAAATGGAGCATGATGAGTTCATAACTGTAATGTTTACTCATTTTACTGATATCATTAATGGTTTAAAGAGTCTTGGTAAGTCCTATACTAACAGTGAGCTTGTAAGAAAGATTCTCAGGTCCTTGCCAAGAACTTGGGAAGCCAAAGTGACTGCCATCCAAGAAGCCAAGGACTTGAACACTCTACCTCTAGAAGAGCTTCTTGGATCCTTGATGACTCATGAGCTAAGCATGAAGCAACATCAAGAGGAAGAAGTCAAAAAGAAAAGAATCATTGTCCTTAAATCCACAGCTCCTCCTGATGAAGAAACTGATGACACAGAAGATGAAGAACAGGATGAAGAGATGGCTCTCATCACCCGAAGATTCAAGAAATTTTTAAGAAAAAGGAAACAGGGGATGAGGAAGAGGCCATTCACAAAAGGAGAACAAAGCAAAGAAAAAGAGAAAGACCAACCCCTTATCTGCTACGAGTGCAAGAAGCCGGAACACTTCAAATCCGAATGTCCACAACTGAAGAAAGGTCCCAAGAAGTTCAAGAAGAAGGTCATGATGGCCACATGGAGTGCGAGTGATGACTCAAGCTCCGATGAGGAAACCTCAACCGAACAAGCCAACCTGTGCCTTATGGCACACGAAAATGAGGTAATTTCGAAACCCCTAGTGACTTTACATTTGAAGAATTGCATGAAGCATTCTATGATTTAGTTGATGAATTAAAGAAACTAGGGATGAAGAACAAAGAGCTAAAATTAAAAAATCAATCTTTATTGAAACAAGCTGAAAACTTTTCAATTGAAAAATTCACCTTGCTTCAAGAAAATCAAAGCTTAAAGAATGAAATTACCAAGCTGAAACCAATAGTAGAAAAGTTCACCTTGAGTTCAAATAAACTCAATATGATTTTGATAATCAAAAAGCCGTATATGATAAGGCTGGACTTGGCTATAATCCCTTGAAGAAATAAAAATATCTGAAAAATATTTATGTAAACTCTTTAAGTAACAAGTCTACCAATATTACTTGTTTCAAATGTGGTAGAGTAAGACATAAGTCATACACTTGCCTCTTTAACAAATCTGCAAACTCAACTATAAAGAAAATATGGGTTCCAAAAGGAACCATTATGACTAACCAAAAAGGACCCAAGAAAGCTTGGGTACCTAAAACAAAAATTTGACTTTTGCTTGCAGGAGTGTCTAGCATCCCAAGGAGGAAACAGGAAATTGTATCTTGACAGTGGATGCTCGAGACACATGACTGGTGATGAATCACAATTCATCATGCTTGATGCTAAGGATGGAGGGATGGTCACCTTTGGAGATAATGGCAAAGGAAAGATCATCGGTATAGGTAACATTGGTATCACTCCCTCCAAATACATTGAAAATATTTTGCTAGTTAATGGTTTAAAGCATAATTTATTAAGCATTAGTCAATTTTGTGATAAAGGGTATAAAGTTATTTTTGAATCATCTGTTTACATTGTAACTAGTCCTGTTAACGATGGCATTAAATTTATTGGACATAGACATGACAATGTTTATATGGTAGATTTAAATGATTTAGCCAAAATAAACATGCAATGCCTAGTATCTTTGAATGCTAAAGTTAATGAGACTAGTTGGCTTTGGCATCGTAGACTTGCACACATTAGCATGCATTCTCTTTCAAAATTAATTAAGAAAGAATTAGTTCTTGGCTTGCCTAAACTGAATTTTGAAAAAGATAGAATTTGTGATGCATGCCAACTAGGTAAACAAACACGAGTTTCATTTAAATCCAAAAATATTGTTTCAACTTCTAGACCTTTAGAGCTTTTGCATATGGACTTATTTGGACCAACTAGAACCACTAGTCTAGGAGGAAAACGATATGGTTTTGTAATTATAGATGATTACTCTCGTTTTACTTGAGTTTTCTTTTTAGCACACAAAGATGAAACTTTTCATATTTTCACTAAATTTTACCGAAAAGTCACTAATGAAAAAAAATTTTCAATTCAAAATATTCGAAGCGATCATGGAACTAAATTTGAAAATCAAGACTTTGAAAACTTTTGTGATGAAAATAGAATTGGCCATAACTTCTCTGCTCCTAGGACACCCCAACAAAATGGGGTAGTTGAAAGGAAAAATAGAACCTTAGAAGAAATGGCCCGTACCATGCTTTATGAAAGCAACCTTCCAAGATATTTTTGGGTGGAAGCAATTAACACAGCATGTTACATTTTAAATCGTGCTTTGATTAGACAAATTTTAAAGAAAACCTCCTATGAACTTTGGAAAGAAAGAAAATCAAATATTGCATATTTTCATATTTTTGGTTGTCGATGTTTTGTATTAAATAATGATAAAGAAAGACTTGGTAAATTTGATGCAAAATCAGATGAAGCAATCTTTCTTGGTTACTCCTCCACTAGTAAAGCTTTTAGAGTTTTTAACAAAAGAACTTTAGTAGTAGAGGAGTCCATTCATGTTGTTTTTGATGAATCTAACGATCTTCCTTCAAGGAAGAATGAGGGTGTTGATGATGCAGATCCTCTAATAGAAGAATGAAGGAGATCACTCTGAAAGATTCAACAACTCAAGAGGACGAGAAAAGAAGACAAACAAGATGAGAGAGGTAAAGAAATTCAAGAACAACTTCAAGGTACAAATGACCTACCCAAGGAATGGAGGTATGTTCACAATCACCCTAAGGAGTTATTATTAGTGATCCTATGCATGGGGTAAAAACTCATTCTTCACTTAGAGATGTATTTAATCATTGTGCTTTTGTATCTCATCTTGAACCAAAAACTATTGAAGAAGCTGAAAATGATCATAATTGGATTAATGCAATGCAAGAGGAACTTAATCAATTTGAAAGAAATAATGTTTGGACTTTAGTATCAAGACCTAAAAATTATTCAATAATTGGCACGAAATGGGTCTTTAGGAACAAATTAGATGAACATGGTAATGTAATAAGAAATAAAGCAAGATTGGTTGCTAAAGGTTATAATCAAGAAGAAGGAATTGATTTTGATGAAACCTTTGCACCTGTTGCTAGATTAGAAGCCATTAGACTTCTACTTGCATATGCTTGCTTTATGAAATTCAAATTATTTCAAATGGATGTCAAAAGTGCATTTTTGAATGGATATATTGCTGAAGAAGTCTATGTAGAACAACCTCAAGGATTTGAAAATCATGCTTTTCCTAATCATATTTTTAAATTAAATAAAGTTTTATATGGATTAAAACAAGCACCTAGGCTTGGTATGATAGGCTAAGCAATTTTTACTAAATAATGGTTTTTCAAGAGGTAATGTAGATACAACCTCTTTATTAAAAGAAATCAAAATGATATGTTAGTAATACAAATTTATGTTGATGACATAATTTTTGGGTCTACTAATGAATCTCTTTGTCAAGACTTTGCTAAGCTCATGCAGGGGGAGTTCGAGATGAGCATGATGGGAGAACTTACCTTTTTCCTCGGACTCCAAATCAAACAAACAAAAGAGGAAATCTCCATCACCCAAAGTAAGTACACCAAGGAACTACTCAAAAGATTTGGAATGGAGAACTCCAAACCATTGGCACACCCATGAGCCCCTCATGTAAGCTTGACAAGGATGATGAAGGTAAATGTGTAGACTTAAAATACTATAGAGGTATGATTGGCTCTCTATTATATTTAACTGCAAGTAGGCCTGATATCATGTTTAGTGTTTGTTTGTGTGCTAGATATCAATCTAATCCTAAAGAATCTCATTTGAATGCTGTTAAAAGAATCCTTAGATACTTGAATGGTACTCAAACTCTAGGGTTATGGTACTCTAAGGACTCACTAATTGATTTATTAAGATTTTCAGATGCTGATTTTGCTGGATGTAGATTAGATAGAAAAAGCACAAGTGGAACTTATCAATTTCTTGGAGTTAACCTAATCTCCTGGTTTAGCAAGAAACAAAATTCGGTAGCACTGTCTACGGCTGAGGCCGAATACATTGCAGCCGGAAGTTGTTGTGCTCAAATCTTGTGGATTAAGCAACAACTCGAAGACTTTGGAATCAAACTTAATGAAACACCAATAAGATGTGACAACACAAGTACCATAAATCTATCTAAAAATCCAATTCAACACTCAAGGTCCAAACATATTGAAATAAGACATCATTTTATAAGAGAACATGTTCAAAACAAAAATATAATTCTTGAATATGTTTGCACTGAAAATCAATTAGCTGATATCTTTACAAAAGCCCTTAGCGAGGACAGATTCTGTGAAATTAGGAGAAATCTAGGAATTCTTGATCCTTATGCCTAAGTGTTTCTCCATTTCCAAGGAATCGATCTGAGATCAATTTTCATCATCTTTCTTGGTCCTAAAAGTTCAAGTTTATCAGTCTCACAACCTATCTTTGAGTAAAATTCTTTCTCCCAAAATTTTAAATTTTTTCGAATTTATTCATATTTTTTTTGAATTTTTGTGATTCATGAGTCGACCCCCTAGGGTTGACCCTATGGCATACTTGAAATTATTGCCAACTTCCCACGGGCTCTTTCCTTTTAACTTGAAGCCTGTTCATGAGCCGACTCATTCTCTTCGTCTTCCTCCCTCCAAGACCCGTCATCCTCATCCTCATTCTCTCCAAAACCAAGGATTTAGCTCAAGAATTTCACCCTTCTCCTCTCCACCACAAATCACCGCCTGGGAAAGGAGATTTTCGCATCCTTCTCCTTTGATTGAAGCGGTTGGAGCGTGCCCTAGCCTCCACCGTTCTTCTCAAAACCGCCTCTTCTCTCCGCCAAAATCCTCTCCATCCTTTTGTAACCCTTCTTCTACTCATCCACTTGATCCTCCGAGTCTCCCTGCCTGCTATTGTGGTGAGAATGGCTCCAAAGATGAAGCTCCCTCAAAGAAGAAAATCGGTCCGTGAGCTGGAAAAAACATCCGCAGGAAAAGGCAAGCTGCTCAGTCCTCCACTGCTCCCATTCCGGCTTCAGTGTCAGCTCAAGGTCCCTCTCAGTCTCCCCTTAGCCCTAGCAAAATCCCTTTATCTGATAGGAAGGTTGAAACCAGAAAAAATGTGGATTTTAGATTCTTTGAAAAAGAAGGTTTCACCTTTGGAACAAAGATAAAAAATCAGGGTTGGGTTTTTACTGCTCTCTCAAGGAAGTAACTTTTGTAGACCTGGTTAGAGAATTTTATCAAAATCTGCATTATGGCAATGGAACAGTGACTTCTACAGTTAAGGGAGTTGATATCTGTCTGGACCCTATTATTTTGGGAGAGATACTTCATTGCCCTGTGAGGGATACTCTTACATGGAACTCCCAGTGAAGGAAGAGAGGATCAGTGTAATTCTAGGAGGAACCTACTCGAAAAGTTTGAATAAATTGGAAGCCAAAATTTTGTCAATTGAAATGAGGATCTTACATCAATTAGTGACAAAACTCTTCTTCCCTAGGAGTGGTAGGCATGACCTCCTTTCTGGCAGAGATATTTGTATAATGTTTCATGTGATCACTCAAACCCCATTAAACCTCCCTGCATTAATGATTGAGGCCATGAGAGAGACACTGAACAGATCCAAGGCACATCTGCCTTTTGGTATGGCTCTCACACTAGTTTTCAGGAGGTTTGGAGTCAGTTTTGAGGGGGAGGCATCTGCTAAGCTTTCTCACGTAGACACCATCAACCAACACACTCTGCACCGCATGGGATTTACTAAAACTGATGGTGGTTGGATCAAGGGTTCTGAGGAGAGAGCTGAGGACAGAGTAGAAGACAGAGCTGAAGAAGAAGGTCCCTCATCTCCTCTCCATGACTTCAGGGCAGCATCTCCAGATATCCAGTTTGTTCCAGACCCAGAGACTGGCCCTTCAGAGTTCACCAGGAGGCGCACACCAGTACATCAGCCAGAGAGCAGAGCACCTCCTTCAGAGTTCAGATTGGCTGATGATTAGATCGAGCAGATATCTCAGCGTGTGGCTTCCTTGCTTTCTCGACAGTGGAGCACTACTACATTTACACCAGGGTCCACTTCATCTGATCTGACCTTGATTTCCCATATCTCCACTGTATTTCAGTTGATCTCAAATCAGTCTATTCGAATTCAGCAGCTCGAGGACAGTATTTGGAGACTGACTGGGAGAGTTCTTGACTTGCAGGGCAAGTCTTAGCTTTGGCCCATCCTCAGCCACAGGAGAGCTCTATTGAGGTCACAGACCTTACTGCAGAGACTGGCAGGCTCAGAGGTGCATTGGAGGGTGGTTATGAGTTATTGAGGAGAGAATCAGAGGCTCGAGTGAGCATGCATCTACTGAGTTCACTGCTCTACTTCAGTCTGTTCGAGAGCACTGAACATTCTTGATTCCATTAGACTCACTCTTCAGTCCAGTCCTTGGCCTCTCAACGTTCTCAGCCTCCTAGTTCATCTCGCTCACCTGCTCGTGCCAGCACCTCCACTCGTGGCAGAGGCAGACGGGGTAGAGGACGTGCTCTTGGTCGAGATCCATCATCTCCTCACCCTATCTCTGATGACTCCGATCCATCTAGTCATGAGCTTTACTAGATCCTAGGTGTTAGTCTCTTGTTCTTTCTAAGATCTGTATTTGGGGTCATGTAATGACATTAGCTAGCTGACTTTTATGATATAAATATGTATTGAAACAACTATGTTTTTAATTTCTTTTATTATATATCTACTCTTGTAATGATGTCAATCATCTTTTGGTTATATATCTTCTCTTTGTTGATGATTCATATCTATGGTAATCTATGGCATATTTGGTTAATGATTGCTGTATTCAGGGGAGCAAACATTAATGATTAGCACTAGAAGTTTGAAGAAACACTAAAGAGAAAACGTATTCAGAAAAAGAGGGGAGTTAACAATGTTTGATGATGTCAAAAAGGGGAGAAATTAAAAAAAAAGAAAAGAACAATATCAAAAGCAAAATTATAAATTATAAAAGACTTGAAAATAAAATGAATAATTGGAGAGAAATAAAGAACAATATCAAAAGCAAAATTATTAAATGACTCAAAAATACAATGAGTAAATTGCTAAGTACAATGCAAATGAGCAACCTTTAAAATTACACCTTAATCATGCTCTGATATGCTTTAAAATTTAAACTTGCTCTGATACATCTTAAATTTGATATGCTCTGATATACTTTACAATTAATTCTTAGACATGCATTGGTACACTTAATTATTTTTGCTCTGATACTAAAACTAAACAATCAAATGAGAATGAGCAAATTTTAAGATACAACTTGCTCTGATAACAAGAACAAATTTTCTACTCTAACACCAAAATCACATAATCCAATGAGAAAATTTTAAATCTTTAAGCAAATGGGCAAACTATTTATGCATATGACCATTTGTATCACATGCCAAAAGAATCAATCTTCTTATCAAGCAAATGCACGTATAATGCATCCTTTTAAAATTCATGATTCACATAAATACTTTTGTTCAAGTGTTTTGTCATCATCAAAAAGGGGAGATTGTTGCTCCTTAGATTGATTTTGATGATTACAAAGCAGTTGAAGGGGTACCAATAATTTCATTTGAAAAAGTCTTTTGCTCTTCAGAGGCAAAATCGTAATTTTATCAAAACCCTGTTTGATAGTATCAATTGGTAGAACAAAAGATTTGTGATCTATTGGCGAAAATTTCATTATTTTGGACTTGTATTTTGAAAGTTATGCATGTTTGAAATCCATTGAGTCAGCTCATGGCACAATGAGCTCTTTGGCACGCAGAATTTTTGGCTTGGCACAACCTGTGAGTCGACCTATGAGTCGACCCTCAAGGCATGAGTCGACTCATGAGTCGACCCCTGCAGTTTTAGGCCAAAAATTACAGAACCCTGTTTTCTGGTTTCTTCAACTGTGGTCGACTCATGAGTCGACCCCTGAGGCATGAGTCGACTCATGAGTCGACCCCTGTGACGGGATTTCTCCGCAACGGCTAGTTTTTAACCCGTTTTAAGTGCTTTTAATGCTCATTTAATGTGGTCTAACGGCTCTTTTTCAGCCTAGAATATTTTTCTCTATTTCTTAAAGCTATAAAAGATTCAAAAGGTGGGAAACAAAAAGATAGCAAGAGAAAGAGAAAAAGAAGAGCATTCAAGAGAGCATTCAAGACATTCAAAAGAGAGAATTTGAAAAAGGATTTCTCAAGCCAACTTTTCAGCCCTAATCAAGAGCTCATTTAAAGCTTTCAAGAAGCCATCAATCCAAGCTTACCAACTCCTCAAGCGCTCAATCAATTCTCCATCCACCTTGAGAAATCCAAAAAGGGCTTCTTCTCTTGAGTAAGTTATTTAAAGTTATATTCGCTCATTAAAGGAGCTTTCTTGTACTTATTGTGCTATAAATTGTTTACTCATTTGAGTGATTGTTTTGTTTTGGAGGGGTTCCAAAACAAGGGAAGGTTGATCCGAACCTAGAATCGGAGTGTATTGGTTGGCTTGTACCCGAGAAATAAGTGGACTAGCTTGGGATAGCTAGTGTCGAGTTTCCGACGTTTGTATTCGGTTGAATACAAGTTAGTGGATTGGAATTTCAATAGGAGCTTGGGGAGTGGATGTAGGTGCAAGGTTGGCACCGAACCACTATAAATCCTTTTGTTTGTGGTGTGCATAATTGCTTCTCTTTAACTCTTCATTATTTCCTTGCATTCTTGCTTTTGGCAATTAATCTTGAATTAAGGTTATTCTCCTCATTCATTTAGCTATTGACAATATTTTTCATAAGTCATTAGTTAAGTTCAAAATTTAGAAAACCCAATTCACCCCCCCTCTTGGTTGCATAGCTGGACAACATAGTGTTATCACATCTTATGGGTGTTTCATTAAGTTTGATACCAAAATCATCGAGTTGTTGCTTAATCCACAAGATTTGAGCACAACAACTTCCAGCTGCAATGTATTCGCCTCAGCTGTAGACAGTGCTACCAAATTTTATTTCTTGCTAAACCAGGAGATTAGGTTAACTCCAAGAAATTGGCAAGTTCCACTAGTGCTTTTTCTATCTAATCTACATCCAGCAAAATCAGCATCTGAATATCCTATTAAATCAATTAGTGAGTCCTTAGAGTACCATAATCCTAGAGTTTGAGTACCATTCAAATATCTAAGGATTCTTTTAACAGCATTCAAGTAAGATTCTTTAGGATTAGATTGAAATCGAGCACAAAGACAAATACTAAACATAATATCAGGTCTACTTGTAGTTAAATATAATAGAGAGCCAATCATACCTCTATAATATTTTAAGTCTACACTTTTACTTTCTTCATCCTTGTCAAGCTTACATGAAGGGCTCATGGGTGTGCCAATTGCTTTGGAGTTCTCCATTCCAAATTTTTTGAGTAATTTCCTTGTGTACTTGCTTTGGATGATGGAGATTTCTTCCTTTATTTGTTTGATTTGGAGTTCGAGGAAGAATGTAAGTTCTTCCATCATGCTCATCTCGAACTCCCCCTGCATGAGCTTTGCAAAATCTTGACAAAGAGATTCATTAGTAGACCCAAAAATGATGTCATCAACATATATTTGTATAACTAATATATCATCTTGATTTCTTTTAATGAAAAGGGTTGTGTCTACATTGCCTCTTGAAAAACCATTATTAAGTAAAAATTTGCTTAGCCTTTCATACCAAGCCCTGGGTGCTTATTTCCAACATATAGAGCTTTATTTAATTTAAAAATATGATTAGGAAAAGCATGATTTTCAAAAATCTGGGGTTATTCTACATAGACTTCTTCAGTAATATATCAATTCAAAAATACACTTTTGACATCCATTTAAAATAATTTAAATTTCATAAAGCAAGCATATGCAAGTAGAAGTCTAATTGCCTCTAGTCTAGCAACAGGTGCAAAGGTCTCATCAAAATCAATTCTTTCTTCTTGATTATAACCTTTAGCAACCAATCTTGCTTTATTTCTTATTACATTTCCATGTTCATCTAATTTATTCCTAAAAACCCATTTTGTGCCAATTATTGAAAAATTTTTAGGTCTTGATACTAAAGTCCATATATATTTCTTTCAAATTGATTAAGTTTCTCTTGCATTGCATTAATCCAATTATAATCATTTTCAGCTTCTTCAATGGTTTTAGGTTCAAGATGAGAGACAAAAGCATAATGATTAAATACATCTTTAAGTGAAGAATGAGTTCTTACCCCATGCATAGGATCATCAATAATTAGCTCCTTAGGGTGATTATGAACATACCTCCATTCTTTGGGTAGGTCATTTGTACCTTGAGGTGTTCTTGATGTTCTTCACCTTCCTCATCCTGTTTGTCTTCATGTTCCTCATCATCTTGAATTGTTGAATCCTTCAGAGTGATCTCCTTCATTCCTTCTATAAGAGATCTGCATCATCAACACCTTCATTCTTCCTTGAAGGAAGATCGTTAGATTCATCAAAGACAACATGTATTGACTCCTCTACTACTAAGGTTCTTTTGTTAAAAACCCTAAAAGCTTTACTAGTGGAGGAGTAACCAAGAAAAATTACTTCATCTAATTTTGTATCAAATTTTTCAAGTCTTTCTTTACCATTATTTAATACAAAACATCGATAACCAAAAATATGAAAATATGCAATATTAGGTTTTCTTCCTTTCCAAAGCTCATAGGGGTTTTCTTTAAAATTTGTCTAATCAAAGCACGATTTAAGATGTAACATGCTGTGTTAATAGCTTCCGTCCAAAAATATCTTGGAAGGTTGCTTTCACATAGCATGGTACGGGCTATTTCTTTTAAGGTTCTATTTTTCCTTTCTACTACCCCATTTTGTTGGGGTGTCCTAGGTACTGAAAAATTATGACCTATCCTTTTTCATTACAAAATTTTTTAAAGTCTTGGTTTTCAAATTCGGTTCCATGATCACTTCGAATATTTTGAATTGAAAATTCTTTCTCATTAGTGACTTTTCGATAAAATTTAGTGAAAACTTGAAAAGTTTCATCTTTGTGTGCTAAAAAGAAAACCCATGTAAAACGAGAGAAATCATTAATAATTACAAAACTATATCGTTTTCCTCCTAGACTAGTAGTTCTAGTAGGTCCAAACAAATCCATGTGCAATAGCTCTAAAGGTCTAGAGGTTGAAACAATATTTTTAGATTTAAATGAAACTCTTGTTTGTTTACCTAGTTGGCATGCATCACAAATTCTATTCTTTTCAAAATTCAATTTTGGCAAACCAAGAACCAATTCTTTCTTAATTAATTTTGAAAGTGAATGCATGCTAATATGAGCAAGCCTACGATGCCAAAGCCAACTAGTCTCATTAATCTTGGCATTCAAAGATACTAGGCATTGCATGCTTATCTTGGATAGATCATTCAAATCTACCATATAAACATTACCATGTCTATGTCCAACAAATTTAATACCATCATTAATAGGACTAGTTACAATGCAAACAGAAGATTCAAAAATAACTTTATATCCTTTATCACAAAATTGACTAACGCTTAGTAAATTATGCTTTAAACCATCTACTAACAAATATTTTCAATGTATTTGGAGGAGTGATACCAATGTTACCTATACCGATCTTTCCTTTGCCATTGTCTCCAAAGGTAACCATCCCTCCATTCTTAGCATCAAGAGTGATGAATTTGTTGGAAAATGTGTCCCAAAAAGCCAATCGTCAAACTGTTGACGGTTGAGCAACCAAGTATTGTAATTGATTTGTTAATAAATAAAATATATTTGGCATCTTCATCATAAGCTTTCATCTTCTAATGAACTCCGTTGTTATGATGAAGTCTTTAGGACTATTTAAGTTCGATAAAGAGAGGATTTATCGATTAGTCCTTAAAACTGTTTACGACCAAATGATAAGCTGTTAATAAGGACGACAGCTTCTATCAAGCATAGGTCGCTGTAGGCCATATGGGTTGGTTGTCCTCTTAACCAAGGAGTGTGAAGACATTGGTATGGCATACAGATGAGATGTAAGGGTACATCATCATTGAACGTGACCAACCCAGAGTATTCTGCTGTCGAGAATGTCTCTGATGGGATATAGGTATAAGTGTCCCTTAGACTTGAGATCGCCTCAGTGACTTGCAAGCAACTCACTGTGCTTTGGTACTGGACTAATTGAATTTCTAATTCAGGGATGGAAGGCTTCTGGGCACAGTCAAGTACTTGCGAAGTCAGAGTGTGATCGAGATGGGATTGACCACTCCAAGAGTTGGAGAAGAATGAGTCGCTGTATTTCAATTTAGCAAAACCTTGGCCAGGGTAATCCATCAGATGGATTTGATATTTTGAAATACAATGTGGACAACCTGATCAGAGTTGACAGTTGAACTCTGGGGTGTCCTATGATCATTTTGGTCAAGGGGATGAATTATATGGAAACTATATCCGCATGGGTTCTAAGGATGTTGTTCTACACATTCGATCTATCTGGTCGTCGGGTACCATTGCTAGATGGTCACTTCGATTGGTACAAAAATTTATTCTTATACTACCGGCTTAGGTTTGGACCTATGAGGTCACACACATTAGAGTTCATGATCCGATCGGATGGTTGATCAATGATTAAGAATCATTCTAGGGTTAAATGATCAATACGACTGACATTTAACCCAGTGCAAGTATTGCAGGAGGATCGATTAGCAATTTGATTGCTAATTGACTTAATTTGATTAAGCCAATGGGCTAAGATTAAGTTTAATTAAATATAATTTAATTAGATTTAGTTTGGACTTGATTGGATCAAGTCCAATTGGTTTATTGGATAAGCCGAGTGCAAGAAAAAACTAGTCCTAGTTCTACTAGGACTTGGGTCAATCCAATTTCTAATTGGATTAGAAAATTAAATCATATTTAAATCTAATTTAATCTGATTAAATGAGGTTCTTAATTAGGTTAAGACCTATTTTAATTAGGTTGATCTAATTTTGGTTTGATTTGGTTTGAGAAACCATATTAAAACAAGTCATGAGATAGAATCCTAGTAAGACTAGGATTCCACCTTGCGCCACATAAGCCTTCCCCACGCCCTCTCTCTTATTCAACGCCAATCTCCACTTATTTTGTGCAACAAAAGCCCTCTCCCAGGTCTCTCCCATGTTCACAAAAGGTTTTCTCTCTTCTTTCTTACATGGAAGGTGGTTTGGATCAAATCAAAAAGGAATAAGTTTGGATTTCGAATTCTATGAGATAGAGTTTTAGAAATCCAAAACTCTTTCAATTTTGCACCGAATTTATCCAAATTTTTTTTGGAATTTTTATGGCTTTTAGGGTATACATTGTGCATCCTTTGTTGGTAATCTATGCATAAAAATATGAGGAGGTGCTCAAGAGTTGGGCGCCCCTTAACTTGCCATGTTTGGATAAGCCTTGACTAGGTATTTGACCTAGATAAGGACTCTATCATATCTCTTTGTACAAAATGAGTTTCTTTATAAAATTTTAGAATAATATAGAGATTTGAGAGACCTTTGTTCCATCCAAAAATCAGAGAGAAATACTTTTGTATCATGGATATATAAAAGATGCAAGTTAGGGTGTCTAGAGAGAAAAACGTGAAGAAGAAGAGGGTCTTCTTCTAGATTTTTTGTTTTCATATCTTTCCTCCCTCCATCTTGAGTTTTCTGGGAGTGTCTCAGATTTGAAACTCCTCCTTTTACTTTTTATCTTTGAAAGTATCCAAATCAAGAAGAAGGAGGCACCTGATCAACCATCAAAGAAGGATCAGCGCAGTACTAGCATACTGTGCTGATTTCCTGAAGCAGGACTTCTGATCGAGATTCGTGGGCTCGTGTGGACAACTCCTAAAGGCCGGATGCGTGTGCGGATTGTAACATCATCCTCAAGCCCAGATCAACAAGGTTAGAATCTAACTTGCAAGGTAATAGATCTGATCTATTGTTTAATACATACATTAGATGTGGTATAGAAACATGTTGATATGATCAACATGTAGTTCATGCTATACTTATATATTTTAATTTCTGATTTAATGCTATGTAATAATCATGTAATAGAATCTTATATCTAGAGATTCTCTAATTTTAGAAAATAAATTTTGATTTATTTTAGTCTTCCGCTGTATGATCTTGAAAAAGTTTCAAGATCTAACCCTGAAACCCTAGATCTGGTTCCAACAATTGGTATCAGAGCCCAGGTTCTTTATTACATGATTATTTATATACATGCTTAGATTATTTCTTAGATTAAATTTAATTTATAATCTGATTATTAATCTAAAATTAAAATTTTAGATCAATCACAAACTGCAAGGTTGTCCTGCTGTAAGGTTTACCCCTTACAATGCAAAGGTTGTCCTAGTTTGTGTAGATCTAGCTTTAATCATAAATTTGTTAGATATGATCTAGATTAAATTTATGATTTATTAGATTTAAAAGATGTTTAAATCTAAAAATAAATCTCTTTGTTCATAATTTTTGTGCAAAAAAATTATTTAAAGTTGAAATTATTTCAATTACATGAACTGTTTAGATTAGATCTAAAGTAGTTTCATATTTATTTCACTTGTATCTTGATTATGAATCAAACATGCAATATGGTTGGTAGATCATATTGTAAAATTATTTACATATATAAAAATTATTTTTTGAAAAGCCAAACCCAACCCTCAGCCCAAACTTAATTAAGAATTAAGAAGTTGTTTGATTAGGTTTTAGGATTGTGAATTGAAGAACCTAAGACACAAATCATAACACATTGGGTTAATGGGTTAGTGGAAATTAGGTCCATTAATTGGGTTAGACCTATGGTTAGATTAAGATGGACTTAATTAGAGAATTGACTAAATCTAATCAATGTGTCTTAGATTAGGTCAAGGATTCTCTAGATCAATTACAATAGTTGTAGTTGGTCAAATCCATGTCTTTAACGAGAACCAATGGACTTGATTCTTGGCTAAGCGATCTAGCATGAAACTGTTAGGTTGATCTAATCGAAACTAATTAAACCAGTTGGTGTCTAAGGTAAACCAGACCGGTGGTTTTTAATTGGGAGCGCCGCTTACCTGGCCATTTCTATGGTGTCTAAGGCAAGCTTTGGCAGACCCTCCCACTGATCGAACTTACCTGGCCTCTTGGTGAAATTTTGTTTTGATCGGATCACTTGACTATTCGAGCTGACCCATGTCAGCTAGGTAAATCAGTGTGACTGATTTA